>NC_091064.1:99486026-99792826 GCF_000393655.2 Nicotiana sylvestris | reverse complement strand
AATGTAGCAAAAGAAAGTGACCATCTGGCAACTGTTACAGAAGAGGAACACAACTAGGACCTGGTCCGTTGGTACATCCTGACAGAAGTGCAAAGTCCACTATCCAGCTGGAATGCAACTGGCTAGAAGTGGCTGTGCAGACAGTGCATCAGTCACTTCTCACTGGGAAAAAGTACACCAAGAGTTGACATCACTATCTATTATGATATCTTTTGTGATAAAACAACCTTGTGCAAGACACACCATCACTTGTGCATTCAGTGATATTCTCTCAATAAGCAAAAACATTCATCCGACATTGAAGTCATTGGTGTGTCAAGAACAAGAAGACAACTCCACTAAGGATCAAGTTTTAAACGAGTTTTATGTACATCCATAGTTGAGTTGTAATCTTGTTAATTGTTCGACATTGTAATTCCTAGTTTGCTTTCTTAGAAGTGGTGTCTTAGGAACAAACCAAATTCGTAAACTTTAGAGTTTATGTTGTGACTAGGAATAGTCATAAGTTAAATCCTCTATAACTAGGAGAGTTATAGAGTGGCTTGTGGTGGTTGCATCACAAATTAGTTTGAAGTCTTTGTAATAGGGTGTTTGCAAAGTTTCTTGTAATAAGTAGATTACAAGTTAGTTGAGTTAAAAGCCTACAAGAGTAGATTGTGGTTTTTTAATCCCCTTGTGTGGGATTTTTCCACGTAGAAAATCTCTTGCCTTTTTTACATTCAGTCTTTACTGCATTCTACGTATCAGTCTCATAGAGGACCAAGTACTCTATAGTTTGGTGCACTCACATAACAATTGGTATCAGAGCGGGTTCCTCCTATCAGGCTAACACCTAGGAAGGATCCTCAATGACTATTCCACCAAACTTTGAAGAAGGACAATCAACCTATAGACCTCCCAGATTCAATGGTCAATACTATGGCTGATGGACTCGGATGCATGATTTCATGGTGGTAGAAGATTCAGAGCAGTGGGACATCATTTGTGATGGTCCATATGTTCCCATGAAGAAACTTGAAGAAACAGGACCATTGGTGCCTAAAAGGAGAAGAGAGTACAACGACATTGACAGAAAAGCTGTAGAAAAGAACTATCGTGCCAAGAAAATCTTGATGTGTGGCATAGGACTTGATGAGTAAAACAGAGTATCAACTTGTGATACTGCCAAAGAAATATGGGAAGCTTTACAAACTGCACACGAAGGAACCACTTAGGTCAAACAATCCAAGATCGACATGCTCACCGCTGAATATGATCTCTTCAGGATGAAGGATGATGAGTCCATACAAGATATGCACACCAGATTCACCTCCATCATAAATGAGCTTCACTCACTTGGAGATGTCATTCCCAAAAACAAGCTTGTAAGGAAAACTCTCACTATTCTACCTAGGTCTTAGGAAAGTAAGGTAAATGCCATCACTAAAGCTAAAGATCCATAGACTTTGACCATGGATGAGTTGATTGGTAATATGAAAACATACGAGATGAAAAGAAAGAAAGACAGTGAAAGAAGAGAGCCTAAGAAGGAAAAGAACCTGGTGCTTAAGGCTGAAAGTAGTGATTCAAGTGATGAAGATAGTGACATGACCTATCTTACTAAGAGATTTCAAAAAATGGTTCAAAGAAATGGTGGCATACCAAAGTGGGGTAGTTCAAGTAAAACAAGGAACAGCGATCTCTGTCACAGATGTGGAAATTCAGGGCATTTCATCAAAGACTGACCACTCACGAAATAGGAGCAGTACAAGCAAAATCCTGACAAAGCAGGAAAACGGAACCTGGTTCCAAAGAAAAGATTCAATTGAAAAAGTGTTGCAGACAATACCGTTAAGTAGGCTCTTGCTGCTTGGGGAAACTCCACAAATGAATAGGGAATCAAATGCAGAAAAAAGTTCCATGATGGCAGTGGAAACTGAAGCAACGAAGTACGATTCACTATTTGCGTTGATGGCTTAGTCAGATGATGATGATGAAGAAGATAAAGACGATGAGGTAAATTTCAGGGATGTTCAGAGAAATCTAAAATCCTATTCTTCTAAGAAGCTAAGGTCTTTATCAAATGTCCTAATTGATGCTCATCATAGTCTTGTAAATGATAAGGATATCCTGACCATAGAACTAGGAGAGGCCGAACAATCTAGAGATAATCTAGCAGTCTGTGTAGTGGAGTTAAATGAGACCATAGCTAACCTTGAACAAGAGAAGGACGCCCTAAATGAGAGAATAACTAGTGTGGAAAATGAGAGAGACGATCTGATGGTAGTAGATGTTGATCTAAAAGAAACAATACAAAGACATAGTAATAAGAAACACGCTTTAGAAGAAAAAGTTGCATCTATTGAAGAGGAAAGGGATGACCTACTAGTGATATGCACTGATCTAGAGGAAACCATTGAGGGACTCAATAGAGAACATAGGAATGTAAATCTTGGGAAAGGGAAGGAAGTAGCCAGTGAGTCGCATATCATGCTCAAAAAGGAGTTAACTATTGTAAAAACCAGTCTCTGCAGTGAACTCGAGAGGAATCAACAACTCCAAACTGAGTTGGAGAAAGTAAGAAATGATCTTGAGAAATCTCTGAAGTGATTCTGGTCCTCAAATGTTGTCACTGCCATGTATCTCAATAATAGTGGGAACAAGCAGGGCAGCGGGTTCCAAAGGGAGAAAACTCCCTACAACCAACACAGCAAGTATGTCACTGTACCTGATAACTAGCTATGTACCCACTGTGGAAACAATAGGCATTTTAAAGAAAACTGCCAGGCTAGGGTTCAGTCTGCTCAGAAGAACAAAGCGTTTACTAATAGAGTGATTACTAGCAAAGGACCAGGTACCACTCACAAAAGCGGATGCTGCCTGCATGGACTAGGAAATCCCTTATTAAACCTTTTTATAGTAATAAGGGACCCAAACTAGTTTGGGTTCCTAAATCTAACCCTTGATGTGCATGTGCAGGGAGCGGCGAGAGGAAGCAGATTGCGATGGACTATGGACAGTGGATGCCTAAAGCATGCAGATGAAAACATCATGAATTGCTTCACTGAAAGCCCTACAGGAAAGGGAATGTATCCTTGAGAAAAAATTAAAGGATACATTCTGAATAAATGAAAAGGCAGAAAGGTTCCTTTGGCACTCGAGTGGGAACATGCACTATGTGAATGGCATAAAAAGTGCAGTCACCAATCTGTTAACTCACCAAGTTGTCTCAATGAACAAAGGAAATAAGAACGGTCACTCCTGCTAATCATTAATCTCCACAAGCTGAAGGTATGAGATGAGTGAAGTCACAACCATGGCATGAAGGATTGGTATATGCAAACTTCTCACCTCCAAATAAATTGACTCAGCCGGACCTGGTCCGTGGTATGCCAAACTCAAGTGTCACCTAGACATGAGTTCACAAAAATGATGAAGGAGGGGGAGAAGGGATCACGCACAATTTCTCAACACCAAGGACTCCACAGCAAAATGGCATAGCTGAAAGAAAGAACGGAACTAGAAAATGCTGTATGGATAGTGCTCATCGCTTATGGAATCACCAAGAAATTCTGGGCAAAAGGAATGAATACTGCTCTCTACTTTTAAGAACAAGTGTCGAACCAGGTCCCTCCTAAATCAAAACTCACCAGGAGCTGCCAATTGGAAGAACATGCCTTGTTCCTGACAACAGGAAGGATCAGCTTGGGAAGCTCAATGCAAAAATACGAGTGAAGGAATCCTTCTGGAGAACAACCCACAAAACAAGGCCACAAGATCTCCAATAAAGGAAGCACTAAATGGCAGGAGATGCTCATGGGGTATTCAACAAAACACTTTCCCTTGCCAAGAAATAAATGGTAAGGATCAATATGATGAACCAATCCTATCTCTGGGAAATATTCGAGGCTTCAAATAGGGAGGATGATAAAGTGATCAAGATAAAGGAGACTAGCGAAAGACAATGCAACATCATCCTCCACATCTCACAAAGAACCTGGTATGTCACTTGCTACCACTGAAGCTGAAGGAAGAAGTAAAGATGCAGTTCATGGCACTACACAAGCAGTAGAACACAAATTGTGGGGAAATCAAATTAACCTCCATATCTCTCTCTTCAATCAACATCTGTCTCAAATTGGAAAATCAAAGTGCACCTGTCATGATTCATGCCTCATCTTCTGGGAGACAAGGAAGCAAAACGAAATGACCTCATCAACAACTGGAGAGAAATTACAAACACATTGAAGGGTAAGATCCTCTTCTGAGGGTCAACATGAAGAAGGGATTGATTGGTGGAAAGCATTGCAGAACAGAAGACCAAACTCTAGATATCTGCATCAAAGCCTCAAGTAGAGAATACTTCGGATAAATCAAGGTGAAGACGGGGTCATAAGAACCTAATGAAGAACCTGATCCTCCATCTGTTGGCTACATAAGACACCGTCAGGTAAAGGTAGCTAAAGTATTTTCTGACCAAGCCTAACTCACATCAATACCGTTGTAGGTAAACACGCATGACGATTATAGAAGCTAAAGGAACAACTATGAACTGCGAGAGGGTAGCTGCTAAAACTTTGTTCAAAAGATTGCTCTAGCATCAGGTTCTTGCATCTCAGGTTAGTAGTAATGTGTTTATTCTGCATATCCTCCTAAAATAAAAACAAAAATGTGTGTTTTATAAAATTAATTCAAATGTCACATCATCCGACTTTTCAACGTCTACATGTCATGTCTTGTCTTTCAAATCCTATTGTCCCCTCCACACGGTAATGCTTTCCCACAAACCTACCGCCGTTTTCAGGACTATTCAGAACCTGTTTCTTTCTCCTCTCATCATTAGCCCTTTTTTCCAATAAAACCTTATTTCTCTCTCATGGCAAGTCATGAACCTTCATCTCTTTTGTATAACCAAGATCTTCTCCCAATCTCTCTCTTTCTCTCTCTACTCGTCTACTAAGTACTCATCTAATGGCGATCGAATAATCTTCTCATTCCCCCGCCATTAACACTGCTCCCACTTCGTCATTATCCTTGAAATCATCTCCAGAACGTCATTATTTCATGCCTTCTACCATCTTACCCACTCATGCTTCCTCCTTCACTCCTATAGTTTTTCCATTTATGATAAATCTTATTTACCATTACTTTGCAAATCTTATGTCTAGTTAATCCTACGATCTCATCAAAGACCATACAGGAGGTTTCACTCCTCAAGTGTCAGAAGCCCTTGAGGATGATCCTGATCAGTATCTGAACTCCTCCATGTTGGACTCAGTGACTCTCTAGGAGTCGCCAAAAAGGGAAGCAACTTATAATATCATGGCTATAGCTGCTGAGATTCTGATAAACGAAGGAGCATATCTCTCTTCTGAGTACCAAGGGGAAGAAATTCCATTCCTAGGAGATGTAAGATCCACAACACTCCTCGAGTCCTTGGCTCATGAGATACACTCAGAAAAACCTTCTGATGAACCTGATTCTCTCCCATGCAAGCTCACTCCTACACCTCCTGTTCATTCCAAGCTCTTAAAGTCTTCCTCTAAATCTTCCACTATCATGACCCAAACCGATGGGTCGCGATGGGCACCCGGTACCTTACTCAACCGAGTACCAACGTAACATATCTTTCTTATTACATCATCATATACACATGACATACGAGCCTAATAGGCCAACATGATCCTTTATAAACTCAAAACATAGGCCGACAAGGCCGTACAATATTTTATGTAAACGACATATGTCTACAAGCCTCTAGGAGTACATAACTGTCATAAATGTTGGGACAGTGTACCGTCATACCAAACAATACACGTCTAAATCATACTAACCAAACGAGCAACTCCGAAGCAAATAGAGCGCATTAATATCTTCCACTGAGCTGATAGCCTACTTGGAGGGCTCTCGACCTGTCTATCAAGACCTGTGGGCATGAAATGAAGCATCCCCAGGCAAAAGAGATGTCAGTACGAATAATGTACCGAGTATGTAAGGCACATAAATAAGTACATAAGAGACATGGAAGAAATATAGAGTACATGGCTCAACTTGTAAGTCTGAATAACTTTGTAAATCATAAATTACTTTTAGCATCATGCATATGCGTATGAATGTAATGTCGTGCATAAGTACATGTTTCATAACATCATCGGCCTCTTAGGGCATCCCATCATATCATATCGGCCACTGTGGGCAAAATCATCATCGTATACCAGCTGATCAGGTGGTGGTGCGTATATAACACCATAACCTTTCCCATATCCCATATACATATATATACATACATATATATGCGTATATAATGCCGATTGAATCATATTTCAGCCAATGTGGGCAACATCATCATCATATACCAGCTGATCAGATGGTGAAGCATATATAACGTCATAACCTCTTCCCATATCCCATATACATATATTTATATACATACACGCGCCATCTGGTCATGGGTCAATGTACATGAATTCAATGCATGAAAAGTACGTTAATAAAATCTTTCGGAGCTTCATAAGACCATTTTGCCTTTGAGTAATATCATAAAGTAAACTCTTTTCAACTTTCATATTTTTCTGAGACCCATGAATAGATGATAAAATATTATGACACACGGAAATTCAAAAACATAGATATCTCTTATACTTCTATGAATAGAGTCGTTCATGAAATTTGTGCATTTGCATGTTTCGTTTGTATCGTATGGATCATGCCAAAAGAAAGAAGGAATAGCCTTAACATACCTGGAGTAGGGAAGACTCCGTATAATATTTCGTTAGAAAAACCTTCGTTGATTGAATGAAATTTTCCTCTGCTCCTTAAAGATTCATAGACGAAATTTGTTTCTGGTTCCTAAAATTTTGGAACAAATTGATCTGATTTGGAGTGAGGCTTGAACAAAAAATCGTTTAGAATTAAAATGAATTGTTTCTGCTTCCTCACATTTTGGTCCTACGACAGAATGTATCTTGTGGTTTTATCTTGAATGAATTGAGCATATATAGTATCGTATGAATTTTTGCTCTAAGAAATCACGTACTGCTATTCAAGATTTGATGAATTTGTTGAAGCAATGCTTCAAATACTTGGATTGACTTTCTGATGCAATTCATATTGCTTATGGAATGACATTGACATGTTACTACCCTTAACTAATGACTAAGCCTCAATCTTCTTCGTAGTATGCCACATTGGAATGTGACATTATGAGTCACTTAATTAATCCTTGTGTGGCTGCCACGTTATGGGGGGGGAGGGGATTTAATCGTATCCAAATATATCCCCAATTTATTAGGTAATGTCATGTTACCCAGTAATTAATCAGTTGCCCGTAAAATTGAGAATTGTTCTCACTTACTTAAAATATTACTCACCTTTAACATACCTTATACACCTTACTATTATGGCCATGTAGTACCTTGTATGACACTAGTCCATAAATGTCAGATATTTTAGCTCGGGTCGTATTTTACCCAAAATGCCAAACTTTGACAAAATTCATTTTCTTAGACTTGCTCCCCCTTTCACCTTCATGAATTTAGTAATCTCTTTTGAAATAGCATAATCGTTATAATCCCCAAATAATCTTTTCCTTGGACTGATATCAATTACCTTACGACAAATTCAACGTAAAATATAGCAGGGTACAATATCGTCATAACTTATTACTGTGAAGCGTAACATCACTGTAATGTAATACTACAAGGTGCAACACTATCGTAATTTATTACTGCGAAGCGTAATATCACCGTAATGTAATACTGTTAGGTACAACATTGTCGTAACTTAATACTGCAGGATGTAACATCAATCGTAATATATTATTGCAGAGGGTAACACCATCGTAACATATTACTGCAGAGCATAACATCGTCGTAATATAATACTACGGGACATAATATTGATGTAATATTGCGGGGCATAACATCATTCCCCCCTTTGGAACATTCGTCCTCGAATGTTTACTGATGCTCTTATCATTTTCATAACTTATAGCTTCCGAATACTTTAGAACTTCCCTTGCCATATAGGCGACTGTTCTGTGAATAAGTCCAAAGTCTGGAGTTTTCTCCCTTTTAGTCTTTTTTCTCATATCATGACCTGTGGTCGAAATCTTCCTAATCTTGCAACTTCTGTTACCTCCTTTATGCAGCCTGTATGACCCTGGCTTTGTAGGTGCACTTATGCGATTCATCTTTCCTTTTTCCTTTTATCTTTTAGTTAATCTCTAGGCCCTAATTTATATATACAAGGCTTAATAGGATGCCTCTCTGGGCCTCTATAGGTATACTGAAGTCCTTTTCTCGATACTTTGTAGAACTTACGAATATGGCCATATCTCATTTCATAGATCTGGTTACCCATTCACATGACTTTACTGCATTTACATGGGTTATACTATACCATAATTTTTGCTTCAATCTACCTTTACCGAGGTATGCGTACCAAGTTCCCAGTTACTTTTGTTGCTTACCCTTTAGGTATAATCTGAGTCCTTCAATGCCCCTTCATTACCGTTCGTCTTAAGAATCATGGCCCAATCTCATGTCATACTTTGTAACTTATATCTAACCATTGTTGATTCGCCT
The DNA here is from genome assembly GCF_000393655.2 of Nicotiana sylvestris. Classification (NCBI taxonomy): domain Eukaryota; kingdom Viridiplantae; phylum Streptophyta; class Magnoliopsida; order Solanales; family Solanaceae; genus Nicotiana; species Nicotiana sylvestris. The sequence goes on along the minus strand of NC_091064.1, from coordinate 99,784,262 downwards.
CAATGTTGACCTATAATCCTTTACTTGAAGACTTGAAACTTCTTACGTAATACATTACCGCTAGGGCTTATGTTGTATTGAGGAATATTTGAAGTGATTTCCATAATCATATTTCATAGTGTCTCAATGTGATTCACCTTATGGGGTATCTTAATTTTATGTCGTCAGTGAAATCTTTTTCTCCTTCTCTTCTTCTATTTTTTTTTCAAATCATTATTCAAACAAAGGCCCAAACTTCATCCTTTATCTGTGACAATTATACCCTCAATTTATTACTAGGTTAACATTTCATTATTTCTAAATGTCATTCCTCTTTGATTCCTTCGAATTCATTCAGGCTATACTAAGCTTTGTATAACATAGAGAAACCATATGCTCTTCTTGGTTTCATGGGCTTAATTCTAAGGACTTATCCATTTTGTTACTTTTCCATTCGCATATTCTTCCTTGCTCAATGGACGACAAAAGAAGATTCATGAGAAATTCAGAGAATGGTCATTCAGAAAGATGCTTCCCTACAACAAGCAATGTGAGCAAAGTTCATCTTAAGGGACTGTATGTGCCATTATACTAAGTATCACCCTCATGATTGAGCAATTTTTCTATCCTTGGTATGGAAGGATTACCATAAGGCGAGTAAGGGGAATCGATGATGTGAAAGGATGCCAAAGATGAAAAGGTGAAACATCTATAGGCAGGTCATCGTAGCTTCAACTCTTAGTACTCCCCTAAAGAGGGGGAATATGAATGATAAAAGGAAGAATGCGATAAAATGAGAAAGGGATGAGATTGCACTTATCCAAATGCTACAGATATGCTACGATTCCAGAACGTTATACAAACACGACGTCAAGGAGAAGAACCAAGGGTTCCTGCCCAAGATGTTATTGATAATTAAGGATCCAGTGCGAGACGTAAGTTAAGACCAATGAAATAACCCAAGAAAGATTATGAGGAATATTGATATGAGAATGGGACAACGAGTAGTTAGTGGTCAGGAAGATCCCAGTTATGGCTAAATAGGAGGTTAGAAACGAGTCATCAAATCGTGTAAGATAAACATAGTAGAACCCAACGTGAAGAATTCATCCTCAAAGAATATCATTATAATACTTGAGATATATTCAAACAAGAGTCGGGGTAGTTAAAGGTACCGTATGAGTGTTATGGGGATAAAAGAAAGTTCCACTAGGAAGGCAATCAAAATATCAGTTTAGAAGAAACCATACAAGCACAAGGGCATGGAAGTAAGCAACTACGGATGATTATAGGCAAGTAAGGACATCAAAAAGGTCTGTAATAAGCTCACAACTTTATGAGAGTCAAGGGTTCTCCCTACGTACTACAACGAAAGACTAGCTGAGGAGATAAGAAAGAAGGCTTCAACCTAAGCACAATGACCTAAAAAGGAAATGGTCGTGTAACAACAATCTCGCAACAACATTGTAAGCATCCAAAGGAAAGTGGAACCTACCATGGCTAATGAACGAGAAGTAAGAATTAAAACTAATATTCGAGATCATATGAGTTGTATGAAAACTTTGGCAAGTGTGGGCACTAAGATAAGCTAAGTATGGACACAAGAAGGGGTAGAAAGACCAGGAAAAGTAATTGCACACGTTTAAAAAAAGATGAGATGGAACGAAAGGAATTATTAGATCAATGATCCTGAGTTATAGGCGGAACAAAATCTGAAATTCTTATGATGGCGACTATCATCAGTCACTCAGTCCCCAATTAATGTTTAGTTTATCTTGTTCACCAATCCATACTAGTTCTATTACTCTGGGGTCTAACTTTTCCTCTTGGTAACCACGCTAGAGTTGCGAACTTATTTCTCGAAATGAGGATGTGATTGTATGGCCTATACTCTTTTGTTGTCCTAAGGATTGTCACTTCTCGTTTCTTCATTCACTTGACTATAGATTTTGTAGTATTTTCATCTTTTGATCTACCGTTGTCATCCATGTATCACATCTTACTCATAATACTTCATTAACTCTTTTCTTTTCCGCTAACATTTATGCCTATCACTTTATTCTGAAAATTTGAACAAGACATTCTTTTGCTCTTAGCTTCCCTTTGCTCCATCCAATGGCTCTTTGGGTTGCTCAACATCCTCGCTCTACTAGGGATGAGAGCCACACTTAAGGTAATATTTATCCCATTCAGGCTTTTAGTGCCTATCTTCTGAATGCTAGTATTCACATCTAATCATAATATTCGAGGGTGCGCCATATGGGTGTCTCATAAAGAGATCTATTAGTATATTTGCAATATCCTTCGGAAATGTCAACTGACACAAACAATTCATCCATTATATCTTCTATTTCTGTTAACCCCCATAGGGCATATCTAGAATAGGCGCGATCAATTGTATATACCTCTGTTACTATTGAATATAACTCAAAAAACTTATGTTCCTCTGCCTTAATTATAAACGTCGTTAACCTTCATTAATTAGGCTCCTCGTACCCTTTTTTATCTTGTTTGTTGAAACTTGTGTTTATCTTCTTAATCTCTTATTATCTTTTACCATAAAGATGGATAGACATTCTTGCCCTAAGGCTTCTTATAAGGAAGCTTACACCTTTCAGTACACCCATGATCTGCTAAAGACCTCACATTTACTTGTCGTAGGCATCTTACAAAAATCCAGTTCCTCTGACTCAGCTCTTCCACAACTATCTCTCTTTCTAATACTTCTTTCCAGATGTAGGTATCGTCTTATTATGAATAAAAAAAATTCAGAATTTGAATTCTTGTAAGTGAGCTCTACCACACGATCTAGAGTAAGAATAAAGAGTGGCAATCCTAAATGCCCTGTAGCCTCCTGCTTATAAGTGCGGTGCATGACACACCCATAAACAAGACTCTACTAGACACGGCTTGTAGACTTCCTAGGACAGAACTACTCTGATACCACTTTTGTCACGACCCAAACCGATGGGCCGCGACGGGCACCCGGTACCTTACTCAACCGAGTACCAACGTAACTTATCTTTCTTATTACATCATCATATACACATGACATACGTGCCTAATAGGCCAACATGATCCTTTATAAACTCAAAACATAGGACAACAAGGCCGTACAATCTTTTATGTATACGACATATGTCTACAAGCCTCTAGGAGTACATAACTGTCATAAAGGTCGGGACAGAGACCCGCCATACCAAACAATACACGTCTAAATAATACTAACCAAACGAGCAACTCCGAAGCAAATGGAGCGCACCAACATCTTGTGCTGAGCTGATAGCCTTCTTGGAGGGCTCTCTACTTGTCTATCGGGACCTACGGGTATAAAACGCAGTGTCCCTAGGAAAAAGGGATGTCAGTACGAATACTGTACCAAGTATGTAAGGCACAAAAATAAGTACATAAGATACATGGAAGAAATATAGAGTACATGACTCAACCTGTAAGTCTGAATAACTTTGTAAATCATAAATTACTTTTAGCGTCATGCATATGCGTATGAATGTCATGTCGTGCATAGGTACATGTTTCATAACATCATCAGCCTCTGAGGGCATCCCATCATATCATATCGGCCACTGTGGGCAAAATCATCATCGTATACCAGCTGATCAGGTGGTGGTGCGTATATAACGCCATAACCTTTCCCATATCCCATATACATATATATACATACATATATACGCGTATATAACGCCGTTTGAATCATATTTCAGCCATTGTGGGCAACATCATCATCATATACCAGCTGATTAGATGGTGGTGCGTATATAACGCCATAACCTCTTCCCATATCCCATATACATATATTGATATACATACATGTATATAACGCCATCTGGTTATGGATCAATGCACATGAATTCAATGCATGAAAAGCACGTTAATAAAATCTTTCAGAGCTTCATAAGACCATTTTGCCTTTGAGTATATCATAAAGTAAACTCTTTTCAACTTTCGTATTTTTCTGAGACCCATGAACAGATGATAAAATATTATGACACACGGAAATTCAAAAACATAGATATCTCTAATACTTCTATGAATAGAGTCGTTCATGGAATTTGTGTATTTGCACGTTTTGTTTGTATCGTATGGATCATGCCAAAAGAAAGAAGGAATAGCCTTAACATACCTGAAGTAGGAAAAACTCCGTATAATATTTTGTTGGAAAACCTTCATTGATTGAACGAAATTTTCCTCAGCTCCTTAAAGATTCATGGACGAAATTTGTTTCTGGTTCCTAAAATTTTGGAACGAATTGATCTGATTTGGAGTGAGGCTTGAACGAAAATTGTTTAGAATTAAAATGAATTGTTTCTACTTCCTCACATTTTGGTCCTACGGCAGAATGTATTTTGTGGTTTTATCTTGAATGAATTAAGCATATATAGTATCGTATGAATTTTTGCTCTAAGAAATCACGTGCTGCTATTCAAGATTTGATGAATTTGTTGAAGCAATACTTCAAATACTTGGATTGACTTTCTGATGCAATTCATATTGCTTATGGAATGACATTGACATGTTACTACCCTTAACTAATGACTAAGCCTCAAGCTTCTTCGTAGTATGCCACCTTGGAATGTGACATTATGAGTCACTTAATTAATCCTTGTGTGGCCGCCATGTTATGGGGGGTGGGATTTAATCTTATCCAAATATATCCCCAATTAATTAGGTAATGTCCCGTTACCCGGTAATTAATCAATTGCCCGTAAAATTGAGAATTATTCGTATTTACTTAAAATATTACTCACTTTTAACATACGTTATACACCTTACTATCATGGCCATGTAGTATCTTGTATGGCACTAGTCTATAAATACCAGATATTTTAGCTCAGGCCGTATTTTATCCCAAAATGCCAAACTTTGACAAAATTCATTTTCTTAGACTTGCTCCCCCTTTCACCTTCATGAATTTACTAATCACTTGTGAAATAGCATAATCCTTATAATCTCCAAATAATCTTTTCCTTGGACTGATGCCAATTACCTTACGACAAATTTAACGTAAAATACGGCAGGGTGCAACATCGTTGTAACTTATTACTGTGAAGCGTAACATCACCGTAATGTAATACTACAGGGTGCAACATTGTCGTAACTTATTACTGCGAAGCGTAATATCACCGTAATGTAATACTGTCAGGTACAACACTGTCGTAACTTAATACTGCAGGACATAACATCAATCATAATATATTACTGCAGAGGGTAACACCATCATATTACTGCAGAGCATAACATCATCATAATATAATACTCTGGGACGTAATATTGACGTAATATTGCGGGGCATAACACCCACCACCAGGTCACTACAGTAAGAGAGTTTTGAATCCTCATTGCAGAAAAGTAAGAGGAGTGTCAAGACAAGGAAAAAGAGGAAAATGAATCCAAAGGATTTCATCAAGAGTGTGTCAGTAAACCAGACAGACAAAGATGCTTCTAGGGAACCTGGTTCCTTAGTCCAACAATCTATGAAAATTAAGGAAACTATTGAGGAACAGAAAGGGTCATCTATGAGGTACAGAAGCAAGTCTAAACGGAGTCAAACTGAGAGAGTCGTGTCTGAAGACAATACTGTAGGGACAGCAAGATGGAAAAAAATTCTGGTGAAGGGTCTATCAAACAAAAGAGGGAAATTGTTAAAGAACCTGGTTCAACAAGGTCCATGACCTATGATGGTGTTCTGTGGTAGCAGAGATTGAGAACTCAAAAAGTATTGTGGGGCCGAACATTTGATCCAGCAATTTCGGAGATGGCAGGCATGAGACAAATTTTGGAGATTATGGAATTTCAACAATGAGAACATCTATTTGAGGGGAGCATGTCTCTGGTGTACTAAGATGCAGTACAAACCTTCTACGCATCTCTCTTCACTGTTGAGGGGGATCACATCAATGCGCTTGTCAATGGGAAAGATTCTTAGAATTCCATGTAAAGGTGTGTCCTCAGTTAAGGATGTCTGTGGAATAAACTTTTGAAGAGCTATCATGAAAGAGCAAGCTATTCATCAGGGGGAACAGGTCCATAAGAAGGTACTGCTTCTTGAGTACCAGCTTCTTTTTGAACTGGTCAATAAAGTACTCTTACCCCACTCTGAGAGGCTTTCCATTGCTACAAAATCGGATTTAGTCCTGATGGAAGAGCTTGATGAGTTTGTACCAATCAATTTGCCAGCAATCATGATAGATCATATGCAGAAGGTGGCAAATTTCAAGGGTGGAAATCATGGCTTACCTTATGGCTTTCTCCTCACTCAAGTATTCAGATTCTATAAGGTCCCCTTGGGAAATCCCAGAGTGGGCACATGCAAGAAGACCTTCTCTAAGACCACTCTAGAAGAATGTGAATGTGTAGAAAAAGTTGGTGGAAGCATCTCAACCATTTCTTAGCTGATAAACGCTCAAAATGTAGCCTCTGAGGAAATAAGAAGGCTGAGGGCTAGGAATGCCCATACTGGAAACTCAGCTTAGCCAAACAGCTAAGGGACCTGATTTTGTACATGAGGAGGTTTCCCGAATGAGAAAGGAAAACGAGAGACTTCGGGCTCAATTACTTGAAGAACAACTGACAGCAAATGCTAGACTGGACCTGGTTCTCAAAACCATTATTGTCTCCTCCTCCAAGCCCTTTTCTCTTAGTGTTCCCTAGGATCCTCTTAGTGTTAAGCTATTTTTGCTCCAACATCTTGTGGTTGCTGTTTTACTTTTGTTTACTTTTTTTGTGATGGCATGTTGAACTTAACCATTACTGCTCCTATCTTGCTCAGTCCAAATTAAATATTAATAAAGTAGCTCCTCTTTCTTTGCTTGTACAATGTTGTGCTCCTCCAGCTTCTCTTTTCTATCATGTTGTGTGCACATATGTGGCATGAGCTAGCTGTGCTAGACTTCTTTATGCTTATTACCTGCTTGTGCTCTTCGATGACTTGTTCCTTTTTAATGATGCCAAAAGGTGGAAAAGAGGCGGGAGGTTGAGGGGGTAATAGTGGGAGGTTGAGGGGGTAATATGGGAGTAATATGCCTGTAAATCATGTCTGAGATTGAGGGGGAACTAAAACTCACAAGGAAGGAGATCTAAGATTAAGAGGGAACTGGCATCTCATCTTGCTAATTCTAATCAAAACAAATACTTTCCATGACTAAGTTTGTCATCATCAAAAAGGAGGAAATTGATAGGTTTTTCAATGTCTTAGCCTTATGCTTCTTATGTTTTGATGATCTAACAAACTTGTTGTGAAGAATCAGATAGAGAATCTATTCCACAGGATACATAACTTGTCAGCAAATGGAAAAATGACCATAGGGAGGAACATAACAGGGACCTGTTGACCTGGTCCCTTAGGGTTCTCCGACACAAACAAGTCAGTGGCTGTACGCAATCAATATAAAGAGGAACACAATAGGGACCTGCTCCCTTAGGGTTCTCTGACAGAAGTACAAGTCAAGTGCACAGCTGGAATGTAGTAGAAGAAGGTGACCATCTGGAAACTGTTACAGAAGAGGAACACAACTAGGACCTGGTCAGTTGGTATGTCCTGACAGAATTACAAAGTCCACTATCCAGCTGGAATGCTACTGGCCAGAAGTGGTTGTATAGACAGTGCAATAGTCACTTCTCACTGGGAAAAAGTACACCAAGAGTTGACATCATTATCTATTGTGATATCGTTTGTGATAAAACAACTTGGTGCAAGACACACCATCACTTGTGCATTCAGTGATATTCTCTCAAGAATCGAAAGCATTCATCCGGCATTGAAGTCACTGGTGTGTCAAGAACAAGAAGACAACTCCACTAAGTATCAAGTTCTAAACGAGTTTTATGTACATCTATTGTTGAGTTGTAATCTTGGTAATTGTTCAACATTATAATTTCTAGTTTGCTTTCTTAAAAGCGTTGTCTTAGGAAAAAACAAAATTCGTAAACTTTAGAGTTTATATTGTGACTAGGAATAGTCATAAGTTAAATCCTCTATAACTAGGAGAGTTATAGAGTGGATTGTGGTTGTTGCATCACAAGTTAGTTTGAAGTCTTTGCAATAGAGTGTTTGCAAAGTGGCTTGTAATAGGTAGATTACAAGTTAGTTGAGTTAAAAACCTACAAGAGTAGGTCATGGTTTTTTTATCCCCTTGTGTTGGATTTTTTCACGTAGAAACTCTTGCCTTCTTTACATTCAGTCTTTACTATATTCTACATATCAGTCTCATAGAGGACCATGTACTCTATAGTTTGGTGAACTCACATAAACCAACATTTGTTATAGCTGATTCCCTTGCCGGGATGTGTTTATTCTTATTGTTGATTCCCTTGCCGGGATATTATTGTTTCCTTAATGTGCCCTAGTCGTGATTCTTTTGTGATTGGTGTTGGTTTGTATATTGGGAACGGGTTGCATACCGCAACAATATTATATGGGATCGTGTTGTACGCTGCAACAATATTATATGGGATTGGGTTGCATGCCGCAACATGGAGTAATAAGGGAGAATAGAAGGGGTCGGGTTGCACGCCGCAACAGTGAGATATGATTTGGGTCGGGTTACATGCCGCAACAGTGTTATATGATTTATATTGGGTTGTGAACTATAACAATAATGAATAAAAGTGGATATTGATTTGTTATTGTTTCCTTATTCTTACTGATGCTAACTTTAAGATGTTCTTTATGCTTTTCTCCTGAGTTACTGTTGGTACTTGATATTCCCCGCAACATGTTTTCCCTTCCCATCTTCAACTTCTAGTTTCTGTCATTATTGCTTGTCGTACATGCTTTAACTGCACATGTTTATTTGGTAGTCTCGTCCTAGCCTCGTCACTACTTCGCCGAGGTTAGGCTCGACACTTACCAGCACATGGGGTTGGTTGTGCTGATACTACACTCTGCACTGTATGCATATCTTGGTACCAGAGCTTTTGGACCTTAGAGTGGTTGCTGTCTTCAGTCCAGCGGAGACCCGAGGTAGTCTTGCAGACGTCCGCAGGCCTTGGCGTCCCCTCCTATCCTTATATTCCGTTTTTATTTACTTCAGAGACAGATTGTATCTTTCTTTCTAGACAACTGTTTGAAGTATTCGTAGACGGTCCGTGATATTATGACACTAGTTCTGGATAGAGATGTAATTTGAATGTTTTGTACTAGTATTTGGCTAAGTTATCAGATTTCATCTTCCGCATTTCTTTTATTGCTATTTTTATTCCGCTGTCGCTTCCATGTTAATTTGAAATTGTTAAAAGTTTAAGAAAAAGGATAATAAAATCTATAACACTTGGCTTACCTAACTTTCATGAGTAGGCTCCATCACGACTCCCGAGGGTGGGAAGTCTGGGTCGTGACAAGTTGGTATCAGAGCTCTAGGTTACTTAGGTCTCACAATTGATGGACAAGCTTGATAGAGTCTTAGGGATCGGTACGGAGACGTCTGTGCTTATCCCCCAGAGGTTGCAGAGTTAAGAACAGTTTCACTTTTATTCATCTCTGTCGTGCGGTTTGGTTTCTCAATGCTAATTGAATTTCTACTATGTTCTTTCACAGATGGCAAGAACACGTACTTCTTCATCCACTAACCAGAAGCTCGAGCCCCCAACAATAGTTCCCACGAGGGGCAGAGGACGAGGCCGATGTCGTACTAGGGGCTGAGGCAGGGGCAGAGCTCAGCCCAGAGTAGCAGTACTAGTGGCGGAGCCTTAGGTAGAGTTTGATGATGAGGTTTCAGCTTAGATAGTTCTGGTAGGCCCAGTTCAGGTCCTATAGGGGTTCATTGCTACCCCAGTACTCCAGGATGCTCTGGTCCGTCTAGTGGGACTTATAGAGAGTGTCACCCAGGCAGGCTTACTTCCTATAGCACCAGCCGTCTCTTAGACTGGGGGAGGAGCACAGACTCCCGCTACCTACACTCTATAGCAGATGGCTCCCTATTTTCAGACTCCACCAGCTCAGCCTATTGGAGTAGTTCAGCCGGGTATGGTAGCTCAGATCGGTGCTGGAGCAGCTATGTCTGCCGATGCTTTGTGGAGGTTGGACAGGTTCACCAAGCTGTTTACTACTAATTATGGTGGTACATCTTCAGAGGATCCCCAAGATTACTTAGACAGTTGCCATGAGGTTCTTCGGAACATGGGGATAGTAGAGACCAATGGGGTTGACTTTGCTACTTTTCGCCTATCAGGTTCCGCCAAGACTTGGTGAAGAGATTATTGTTTGGCTAGGCCAGCTGGGTCTCCTGCCTTGACTTGGGATAAGTTTTCTCAGCTATTTCTGGAGAAGTTTCTTCCTATCACTCAGAGGGAGGAATATCGGAGACAGTTTGAGCGTCTCTAGTAGGGTTCTATGACTGTCACTCAGTACAAGACCAAATTCATTTATTTGGCCCATCATGCTCTTATCATACTTCCCATCGAGAGAGAGAGAGAGAGGGTGGGGAGGTTCATTAAGGGACTCACTCAGCCGATTCGATTGCAGATGTCTGAGGAGACTAGGAGCGAGATTTCTTTTCAGGATGCGGCCAATATGGCCAGGAGAGTTGAGATGGTTCTATCATAGGGTAGTGGTCAGGGGTATGACAAGAGGCTCCGTCATTCAGGCAGGTTCAGTGGTGCCTCATCTGGAGTCAAGGATTCTTTTGGTAGGGGTCATCTTCCTAGGCCGTTTCATTCAGCACTTCAGACTTCTCATAATGCTTCAGGTGGCTGTGGTTCTCATATGCCGTATTCTGATCAGTAGTCCTACCGTGCACCATCAGCTCCTATCAGAGCACCTCCTCTTCAGAGTTATTCTCATGGTCAGCCAGCCCGCCACGGTCAGTGTCAGTTCCCTCAGTTATAGCACTCAGGTGGATGTTTTAAGTACGGTGAGTATGGTCATATTTAGAGGATTTGTCCGAGATTAGTGGGCATTCAGACGCAACAGCAGGTTTCCCATGCTATGGTTCAGGCACCAGGTGTTCCACCACCTGCTCAGCCAGCTTGGAGTGGGGGTAGAGGTGCTAGAGGTGGAGGTGGAGGTCAGGATGCTAGAGATGGAGGCCAGCCAGCAGGAGGCCATCCCAAGGATGTAGCTTAGAGTGGTGGGGGACAGCCCCGCCAGGCCCAAGGCTGAGTCCTCTGATGCAGTTATCACAGGTACTATTCTGGTCTGTAGTAGAGATGTTTTAGCTCTATTTGATCCAGGGTCTACATACTCCTATGTGTCATCTTATTTTGCCCCGCATCTGGTCATGCCTAATAATTCTTTGAGTGCTCCTATATATGTGTCTACACCGGTGGGTGATTCTATTGTGGTGGATTGTGTCTATCTTTCATGTATAGTTATGATTGGGGGTTTTGAGACCCGAGTAGATCTGTTACTTTTGGATATGGTTGATTTTGATGTCATATTAGGGATGGATTGGTTATCACCTTACCACGTTATCTTGCACTGTCATTCCAAGACTGTGACCTTACCTTAGCCGGGTCTACCTCTTTTAGACTGGAGAGGGACTCCTGGTTATTCCACCTGTAGGGTTATCTCATATATGAAAGTTCAGCGTATGGTTGAGAAGGGATGTTTGGCCTATTTGGCATATGTTCGTGATTCTAGTGCTGAGGTTCCTTCTATGAATTCTGTGCCTATTGTTCGTGAGTTTCCATAGGTATTCCTACAAACCTACCGGGCATGCCGCCTGATAGGGATATTGACTTTTGCATTGATTTGGCTCCGAACACTCAGCCTATTTCTATTCTGTCGTATTATATGGCCCCGCCAGAGTTGAAAAAATTGAAAGAACAGTTGCAAGACTTGCTTTATAAGGGCTTCGTTAGACCTAGTGTCTCGCCTTGGGGTGTGCCCGGTGTTGTTTGTTAAGAAGAAGGATGGATCGATGAGGATATGTATAGATTATTTCCAGTTTAACAAGGCCACAATCAAGAATAAGTATCCATTGTCGAGGATTGATGATTTGTTTGATCAGCTTCAGGGTGCCAAGGCATTTTCAAAGATTGATTTGATATCTTGCTACCATCAGTTGAGGATTAGGGCGTCTGATGTCCCTAAGACAGCTTTTCGCACTTGGTATGGGCATTATGAGTTCTTAGTGATGTCATTTGGGTTGACAAATGCCCTATCAACTTTCATGGATTTGATGAACCGAGTGTTCAAGCTTTATTTGGATTCCTTCATCATTGTCTTCATTGATGACATTTTGATCTATTCCCGCAGCCAGGAGAAGCACGAACAACATCTTCGAGTTGTTCTTCAGACTCTTAGGGATACTCAGTTATATGCCATGTTTTCAAAGTGTGAGTTTTGGTTGAGTTCGGTTGCATTCTTGGGTCATGTTGTAACAGCAGAGGGTATTTAGGTGGATCCTAAAAAGATTACGGCAGTCAAGGACTGGCCTAGACCCATATCAGCTATATATATCTAGAGTTTCTTGGGTTTGGCGGGTTATTACCGTCAGTTTGTAGAGGGGTTTTCATCTATTACAGCCTTGATGACCAGGTTGACCCAGAAGGGTGCCCAGTCAGGTGGTCGGATGAGTGTGAGGCGAGCTTTCAGAAGCTCAAGACAGCTTTGACTACGGCTCCGGTGTTGGTTTTTCCTACAGGTTCAGGGCCATATACAGTATATTGTAATGCATCACGTATTGGACTTGGTGCGGTGTTGATGCAGAATGGCAAGCTTATTGCATATGCCTCGCGATAGTTAAATATCCATGAGAAGAATTATCCAGTTCATGATTTGGAGTTAGCAGCCATTGTTCACGCCTGAAGATTTGGAGGCATTCTTTGTATGGCGTGTCATGTAAGGTGTTCACGGATCACAAGAGTTTGCAATACCTGTTCAAGAAGAAGGAGCTAAATTTGAGGCAGAGGAGGTGGTTAGAGCTATTGAAAGACTGTGATATCACAATATTGTATCATCCGGAAAAGGCCAATGTAATGGCCGATGCATTGAGTAGGAAGTCAGCCAGTATGGGCAGCCTTGCGTATATTCCAGTCGGTGAGAGACCGGTTTCTTTGGATGTTTAGGATTTGGCCAATCAGTTCGTGAGGTTGGATGTTTCTGAACCTATCCGTGTGCTACCTTGCACGGTCTCTCATTCCTCATTATTTGAGCATATTCGAGATCTGCAGTATGATAATCCTCATTTTCTTGTCCTTAGAGACACGATGCGGCAGGGTGGCACCAAGCAGGTTACAGTTGGAGATGATGGAGTTCTGAGGATGCAGGGTCGTATTTGTATGCCTAATGTTGATGGACTTCGTGAGTTGATTCTAGATGAGGCCCATAGTTCCCGGTATTCTATTCATCTGGGCGCCGCTAAGATGTATCAGGATTTGCGGCAACATTATTGGTGGAGAAGGATGAAGAAGGACATTGTTGCATATGTATCTCAGTGTTTGAATTGTCAGCAGGTAAAGTACGAGCACCAGAGACCCGGTGGTTTGTTTCAGAAGATTGAGATTCCTGAGTGGAAGTGGGAGCACATCACTATGGACTTCGTTGTTGGACTCCCACGGACTCAGAAGAAGTTCGATGCCGTATGAGTTATTGTTAATAGGCTGACCAAGTCAGCGCATTTCATTCATGTGGCAGTCTCTTATTCTTCCGAGAGGTTAGCTGAGATCTATATCTGGGAGATTGTTCGTCTTCATGGTGTGCCAGTATCTATCATTTCTGACCGAGGTACGTAGTTTCCTCACATTTTTGGAGGGCAGTTCAGCGTGAGTTGGGCACAGGGGCGAGTTGAGCACCGCATTTCATCCCCAGACGGACGTACAGTCCGAGCGTACTATTCAAATTTTGGAGGATATGCTCTGAGCTTGTGTTATGGACTTTGGAGGTTCGTGGGATCAGTTCTTGCCTTTGCAGAGTTTGCCTACAACAACAGCTACTAGTCGAGCATTCAGATGGCTCCATATGAGGCATTATATGGTAGGCGGTGCCGGTCTCCAGTTGTATGGTTTGAGCCGGGGAGCCTCGATTGTTGGATACAGATTTAGTCCAGGATGCCTTGGATAAGGAGAAGATTATTCAGGACAGGCTTCGCACAGCTCAGTCCAGGCAGAAGAGTTATGCCGACCACAAGGTTCGTGATGTGTCATTTATGGTGTAGACATGTAATTTTTGAACCTCCCCAAGATTTTACATATTTTAGCATTTAAATATTTAGTTTAGGCCTAATATCGCTATTTCAACTAATTTTAATTCTTATACTTTATTTTATCACAAAATTGAAAATTACAAAATATTTTCCTTTATGTTTGCTAATTTTTGTTTTAACTAGTAAGTTTTATTTTTTCTTACTTTTCATAAACTTGAAAAACAAATACTAAAAAAAAAGTGCTGACATTTTATTTTAAAAAGTTAAAAAAAAAATTTCAAAAAAAAAATATTTACTTAATTTAGTTTTAAAGCTGTAGATTTTAGTATATATTGAATAGTATTTAACAAAACTTAATGTAGCTAATTTCTCTTTTAGTATACTTGTTATTATTCTAGTTAATTTTCGTTTGGCTTTTATCTTTAAAGAAAGTCATAGGGAAAAAGAAAAAGAAATTGGTTTATTATAATAGTAGTATTGATTTTTATATTTATATCTTTAATTAAAAAGAAAGAAGGCAAAAAGATTTCACAATTCTTGTTTTCACTTCTCACCTTAACTTCACGCCATTTTATGCATTTTAATATTTTATAATTTTATTTTGTTTTATTTTCTTTAGTTTTTATTTTCATTAATCAAATATATTTACTGTGGGGACCACCAGCACATGGGCACTGCATTATTGTCTCATAGGAGCACATTTAACTAACCTTTTCAAATCCTTCTTCTCTACATAGAACGAAGAACAAAAAACCCTAGAACCACACATTCGAGCCATCACCCCACTCCACTGCCTTCTTCTCCACGCCGCTACCACACCTTCAATGCCCAATGACCACCCGCCTCACATATCCCTACTCCAAGACTACCAGCAACCTCCCAAAAAACGACCTTCAGAGAACGACCAGGCATCTCCTCCCCAACACCCACGTTCCAGCCGCAACCCAGCGAAAAACCCCATCTTCCTTCACAAAAATCACATACACACAGAGTCGAAATATAAAATAAAAGAACAACAAATTACAGAAACAGCGAAGAGCCGATTAAACGATGTGAAATCCTTTTCTGCTAAGCTATATTGGAGCTGGAGTGTTGGAAACGGTTGAGGTCATCGTTCAGTGTTCCGCTTGGCATCGCCGATGTATTTCTTGTTTCGGGTTTCATTGTTACCATTGTTGTCCCTGTTTGTTCCTCGAATCGTGGGTTGATCTTCATTGTTTGTGGAATCAACTTTAATCAAATAAGTAAGGAAAAGTTTGCTCAGGTTCATCTCATCTCTTTCTCTTCTATTTGTGTTGATTATTTTCATGTTATGATGGAATGATATGATGCTTCCTTCTTAATTATTTGGATGTTCTATATACAAGTATGAATTAGTGGATAAAAAATATTTATGAGTAGAACATGAATATAAATTAGAACTACTGGAAATGGGTCGTGTGAATTGAATTAAGTCGAGGCGAGATTATTTGGTCTAATTTGCTCGAAATGGGACGTGGAGTTGGGTTAAAAAGAATCAATTCAATTGGAGCATGAGTTGAATTTTTCTCTTAGTTAGTTCTCTTTTGTTTATTTATTTATTATCTATTCCTTTTATTATTACGTCACCCGCTAGTAGCATGTTTAGGCCGGCCACACTTGGGTAGGCAAGCCTTAGGATTTTTATTAGTTTCGAGGCGTGAGATCGTTCCCTTAGTTAAATTTATCCGGGGAATGCCCCAAAGGATTTATATATATTTTATTCCGGGGAATGCCTCGTAGTATTCTGTAATTGGAGGCCAGAAGTAGAACTTGTAGTGTTTTATTCTTCTTTTATTTTTCTTTATTAGATGGGGACGACCTCGAGCCTCTTATGTGTTAATTTTTCCATTTCTGTGTTTATCACCTCAATTCGAATATTTTAAAAGCCGACTAGATCAAGTATACAACCGTACTAGTTACGGGACTTGGGGAGTGCCTAACACCTTCTCCCCGAGTCAAATGAACCCCCTTACCCGAATCTCTGGTGTAGACATAGTTTTAGAGTCTGATCACTTATATGAGTCCACCAAACTATGGAGTACCTGGTCCTCTATGAGACTGATACGTAGAATGCAGTAAAGACTGAATGTAAAGAAGGCAAGAGATTTTCTACGTGGAAAAATCTCATACAAGGGGATCAAAAAACCACGACCTACTCTTGTAGGCTTTTAACTCAACTAACTTGTAATCTACCTATTACAAGCCACTTTGCAAACACCTTATTGCAAAGACTTCAAACCAACTTGTGATGCAACCACCACAAGCCACTCTCTAACTTTCCTAGTTACATAGGATTTAACTTATGACTATTCTTAGTCACAATATAAACTCTAAAGTTTACGAATTTGGTTTGTTCCTAAAACAGCGCTTCTAAAAAAGCAAACTAGGAATTACAATGTAGAGCAATTAACAAGATTACAACTCAACTATGATTTACATAAGACTCGTTTAGAAACTAATCCTTAGTGGAGTTATCTTCTTGTTCTTGACACACCAGTGACTTCAATGCCGGATGAATGTTTCTTTTTCTTGAGAGAATATCACTGAATGCACAAGTGATGGTGTGTCTTGCACCAGGTTGTTTTATCACAAAAGATATCATAATGGATAGTGATGTCAACTCTTGGTGTACTTCTAACAAGTGAGAAGTGACTGTTGCATTGTCTACACAACCAATTCTAGGCAGTTACATTCTAGCTGGATAGTGGACTTTGTACTTCTGTCAGGACACACCAACGGACCAAGTCCTGGTTGTGTTCCTCTTCTGTAATAGTTGCCAGATGGTCACTTTCTTCTGCTACATTCCAGCTGTGCACTTGATCTGTACTTCTGTCAGAGAACTTTAAAGGAGCAGGTCCCTATTGTGGTTCTCTTTATATTGAATGCGTACAGTCACTGACTTGTGCTTTTGTCAGAGAACCCTAAAGGACCAACAAATCGGGTCCCTGTTGTGTTCTTTCCTGTGGTCATTGATCCATTTGCTGATTTTCAAGCTTCGAACTGTTCACATAAGATGTGTATCCTTTGGGAAAAGGTTCTCTATCTGGTTCTTCACAACAAGTTTGTTAGATCATGAAAACAAAAGAAGCATAAGTTTAAGACATTGAAAACCCCTCAATTTCCCCTTTTTGATGATGACAAATTTAGGCATGGAAAGCATTTGTTTGGGTCAGAATTAACCAGATGAGATACTAGTTCCCTCTTAATCTTAGATCTCCCTCCTTGTCATTTTTAGTTCCCCCTCAATCTCAGACTTTTTTTAAGGCACAACGTATTACCCCCCTCAACACCATCCGCAACACCATCCGCTTCTTTTCTCCCTTTTGGCATCATTAAAAAGAACACGTGTGTCAAAGAGAACAAGCAGGTAATAGCATAAAGAAGTCTAACATAGCTAGCTCATGCCACATATGTGCACACAACATGACAGAAAAGAGAGGCCAAAGGAGCACAGTTTTGTACAGGCAACGAAAAATGAGTTGTTTTATTAATGTTTACAGTGGACTGAGCAATACAGGAGCAGTAATGGTTAAGTTCAACATGCCATCATAAAAACAAGTAAACATAAGTAAAACAGCAGCCACAGGAAGCTGAAGCAAAAATGACACTAGGGAGGATCCTAGGGAACACTAAAGGAAGGAGGCTTGGAGGAAGAGACAACAATGGTTTTGAGAACCAGGTCCAGTCTAGAATTTGCAGCCAGTTGTTCTTCAAGTAGTTGAGCCCGAATCTCTCGTTTTCCTTTGTCAGTCGGGTAACCTCCTCATGTACAGAATCAGGTCCCTTAGTTGATTGGCTAAGCTGAGTTTCCAGTATGGCATTTCGAGCCCTCAACCTTCTTATTTCCTCAGAGGCTACATTTTAAGCGTTTATCAGCTGAGAAATGGTCGAGACGCTTCCACCAACTTTTTCTATACATTCACATTCTTCTATAGTGGTCTTAGAGAAGGTCTGCTTGCGTGTTCCCACTCTGGGATTTCCCAAGGGAACCTTATAGAACCTGAACATTTGAGTGAGGAGAAAGCCATATGGTAATCCATGATTGCCAACCTTAAAATTTGCCAACTTCTGCATATGATCTATCATGATTGCAGGTAAATTGATTGGTACAAACTCATCAAGCACTTCCATCAGGACCAAATCTGATTTTGTAGCAATGGAACGTCTCTCAGAGCGGGGTAAGAGTACTTTATTAACCAGTTCAAAGAGAAGCTAGTACTCAGGAAGCAATACCTTCTTATGGACATATTCCCCCTATTGAATAGCTTGCTCTTTCATGATGGCTCTCCGAAAATTTATTCCACAAACATCCTCAACTGAGGACACACCTTCACATGGAATTCTGAGAATTTTTCCCAATGTTGAGGCGTCGAGTACGATATCCACTCCATTTACAAGCGCATAGATATGATCCCCCTCGACAGTGAAGAGAGATGAGTAGAAGATTTGCACTGCATCTTCGTACACCAGAGGCATGCTCCCTTCAAACAGGTGTTCCCATTGTTGAAATTCCACAATATCCAGAATTTGTCTCATGCCTGCCATCTCCAAAATTGCTGGATCAAATGTTCGGCCCCACAACACTTTTTGAGTTCTTAATCTCTACTGCCACTGAACACCATCACAGGTCAAGGACCTTGTTGAACCAGGTTCCTTAATGGTTTCCGCTTTTTGTTTGCTAGTTCCTTCTCCAGACTTCCCTTTCCAGCTTGCTTCCCCTACCGTATTGTCCTCAGGCATGGCTAGCTCAGTTTTACTCCTGTTTAGACTTGTTGTTGTACTTCACGGATGACCCTTTCTGTTCCTCAATAGTTTCCTTACTCGTCATAGACTATTGCACTAAGAAACCAGGTTCCTTAGAGGCATTTTTGTCTATCTGATTTACTGACACACACTTGATAAAATCTTTGGGATTTATTTTCCTCTTTTTCCTTGCCTTAACGTTCCTCTTACTTTTCTGCAATGAGGATTCAAAATTCTCTTGCTATAGTGACCTGGTGATGGGTGATTTGGAGGAAGAATCCAAGAGCTTAGAATGAATAGGAGGTGCAGGAGTGAGTTTGCATGGAAGTGAATCAGGTTCATCAGAAGGCTTTTCTGAGAATATCTCATGAGCCAAGGACTCGAGGAGTGCTATGGTTCTTACATTTCCTAGGAATGAAATGCCTTCCCCCTGATACTCAGAAGAGAGATAGACTCCTTCATTCATCAGACTCTTAGCAGATATAGCCATAATGTTATGAGCTGCTTCTTTTTCAGGTAACTCCTTGAGAGTCACTAAGTCCAACATGGAGGTGTTCAGGTACTGGTCAGGATTATCCTCAAGGGCTTCTGATATTCGAGGAGTAAGACCTCCTGTGTGGTTTTTGATGAGATCGTAGGATTGACTAGACATAGGATTCTCAAAATAGTGGTAAATAGGGTTTATCAGAAATGGAAACATTGTAGGGGTGGAGGAGGAACCAGAAGAGTGTAAGGTGGTAGAAGGTGTGAAACAATAATGTTCTGGGAATGGTTTCAATGATGATGAAGAAGTGGGAGCAGTGTTAATGGCGGGGGAATGAGAAGATTGTTCGATCGCCATTAGATGAGTACTTAGTAGACGAGTAGAGAGAGAAAGAGATAGATGGGAAGAGGATCCTAGCTATACACGGAAGATGAAGGTCCATGACTTGCCATGAGAGAGAAAGAAAGTTTTATTGGAAGAAGAACTAATGATGAGTGGAGAGCGAAACAGGTTCTGAATAGTTCTGAAAACGACGATAGGTTTGTGGGGAAGTGTTACCGTGCAGAGGGGATGAAAGGATTTGACGGACAAGACATGACACACAGACGTTGAAAAGTCAGATGATGTGGCAGCTGAATTACAAATATTTATATTATATTTTTTTTGTTTAGGAAGGGCATGCAAAATTTAAGCATATTACTACTAACCTGAGATACAGGAAACCGATGTCAGAGCAATCTTTTGAACAAGGTTTTAGCAGCTCCCCTCTTGCAGTTCATAACTGTACCTTTAGCTTCTATGATCGTCATGCATGTTTACCTACAACGGTATTGATATGAGTTAGGCTTGGTCAAAAAACACTTTAGCTACCTTTACCTGACGGTGTCTTACACAGTCAACAGATGGAGGATCAAGTTCTTTATTAGATTTTTGTGACCCCGTCTTCACCTTGATTTATCCGAAATATTCACTATTTGAGGCTTTGATGCAGATATCTAGAGTTTGGTCTTCTATCCTGCAATGCTTTCCACCGATGAATCCCCTCTTCATATTGACTCTCAGAAGAGGATCTCACCCTTCAATGTGTTTGCAATTTCTCTCCAGTTGTTGATGAGGTCATTTCTTTTTGTTTCCTTGTCTCCCAGAAGATGAGGCATGAATCATGTCAGGTGCACTTTGGTCTTCCAATTTGAGACAGAAGTTGGTTGAAGAGAGAGATATGGAGATTAATTTCATTTCCCCACACTTTGTGTTATGCTGCTTGTGTAGTGCCATGAGCTGCATCTTTACTTCTTCCTTCAGCTTTAGTGGTAGCAAGTGACGTACCAGGTCTTTGTGAGACATGGAGGATGATGTTGCGTTGTCTTTCACCAGTCTCCTTCATCTACCTTACTTTATCATCCTCCTGATTTGAAGCCTCAAATATTTCCTAGAGGTAGGATTGGTTCGTCATATTAATCCTCACAGTTTCTTTCTTGGCAAGGGAGAGTGTTTTGTTGAATACCCTATGAGCATCTCCTGCCATTTAGAGCTTCTTTTGTTGGAGACCCTGTGGACTTGTTTTGTGGATTGTACCCCAGAAGGATTCCTTAGCTCATCCTTTTGCATTGAGCTTCCCAAGCTGATCCTTCCTGTTGTCAAGAACAAGGCATTTTCTTCCAACTTGGCAGCTCATGGTGAGTTTTGATTTAGGAGGGACCTGATCCGACACTTGTTCTCAAAGTAGAGAGAAGTATTCATTTCCTTTGCCCAGAGTTTCTTGGCGATTCCATAGGCGATGAGCACAGTCCATGCAGCAATTTCCAGATCTGTTCTTTCTTTCAGCTACGCCATTTCGGTTATGCAATCCTTGGAGTTTGAGAAATTGTGCGAGATCCCTTCTCCTCCTCCTCCATCATTTTTGTGAACTCATGTCCAGGTGACGCTTGAGTTTGGCAGACCACGGACCAGGTCCGGCTGAGTTAGTTTCTTCGGAGGTGAGACATTTGCATATACTACTCCTTCATCCCATGGTTGTGAATTCACTCATCTCACTCTCCACTTGATGATTAGCTAGAGTGACTGTTCTTGTTTCCTTTGTTCATTAATACTACTTGGATAGTTATCAAATTGATGACAATATTTTTTAGGTCATTCACATAGTGTTCGTTCCCACTCAAGTGCCAAAAGGAACCTTTCTGCCTTATCATTCAATGAGAATGTACCCTTTACTTTCTTCTCAAGGATACATTCCCTTCCTGTAGGGCTTTCTGTGAGAAGAAATTCATGATGTTCTTCAGCTGTGTGTTTTGAGCATCTTTTGTCCGTAGTCCATCGCAGTCCGCTTCCTCTCACTGTTCCCTGGTCATGCACATCAAGGGTTAGATTTATGAACCCAAACTAGTTTGGGTCCCTTGTTACTATAAAAAGGATGAATGAGGTATTTCCTGGTCCACACAGGCAGCATTCGCTTTTTGCGAGTGGTACCTGGTCCTTTACTAGTAGTCACTTTATCAGCAAACGCTTTGTTCTTCTGAGCAGACTAAACCCTGGCCTGGAAATTTTCTTTAAAATGCCCATTGTTTCCGCAGTAGGTACATAACCAGTTATCAGGTACAGTGACATACTTGTTATGTGGTTTGTAGGGAGTTTTCTCCCTTTGGAACCCGATGCCCTTCTTGTTCCCACTATTGTTGAGATATAGGGTAGATACAACATCTGAGGACCAGGTCCACTTCAGGGATTTCTCAAGATCATTTCTTACTTTCTCCAACTTAGTTTGGAGTAGTTGATTTCTCTCGAGTTCACTGCAGAGACTGGTTTTTACAACAGTTAACTCTTTTTCGAGCAAAATGTGCGACGCACTGGCTACTTCCTTCCCTTTCCCAAGACTTACATTCCTATGTTCTATATTGAGTCCCTCAATGGTTTCCTTTAGATCAGCGCATATCACTAGAAGGTCATCCTTGTCCTCTTCAGTGGAGGAAATTTTTTCTTCTAAGGTGTGTTTCTCATTGCTAAGACCTTTTATTGTTTCTTTTAGATCAACAACTACTACCATCAAATCGTCTCTCTCATTCTCCACACTAGTTATTTTTTCATTCAGGGCCTCCTTCTCTAGTTCAAGATTAGCTATGGTCTCATTTAAGTCCACTACACAGACCACTAGATCATCCCTAGATTGTTCGGCCTATCCTAGTTCTACGGTCAGGATCTCCTTATCATTTACAAGACTATAATAAGCATCAGTTAGGACATTTGATAAAGACCTTAGTTTCTTAGAGGAATAGGATTTCAGATTTCTCTGAACATCCCTAAAGTTTACCTCATCGTCTTCATCTTCTTCATCATCATCATCTAACTGAGCCATCACCGCGAACAGTGAATCGTTCTTCGTTGCTTCAGTTTCCACTACCATCATAGAACTATTTTCTGCATTTAATTCTCTTTGGGATTCACTAGAGGAGTCTCCCCAAGCAGCAAGAGCCTGCTTAACGATATTGTCTGCATCACTTTTTTGATTGAATCTATTCTTTGGAACCAGGTTCCTTTTTCCTGCTTTGTCAGGATTTTGCTTGTACTGCTCCTGTTTAGTGAGTGGGCAGTCTTTGATAAAATGCCCTGACTTTCCACATCCGTGACAGAGATCGTTGTTCCTTGTTTTACTTGAACTACCCCACTTTGGTATGCCGCCACTTCTTCGAACCATTTTTTGAAATCTCTTAGTAAGATAGGCCATGTCACTATCTTCATCACTTGAATCACTCCTTTCAGCCTTAAGCACCAGGTTCTTTTCCTTCTTAGGCTCTCTTCTTTCACTGTCTTTCTTTCTTTTCATCTCGTATGTTTTCAGATTAACAATCAACTCATCCATGGTTAGAGTCTGTAGATCTTTAGCTTCTGTGATGGCATTTACCTTACTTTCCCAAGACCCAAGTAGAACACTGAGAATTTTCCTTACAAGCTTGTTTCTGGGAATGACATCTCCAAGTGAGTGAAGCTCATTTATGATGGAGGTGAATCTGGTGTGCATATCTTGTATGGACTCGTCATCCTTCATCCTGAAGAGCTCGTATTCAGTGGTGAACATGTCGATCATGGATTGTTTGACTTGAGTAGTTCCTTCGTGTGCAGTTTGTAAGGCTTCCCATATTTCTTTGGCAGTATCACAAGCTGATACTCTGTTGTACTCATCAGGTCCTATGCCAAACATCAAGATTTTTTTGGCATGATAGTTCTTTTCTACAGTTTTTCTATCAATGTCGTTGTACTCTCTTCTCCCTTTGGGCACCAATGGTCCTGTTTCTTCAAGTTTTTTCATGGGAACATATCGACCATCACAAATGATGTCCCACAGTTCTGAATCTTTAGCCATTATGAAATCATGCATTCGAATCTTCCACCAACCGTAGTATTGACCATTGAATCTGGGAGGTCTATAGGTTGATTGTCCTTCTTCAAAGTTTGGTGGAGCAGCCATTTAGGATCCTTCCTAGGTGTTATCCTGATAGGAGGAACCTGCTCTGATATCAATTAATAACTTATATGAGTCCACCAAACTATGGAGTACCTGGTCCTCTATGAGACAGATACATACAATGCAGTAAAGACTGAATGTAAAGAAGGCAAGAGATTTTCTACGTGGAAAAATCCCACACAAGGGGATCAAAAAACCACGACCTACTCTTGTAGACTTTTAACTCAACTAACTTGTAATCTACCTATTACAAGCCACTTTGCAAACACCCTATTGCAAAGACTTCAAACTAACTTGTGACACCACAAGCCACTCTCTAACTCTCCTAGTTATAGAGGATTTAACTTATGACTATTCCTAGTCACAACATAAACTTTAAAGTTGACGAATTTGGTTTGTTCCTAAAACAGCGCTTCTAAAAAAAGCAAACTAGGAATTACAATGTAGAGCAATTAACAAGATTACAACTCAACTATGGATGTACATAAGAATCGTTTAGAAACTAATCCTTAGTGGAGTTATCTTCTTGTTCTTGACACACCAGTGACTTCAATGCCGGATGAATGCTTCTTCTTCTTGAGAGAATATCACTGAATGCACAAGTGATGGTGTGTCTTGCACCAGGTTGTTTTATCACAAAAAATATCACAATGGATAGTGATGTCAACTCTTGGTGTACTTCTTCCTGGTGAGAAGTGACTGTTGCACTGTCTGCACAGCCACTTCTGGGCAGTTGCATTCCAGCTGGATAGTGGACTTTGTACTTATGTCAGGACACACCAACGGACCAGGTCCTGGTTGTGTTCCTCTTCTGTAACAGTTGCCAGATGGTCACTTTCTCCTGCTACGTTCCAGCTGTGCACTTGATCTGTACTTTTGTCAGAGAACTTCAAAGGAGCAGGTCCCTGTTATGTTTCTATTTATATTAAATGCGCACAGTCGCTGACTTGTGTTTTTCTCAGAGAACTCTAAAGGACCAACGCATTGGGTCCCTGTTGTATTCCTCCCTGTGGTCATTGATCCATTTGCTGATTTTCAGGGTTTGAATAGTTCACATGAGATGTGTATCATGTGGGACAAGGTTCTCTATCTGGTTCTTCACAACAAGTATGTTAGATCATCAAAACATAAGAAGCATAAGTTTAAGACATTGAAAACCCATCAGAGTCCAAAGTTTTTTATAAGGAAAATCATTAAAAAAAATGGTGACCTGGCACACCAAAACCAATGTCAGGTGGTGACTCTGAAAGTCCGTTTGAACAAAATTTTGTCAATTTCTAATTGAAAACACTTTTGAGATTTACAGATCCTTTTATTATTTTTAAGAGGGTTAAGTGAAGTAGGTAAAAAAGGGGTGTGACAGGTCTGGCGACTCTGTTGGGGACTTGCAAGTTCGAGCTAATACTTTGATTTAGTTGGCTTTTAGGATATTCGGTTGAGGATTTTATGTGTTTTATTTGCTTTATTTAATTTTTATTTGTTTATGTCGTTTTATTATTTGCTAGATGCTTATTTTTTTTACAGTCTTTCCTTTATGTGTTACTTCTTTATAAACTATCATCATTTGCATAACACTGGGTCTTTTTTCTACAACAAGTCTTTTGGAATACGTTTGAGCGTACACGGCCTTTTGTGAGTCACCTGTGTCTTTATGGGGGTAGCGTGGGAGCGTGGAGTGGGCGGACAGCTAGAGCAGCCGCCATCGACCACGTGCCGCCCCGAATTGCCTTGTCTAGTGAACCCAAACTTAGGTCAGCCTTTAGGTCATGCTTATTTGCATCATATTAGTTGAACCTAGCAGGGCTCGGTCCCATTGTAAGAAGCCTATCCAAATTATGTCAAAATGGGCACATGGTCCAAAAAGACATTTAATCATCCCTGTGCCGCATGCTGCATTCTTTAAAGGCAAAAAAGTCATTTGTCGGACCAATGATATTTGAGGGCAAATGAAAAAGAAAAGAGGGTGATATATAAGATTAAGCAAGTAGGGCTCAGTTATATTTTTCTTTCACAACTTTTTCAAGAAAAGCCAAAAATACGAAAAAATGAAAAATCCAAAAAGATTTTGCACTTTCCCATCATTTTCCAAAAATTAAAAAAAAGGAGAAAAAATAAAATCCAAAAGGATTTTACATTTTCCATCATTTTTCAAAAAGACAAAAAATATAATTTTTCCAAATTAGTTGCATTTTTTTAGCTTTCTCCCATATCCAATCTTCCCGAACTATGCGAACCTGATTCTTGTCTTTCGGGGCGGGATATGTAGGTAACCCACATAGGGTCCGGTCTTCCTAGTCAGTCTTAGGTTTTTGGCTTC
This sequence comes from Nicotiana sylvestris, assembly GCF_000393655.2. Lineage (NCBI taxonomy): Eukaryota > Viridiplantae > Streptophyta > Magnoliopsida > Solanales > Solanaceae > Nicotiana > Nicotiana sylvestris. The sequence continues at coordinate 99,758,160 of NC_091064.1, read as the reverse complement.
CGGGGTCATAGCCAAATCTTGCATGTTTAGCCACATTTGGCCACATCGGCCATTCTTGCAAAATGAGGTCATTTTCGCGGTTCAATGACACATGTCTTAGGATCTTGAGTCCACAACTAGGTGTTATATTACTTTAAAGTTCGTACTTTTTGATTTTGCATTTTTAGCCACTTCTGGCCATATCGGCCATTTCTGCAAAATGGGTCATTTCTGCGAAGTAATCTCTCGGGCCATAATTATTGGGAGTTTGAAGTCATATAAGCTTATTGAGGTATTTCCATATTTTTGAGGTCACCTTTGTTGGGTTTGCATTAATAGCCACCCTGGCCATATGAGCCATTTTGCAAAAAATAGCCCAATTATGCCTTGCATATGTCCAATGGGAGGTGTTGTGGCGTCATATAGTGTCTTGATTCATTTAATCCATTTGATCTTATTTTTCTCATTCAGGTATGAATTCATTTACCAGAGCTTGAGCATGACAAATACCCAGAACCACTACAATCAGGAGCTGCTTAAAGATACTTCTATGTTTTGAGTCTGTCATTCATGTTGTCTTTTACTTTCTAGTCTTGTACAGTAATATCGAGTATTTTGTTACTATACTTCCCATTTTGTATTTTTGAAAATAGAAAAACAAAAAAAAATTATTATGAAAATTCAAAAGATTTTTGTTTTTAGTTTATTTTTTCCATTACTTTCCCAAAACTGTGCTTGATCTGATTCATGAGGGACATGATACGTAGGCAACCTACATAGGGTTTGATCGAATTATTTTTTTTAAAACTAAAAAAAAAGGAAAAAAAGGATGAAATTGTGGATGTGGAAAGTGAGAGGAAAGAAAAGAGTGTTTATCAGAAAGAAAAATAAGCAAGCCAAGAAGTGCTAGAAAAGAAAGAAAAGAAAAAATTGAAATGAACAAAATTGGGATGATACCAAATGACCTTGTGACCCTCGAAGTCATTCTAGAACCGTTAATTATTGCTAGGGGCATTGCACACAATGTGATATTTCTATCTGATAAATGTCATAACGCTAACATGTTGGCTTTGTTTTGTTCCTCTTTGTTACTTTATTATTATCATAATAGAGGGTGGTTAGTTTGTGGCACTTTGGCGATTCGTCCATACAACACAAGGTCCAAAAGCAAGGAAGTCATGGCTAGTAAAGACTTGGACACAGGAGTTGTTGACCCCTCGAGGGAGATTGTGGAGTCGGAATCTGAATTGAAAGAGGGGGTCCAAAGGCTGAAACAACAAATGTCTGAAATGTGTCAAACATGGGCCAATGGTCAAGGACCACCCCTTTCTTATATTTTCCCAGAGTTTACACCCATCTCGACTACTACCACTCCAATTTGATTGTCTGATCAATTCTATCCATTTAGGTTCAGTCTTTATCCCAATTGTACGACTATAGCTGGAACCTCTATTGCGCACTCCCAAAGTGCGCCATTGACAACCAATTAGACAACCACTACAGTTATGCATGTCTTCACCATCCCACAGTCGACGGTGGTGCAGAGGAAAACTCATAAGTAACAACTTGTTACCCAACAAAAACAATACCACTCTCCTGAGTACCACTCTTACCTATTTGATCTTCCTGCAAAGATTGAGAAGCCTACCCGAAAGATAGCACCGGAAGAAATAACCCAAAGACTGAAAAGCTTAGAACAACAATTGAAAAACATACAAGGGCTATCAGGTCAGAAGAGTATTGCCTTCAAGGATCTATGTATGTTCCTCGATGTTCGTTTGCCAAGACTCCCAAATTTGAAAAGTATGATGGACATAGAGACCCCATAGCCCACTTGAAAAGGTATTGCAATCAACTAAGAGGTGCGGGTGGAAATGAAGAATTACTAATGGTTTATTTTGGGGAAAGCCTTACGGGTGTAGCCTCCGAATGGTTTATGGGTCAAGACACATCTTGCTGGTATGTCTGGGATGACATGGCCTAGGCCTTTGTAAAAAAGTTCCAATATAACATTGACATCTCCCCGGAACGTAATTCTCTTTCAAATCTGAAGAAGAAACCAACTGAAAGTTTAGAGAATATTCCATTAAATAGAGAGAACAAGCAGCTAGAGTTAAGCTACCCATGGATGACCACGAGGCTAATCACTGTCTTCCTTCAGGCTCAAGAGCCCGATTACTTTCAAAACATGATGTCCACAGTTGGCAAATCATTCTCGGAAGTAATCAAAATGGGAGAAATGGTAGAGAATGGCCTTAAGACAAGCAAAATTATAAGTCAAGCAACTCTCAAAGCTGCAACTCAGGCTGTCCAAATTGAATCTGGTAATTTTAGTGGCACGAATGAAAAGGTTGAAGAAATCATGATGATATCAGGGTCGAGAAGAGGTCCTAGAAGAACATCTTGAAGGCATGACCAGCCTCGTTTGTTTTTTGACGATTCCCCTGAGAACCAACAATACTATGTTGTTCCACCCTAGTATGTTATCCAGCCACCAAGACACGTCAAAAAGCGAGCACTAGCACCGCAAAATCTCCACCAGCCTCTAAACAATTTTCAGGTGCCCCAGAACCCACATCCAAGTCAGGGGTATAGAGGTAAACAAAGGTTGAAAGATAATTTTACACCGATAGGAGAGTCCTATGCAAGTTTGTTTGAGAAATTAAAGCATTATGACCTGATTGCACCTATTCCTCCGAATCATGTGGACCTGCGTGAAAGAAGCTTTGACCCTTCTAAAAGGTGAGAATACCATTCCAATGCCCAAGGGCACAATATTGAAAGTTGTTGGGATTTGAAAAGAGAAATAGAAAGAATGATACAAGAAGGGATAATTATGATCTAGGACAGTGAGACCCAGAACATCGCATAGAATCCTTTACCTGCACATGATGATGCACACTTTGTGGGGAGGATGCATAGTGACAGGGAGTATGAGAATCCTTTTGGAAACTTGCTAACTAAAGTTAATGATATTGAAATTGGTGAAGGTCCCAGTAATTTTGATGTGCAATCTAGTGGCTAAGATGTAGTGCTTGGTAATTGGAAAGACACTTCTTTCTTGGCTAGCCAGGGATGAGTTTTGGTGGTCTATTTTGTTGTCATTTCTGTTGTCCGAGTTATTTCAGGGTTGTAATTCAGATATTGTCTTGTGGCTCAAACCCTTCTTTTTCTTATTTTGCCTAGTTCGTTTAGTGGTAGTAACTCGTCTAGTGTTATCTAGGATTATTCCAGGGTTGTAACCCATGTCTATTTTTGCTTGTTTTGTTCAAACCCTTTTCACCATCTGTCTAATGTAATCTCTTGTTTCCTGTTAGTTCTAGTCAGTTTTTGTTTAGGTCACTTTTTCTTTTATAGTTCTTTTCATGCTGACTCTAGTGACATAACATGCAAGCATAATTCTCTGCCTGGTCTTAAAAGTTAGTCTAATCATGAAGCAAAAACACAGTTTTGAATATGATAAAATGAGGCATTTGAGGAAACAAGTAAAGATTCACCCATTTTGAGATAACTTGAAGCTTGAATTGAGTGAAACTGAGGTAGTTAGTTTGGGAAATCATGAGGTTGACAAGAGCATACAATAAGGAAATGTCTCTCAAGCAGTTTGAGGAAAATCAGTCAGTGCTGAAATGCATTCTTCCACATCAATACAAGGTTGAGTCAAGTCTGTTTCGAACTGGCAAGGATCATTCATTGGGACAAAGGTATTGTTTGTCGGCAATTTTTGTTTGTGTTGATGCCATCAATAGATACTATGTTTTATTTCTTTGTTTATCTTTAATTGCATGGTTGTACTTGGTATTTTTAAAAGTTTGGCCTGACGAAGGCATTTTGTTCTGCTACCCAAATACTTTTATCCTTTGTTACCCCTTTTGAGCCTTATTTATTTTTTTTCATACCCCTCTTTTGGAATTAGGAGTAGAATTGGAAAATAAGAGGAAGAAAAAGAAGAAAGATAAGAAAAGAAAAGAAAAGAAAAAAAGAAGAAGAAAAAGAAAAAAAATTAAAACCAAGCAAATTTTGTTTGAACTACGTTCGACCTGATTCCTTTTAAGGATATGTAGGCAGCCTTATGGTTTGATCCCCTCAAAATGAAAATTCAAGATTCCCCCAGGCCCAAAGAAACTGGGGCAGAAGTTTTGGTTTTGTAAAAGATCTGATTCCAAGAGCTGTATTTTTGAACCCTTTTCATCTTAAATTATTTTGAGCTTTCATGTCACCTTTCTTTCTAATCCTGTCCAAAAGCCTATATTACGGTCCAAAAATACCTTCCAACCAATATTTGAGGATGTCAAATCAAGTGTGTGGTGAAAGTATGATCTTCCTGCATCATAGGCAATACCTTCATTCTTAGCACAAAGAGAGAAAATGATAAAATGAGCGAGTCTTACCGGTGAAAACTCTCATGGGCACCGTAAGGTGACTGTGAGTTGAGAAAAAGAGCAAAATAAGATAGGCTTAATGGTGAAAACCCTTCAGATCACTACAAGTCGACTGAGAATTGTGGATCAGATAGGACAATTGGAGCGCTGAAGCCCAGTTTCCCAGCTTAGAGGCATAACAAGAGTTGAAGATTTGACTCGCTTGACAGATCAGGACGCTTAATCCAAAGTACATGTCATGGTCAGTGGAGATAACCTTCAAATCAGATTAGTTTCTACTTTGTTCTTTTTCCTTGGTAAAAATATTTTCTTGTTAGATACCATCTCCTCTCGTTTTTTCCCTTATTTTGTTCCTCTTATCTTGTTTGAGTCCCTTTTGGGTCTGATTTTGTCGAAACAAGTGAGAAATAACTTCAAAATCTGCTACCAGCTTTTTAATCACACGAAGCCCATATCTGGAAAGCACATCAAATTGACATAAGATGCATGAGAATAGTGGGTGCACTGAGTTGGTGATAATAGATGTTCTTTGGGATTGAGGTAAAATGCAAAGATTTGGTGAATGTTAGAACACGAGTGCAAGGTATCGGGCATAAGGTATTGTATTTGAATGAATCAGGAATATTTTTTGTGATAAGGGTGGTCCGAAAAAGCGGTCGGTCGATAGCAAGCACTGTCTTCCAAGTTGAAATCCAAGTTGATCGTGACAAGTGCAAGAGAGATTGCCCTCGTAGTCAAGGCCACAAACTAACCACCATATTTAAAACTCACCAGTTTTCTTTGTTTGAAATAGGAACAAAGCAGTGCAAGCAAGTTGGTTCAAAAACAAACAAAAAAAGGAAAAGAAAGAAAAGAAAAAAAGAAGAGAAGAGCCGACAAAGGGAAGTTTCTCAAATGTTTACCTTTATCTATCTTGCTAGTGTGCATAAAATGTTGCCATTGGTCTTCACATTTTTCCTCCTAGGATAAAAAGTCCTAGTCTGATGGAGTTTCCTCCCGATAAAATCTTAGTATGATGAATTTTTCTCCTAAGATAGAAAACCTAGTCTGATGAATTTTCTCTTAGGATCAAAATCTTAGTCTGATGAATCTTTCTCCTAAGATAACCAAAAAAAAAAGACCTAATCTGATGAATTTTCTCCTAGGATTAAAATCTTAGTCTGATGAATCTTTCTCCTAAGATAATAAACCTAGTCTGATGAATTTTCTCCTAGGATCAAAATCTTAGTCTGATGAATATTTCTCCTAAGATAAAAAAAAAAGACCTAGTCTGATGAATTTTCTCTTAGGATCAAAATCTTAGTCTGATGAATCTTTCTCCTAAGATAGAAAACCTAGTCTGATGAACTTTCTGCTAGGATCCAAATCTTAGTTTGATGAATTTTTCTCCTAAGATAACCAAAAAAAGAGAGACCTAGTCTGATGAATTTTCTCCTAGAATCAAAATCTTAGTCTGATGAATCTTTCTCCTAAGATAAGAAACCTAGTTTGATGAATTTTCTCCTAGGATCAAAATCTTAATCTGATGAATTTTTCTCCTAAGATAACAAAAAAAGGGTCCTAGTCTGATAAATTTTCTCCTAGGATCGAAATCTTAGTCTGATGAAACTTTCTCCTACGATAAAAGACCTAGTCTGATGAATTTGCTAGTCAAATTTTCTTGGTTTTACTCATAGGAGATGCACATCTCAGTTGAGTCTTTAGTTTTCCTCTCATCATTGCATCAATAACATAAATGATTTACAGTTTTGTTAACAACTCACAAATCCTCCTAGTGCAAACTGGGGCAGAAAATTTTGTTTGTTTTGTTGTTTTATTGTAGGCACCCACCTGGAGAATGAGGGAATTCATTTCGGAATTGTTTCAAGTTTCAAGTCAGTAGCAGGTGTCCACCTGGAGAACGAGGGAAATCATTTCAGAATTCAATTCAAGTTAGAAGTAGCAGAAGCTCACGGCAAGAATACGGGTCAACAGTCTGAGATGACCAACAGAAGTAGTCTCAATCCAGAATGAAAAAGAGAGAAGAAAAAAAAGAAGTAAATCCAAATGCAGAAGCAGATGCAAGATGTGAACTGTTCAAGACATGATTGAAGTTACGAGCACTGCATGTCTGATCGTGATCCGAAAAGCTGAAGAGGAATGAACTAGCACCTGCAGCTAGCAAGCGTCAAGGTTCAAATCTAAAGTCTGCATGAAAAATCATTCAAGACTCAAGATCAAGCTTCAGAAGATTTATAGATAGGAATCTTGTAACTCATAGCTGACAGGCCTAGTTAGACTTATTCATTTTTTTTTATTTTGATGTAATAACAGGACCGCGGACCGGAACCTCGACGGGACGACACCTCAAGTGGCTCTCCACCTCGGTAAACTCTGTCACTCCTCCTGCTTCTGAACTACACGTGGCCTGATTCATTTATAGCTAAGGATATGTTGGCAGCTCAGATACCAGGGCTCGGTCACATTCTCCTCTCTTTTAGTTTTTGGTCTCTCTAAATAAGAGTCGGGTCAAAAAACCTGTCTAGTCATTCTTTGTCTGAAAACTCTTCGTATTTTCAGTCAAATAGGGGCAGCTGTAGACATGTAATTTTTGACCCTCCCCATGATTTTACATATTTTAGCATTTAAATATTTAGTTTAGGCCTAATATCGCTATTTCAACTAGTTTTGACTCTTTTACTTTATTTTGTCACAAAATTAAAAATTACAAAAATATTTTCCTTTATGTTAGCTAATTTTTGTTTTAACTAGTAACTTTTTAGTTTTTCTTACTTTTCATAAACTGAAAAAAAATACAAAAAAAGTGCTGACATTTTATTTTACAAAAAAGATAAAAAGAAAATTTTAAAAAATATATATTTACTTAATTTAGTTTTGAAGTTGTAGGTTTTAGTATATATTAAATAGTATTTAACAAAACTTAATGTAGCTTACTTTATTTCTCTTTTGGTATACTTGTTATTAATCTAGTTAATTTTCGTTTGGCTATTCATCTTTAAAGAAAGTCATATGGAAAAAGAAAGAGAAATTAATTTATTATAATAGTAGAATTGATTTTTATATTTATATCTTTAATTAAAAAGAAAGAAGGCAAAAAGATTTCACAATTCTTGTTTTCAGTTCTCACCTTAACTTCACGCCATTTTATGCTTTTTAATATTTTATCATTTTATTTTATTTTATTTTCTTTAGTTTTTATCTTCATTAATCAAAAATATTTACTGTGGGGACCACCAACACATGAGTACTACATTATTGTCTCATAGGAGCATATTTAACTAACCTTTTCAAACCTTTCTTTTGGACAGAGAACCAAGAACAAAAAATCCTAGAACCACACATTCCAGCCGTCACCCCACTCCACTGTCTTCTTCTCCACACCGCTACCACTCCCTCAACGCCCAACGACCACCCGCCTCACATCTCCCTACTCCAAGACTACCAGCAACCTCCCACAAAAACGACCTTCAGAGAACGACTAGGCATCTCCTCCCCAACACCCACGTTCCAGCCGCAACCCAGCGAAAAACCCCATCTCCCTTCACAAAAATCACACACACACAGAGTCGAAAATAAAATAAAAGAACAACAAATTGCAGAAATGGTGAAAGCCGATTAAACGATGTGAAATCCTTTTCTGCTAAGCTGTATTGGAGCTGGGGTGTTGGAAACGATTGAGGTCATCGTTCAGTGTTCCGCTTGGCATCGCCGATGTGTTTCTTGTTTCGGGTTTTATTGGTACCGTTGTTGTCCCTGTTTGTTCCTCGAATCGTGGGTTGAGCTTCATTGTTTGTGGAATTAACATTAATCAAATTAGTAAGGGAAAGTTTGCTCAGGTCCATCTCGTCTCTTTCTCTTCTATTTGTGCTGATTATTTTCATGTTAGGATGGAATGATATGATATTTCCTTCTTAATTATTTGGATGTTCTAAATACAAGTATGAATAGTGGATAAACAATATCTATGAGTAGAACATGAATATAAATTAGAATTACTGGAAATGGGCCGTGTGAATTGAACTAAGTCGAGGCGAGATTATTTGGTCTAATTTGCTCGAAATGGGACGTGGAGTTGGGTTAAAAAGAATCAATTCAATTGGAGCATGAGTTGAATTTTTCTCTTAGATAGTTCTCTTTTGTTCATTTATTTATTTATTATCTATTCCTTTTATTATTTAGTCACCCGCTAGTATCATGTTTTGGCCGGCCACACTTGGGTAGGCAAGCCTTAGGATTTTCTTTAGTTTCGAGGCGAGAGATGTTCCCTTAGTTAAATTTATCCGGGGAATGCCCCGGAGGATTTGTATATATTTTATTCCGGAGAATGCCCCGTAGTATTCTGTAATTGGAGACCAGAAGTAGAACTTGTAGTGTTGTATTCTTGTTTTATTTTTCTTTATTAGGTGGGGACGACCTCGAGCCTCTTATGTGTTAATTTTTCCATTTCTGTGTTTATTACCTCAATTCGAATATTTTAAAAGTCAACTAGATCAAGTATGCAACCGTACTAGTTACGTGACTTGGGGAGTGCCTAACACCTTCTCCCCGAGTCAAATGAACCCCCTTACCCGAATCTCTGGTGTAGACTTAGTTTGGAGTCCAAAGTGTTTTAAAAGGAAAATTATTAAAAACAATGGTGATCTGGCACATCGAAACCAATGTCAGGTGGAGACTTTAAAAGTACTTTTGAACACAATTTTGTCCATTTCTAATTGAAACCCCTTTTGAGCTTTACAAATCCTTTTATTATTTTTAAGAGGGTTAAGTGAAGCAGGTAAAAAAGGGGTGTGACGTATGGTCGGAGAGCGGGTGTTTCTCCGGGTGTCGCCCATGAAGGGCGTGATGAGATTTGGGAAGAAGGGCAAGCTAAGCCCTAGGTTTATTAGTCTTTTCGAGATTCTTGATCGAGTGGGAGAGATGGATTACAGACTTGCGTTGTCGCCGAGTTTATCAGTTGTGCACCTAGTGTTTCATGTGTCCATGCTTCAGAAGTATCACGACGATCCATCCCACGTGTTAGACTTTAGCAATATCCAATTGGACAAGGATTTGACCTATGCGGAGGAGTCGGTGGTCATTCTGGACCGGCAGGTTCGTCAGTTGAGATCGAAGAGTTACCCTTCTGTTCGTGTTTAGTGGATAGGTCAGCCTGCTGAGGCTGGGAGTCCGAGTCCAATATGCGGAGCCGATATCCCCATCTTTTTTCCGACTCAGGTACTTCTTTTCTATGTCCGTTCGAGGACGAATGATTGTTTAGAGGTGGAGGATGTGATGACCCAAAAGGTCATCACTTGATTTACAAGTAAATTCTGTGTTCCGAGGCCTTAAAAGCCTCCTTTTATCTCAGCTCGATTTGTGTGCGCGGTCCAGGCGTATATTCAGAACACTTTTATGTGAAAATTTGATGAAAATGCTAAATTGCCTTTAAAATTGAATTTAAGTTGACTTCGGTCAACATTTTGGGTAAACGAATCTGGACCCGTGATTTGATGGTCCAGGAGAATCCGTAGAAAAATATGGGACTTGGGTGTGTGCCCGAAATTGAATTCCGAGGTCCCAAGCCCGAGAAATAAATTTTTGAAGAAAATTGTTTAACTGAAATTTTAAGAGGTTTTGGAAATTTAAATATATTTGAAATTGATGGTATCGGGCCCGTATATATATATATATATATATATATATATATATATATATATATATATATATATATATAGCCTCCCAAAGACCGGGTCTGATTGAGCCCGATAACACCCGGTACTGAGACAGGCCTGATTGTTTTTTTTTCAGAACCGATTTGAACTGACCCGGCATATTGATACCTTTATGAGAGATCTTAATTAAGCTTTTTATGTTTATTTGAAATAAAATGTAAAAATAAAGTCATGAAGTAGAGCGAGTTTGGTCAAGTAATATAATAAGAAGTGGAATTACTTTTCTTTCCTTTTTCTCGATTAGGCAAACGTTATATATTAGGTAAAACGGTCTCGTGACTACTTAAACTTGCACTAGTTTGTTATTCCGATATATAAACTTATAATTTTTCTATTTTAACACTTCTACTTAACAGAAAAAATATTAATAAACACCTTTGATCATTAACTATGCTTACGTGACTGAAGTATATCTGCGTGCAAGTTATGCTTTTATATTAATCATAATGTATTTGGAAAGAATAATTAAACAATTTATTCCCCAAATCTTTTCTTTAAATACATACGATACGCCACCAACTTTCACCATTTTATGGCACTTGGCAGCGTTGTAAAAACGCTGAAAAGTTAAGGTAGCTTTTGGATCTCTCTCGGTGGACTCTGCTACAGGTAATTCTCTGCACTCAATTATGATATCCCTGATTTCATTATATAGTTTTGCTCTCGTCATGTTCAGTTTCTTCTTTAATTTTTCGTTTTCCCTATTTTTTTTTAAAAATTTAATCTTGAGGGTCAGTGCCAGAAAGTTCAAAATTCGCTGGATAATAGGTCCGTCGTCTATCCTTCTCCCTTAAATAGGGATGGTGTTCGGAATAAACCCCCCCACAAAATTAATATTTACGGTAATAATAGCGGAACAATAATGTAGTATCAAAATACAGTAATCAACAAAAGGACACAAAGATTTTAACGTAAAAAATCCTTCTGAATAAGGGAAAAAATTGTGAGCCCGAGAGGAGCAAAGTAATCCACTATAATGAGAAATTTTACACTCAGTAGTCCGAGTAAAATAATCCAGGGACCACTATACACTCAAAAGAAATAACCCTCTTTTAAGATTCCCACCTCACTACAATATCGCTCACACTCTCTATTTCCCTACACAGTCTATTTCTCACAACGCTTGAGATATAATCTCTGCAACTACTGTGTTGCTTCTCTTTCTCTGTGTTATAAATGAAGAAGCCGAGAGCCTCTTTTTATAGGGTGAAGTTGCCGCCCACTTGACCAATCAGGAGCATTGGTTCAGTTGCAATTTGAATTGCAACTTGCCAATTTGCATTCTTGCAAATTGTTTGGCAAAACCGATTCGGAGATTTGGAATCTAACTTATCTTATTTTCTTTTCTTTTTTATTATTATGGGGATGGAACTCACAATCTCTCTCCACCAGACCCATTCTTCTGAAGGAGGTAGCACCGGACTTCTAACTTGAGTGCATGCCAACAAGTTCTTTGCACAATTCGAACTTGTCTCTTGGTACCACCTTGGTCAGTATATCTGCAGGATTTTCACTTGTGGAGATCTTCAAGACTTGTAGAGATTCACTCTTTACCTTTTCTCGGATCCAATGATATCTCACATCAATATGTTTAGTCCTTGCATGATACATGGAGTTCTTGCTCAAGTCTATTGCACTTTTACTGTCACAATAGACAACATACTCATTCTGATGTAAGCCAAGCTCTTGAAAGAACCGTTTCAACCATATCATCTCCTTGTCAGCTTCTGTAGCGGCAATGTATTCCGCTTCAGTTGTAGAGAGTGCGGCACACTTTTGCAACCTCGACTGCCATGATATAGCTTCCCCTAAAAATGTAAACAGGTATCCTGTAGTAGATTTACGATTATCAAGATCACCTGCCATATCAGCATCCGTGTAGCCCTTCAATATTGGATCAGATCCTCCAAAACACAAGCAATCTCCTACTGTACCTCTTAGGTACCTGAGTATCCACTTGACTGCTTCCCAATGTTCCTTTCCAGGATTTTCAAGAAACCTGCTGATAACACCAACTATGTGAGCAATATCAGGTCTAGTGCATATCATTGCATACATCAAGTTTCTGATTGCTGAAGAATAAGGAACTCCAGCCATGTTCCTTTTCTCCTCCACTGTTGTAGGACACATCTTCTTTCTCAACTTCAAATGCCTAGCAAGAGGTGTGCTGACTCGCTTAGCATTCTTCATGTTGAAGCGTTCCAGTACACGTTCAATGTACTTCTCCTGAGACAACCACAACTTTCTGCTTGTTCTCTTTCGAACAATCTTCATTCCCAAAATTTGTTGTGCTGAGCCCAAGTCCTTCATGTCAAAGGACTTAGATAAGTCTCCCTTCAACTTGGAAATCAGCTCCTTGTCTTGTCCTACAATCAACATGTCATCCACATACAACAACAATATAATAAAGTTGTTATCAAAAAATCTTTTGTAGTATACACATGGATCAGAATATGTCTTTATGTAAGTTTGACTTTTCATGAATGAGTCAAACTTCTTGTACCACTGCCTTGGTGCCTGCTTCAACCCATAAAGACTCTTATTCAGTTTGCACACCATGTGTTTCCTTTCAGCTACTTCAAATCCTTCTGGATGCTCCATATAGATCCCCTCTTCTAAATCTCCGTGAAGAAATGCAATTTTCACATCCAACTGCTCCACTTCAAGATCTAGGCTAGTTGCTAAGCTCAAGATTGTACGAATAGAAGTCATTTTGACAACAGGTGAGAAAATTTCATCAAAATCAATACTTTTCTTTCGTTCGAAGCCTTTAACCACCAATCGAGCTTTGTGTCTAACCAGCTTGCCGTTTCCATCTTTCTTGAGTTACTTACATTTGAGTGGTCTTTTACCCTTTGGAAGTTCAACCAGCTTGTAGGTGCCATTTTTTGTAAAGATTCCATCTCTTCTTGCATAACTTTCATCCACTGATTCTTTTCTGGATGGGACAACACCTTCTTAGGACTTTCTGGCTCCCCTCATCACTGATGAGGACATACTCCATGGAAGGGTACCTGCATGACTCTACCCTTGGCCTCTCTGATCTCCTCAGAGGTTGAGGTTGTTCTTCTTCTTGAGTGGGATACTCCACTTGCTCGACATCATCATCAAGTTGCTCCCCCTGCTCAATAACCTCACCAGGTTTCTCTCTTTGCTCGGCAACCTCGTCGGTCGTACTTTTTGCACTTGTGGGATAGTTAGAAGAATAATGAATGGTAACAAGGTTAGGGATTATACCATTCTTTGTCTTCTCTGACTGATCATCTACAGCTCCAACTTCACTTTCTCGGAAGATTACATCTCTGCTTCTAATGACCTTCTTCTTTACAGGATCCCACAATTTGTACCCGAACTCTTCATCTCAATATCCGATGAATATGTAGGGAACAGATTTATCATCCAACTTTGTTCTCTGCTCCTTTGGTACATGTGCAAAAGCTCTGCAATCGAACACCTTCAGATGTGAGTAGGACATCTCCTTGTTGGTCCATACTCTCTGTGGGATGTCAAACTCCAATGGAACTGATGGACTCCTATTGATAAGGTAACAGGTTGTCTGAACTGCTTCACCCCAGAATGACTTAGGCAGTTTAGCCATTCTGAGCATGCTTCTCACCTTCTCAACAATAGTGCAGTTCATCCTCTCGGCTATTCCATTGTGCTGTGGGGTTCCACGAACTATTTTTCATGTCTGATCCCATGACTTGAACAGTACTCTTCAAATTCTCTTGAAGTGTACTCACCTACATTGTCATTTCGGAGATGCTTTAGCTTTCGACCCGTCTCTCTTTCCACCAGAGCATGAAATTTCTGGAAAACTTGAAATACCTGATCTTTGGTTTTCAAGATATAAACCTACAGTTTACGTGAAGCGTCATCAATAAAAGTAACAAAATATTTGTTACCGCCCATCGATTTAATTTTCATTAAACCACAAATATCAGAATACACTAAATCAATCATATTCAATTTTCTTTCAGACGATGTCTGAAATGAGACTCTATGTTGCTTATCAAATAAACAGTAGCAAGGTTTTACTGTTGTACCTTTGGCAAAAGAGATGAGTGATTTCCTGGCAAGAATTTGCAATCCCTTCTTGCTCATATGACCCATTCTTTTGTGCCACAAATCTGCAGAAATCTCATGTTGTACCGCATTCAATTCACCTTGGCATATTTCTACATTTGTCCTGTACAACGTGACACGAGCAACTCTCTTTGCAATCACCAATGATCCCTTGGTGAGTCTCCACTTTTGATTCGCAAAATAGTTCTCGTATCCATCTCGGTCTAAAGCAATTCCAAGATCAAGTTCATTCGCAAATCAGGTACATGCCGCACGTTCTTTAGAACCAATGTGCATCCGACATTTGTCTTGATACAAATGTCACCAATCCCCGCAATCTTTGAGTAACTTGTGTTACCCATTCTCACAGTTCCAAAATCACCTGCTACATATCTGCAAAAAAGATCTCTTACCGGTATGACATGGTAAGATGCCACTGTGTCAACCACCCATTCCGACTCTGGACCTGACAGGTACATGCATTCCTCTTCCTCATTTATAAAGAGGACAACATTATCATTGTTTTGCACCATGGCGGTTATGTTGTCGTCATTCTTCTAGCCACTGGTTTCACATTTGCCCTTCCTTGGATTTGGGCAATCTCTTTTGAAGTGACCTGGTTGATCACAATTGTAGCAATTTCTGGCTCTTGATTTGGATCGGTTCTTTGACATCCCACGAGCTCCGGATCTACCATCGTTGCTCGAACTCCTTTGATAACTCCTACCTCTACCTTCTGTGATAAGAGCTTGTCCTTGATTTTCAGGCTTCTTTCTCTTCTTCTCATTGAGTAGAAGAGCTGATGTGACATCTTTTAACTCAATGGTGGTCTTACCATGCAGGATGGTTGTTGTCAAATTATCATACAAAGATGGCAACGAGTTCAATAACAAGATGGCTTTATCTTCTTCCTCGATTTTCACTCCGAGGTTGGCGAGCTGTGTGATTAGTTCATTAAACACATTTAAATGTGACAAAAATTTGTACCTTCACCCATGTGTAGGGCGTATAACTGCTTCTTCAGGTACAATTTATTTCTCAATGTTTTGGACATGTATAGGCTTTCCAACCTTGTCCAAATGCCACGTGAGGTGTCTTCATCAATGATGTTATTTATCACATCATCTGATAAGTGCAACCTGATTGCACTAGTAGCTCTTTTATCCAAGTCAGTCCAATCATCAGCTTTCATGGTATTAGGCTTTTTGGTATCAGCATCTAGTACCTTGTGTAATCCTTGTTAGATGAGCAGATCCCTCATCCTTCTTTGCCATGTTGAGAAACTGTTATCTCCGTCGAATTTTTCTACCTCGTACTTTACTCCGGACATTTTAATTTTTCACCAAGTATAGTACTACCGACAATGAATAGTATTTCTGTGAACGAGCAGAACCTGTGCTCTGATACCAGTTGTTGGGAATAAATCCCCCACAAAAATAATATTTACCGTAATAACAGCGGAACAATAATATAGTACCGAGATACGGTAATCAACAAAAGGACACAAAGATTTTAACGTGGAAAATCCTTCTGAATAAGGGAAAAAACCACGAGCCCGAGAGGAGCAAAGTAATCCACTATAATGAGGAATTTTATACTCAGTAGTCCGAGTAAAATACTCTAGGGACCACTATACACTCAAAAGAAATAATCCTCTTTTAAGATTCTCACCTCACTATAATATTGCTCACACTCTCTATTTCCCTACACAGTCTATTTCTCACAATGCTTGAGAAATAGTCTCTGCAACTACTGTGTTGCTTCTCTTTCTCTGTGTTCTAAATGAAGAAACCGAGAGCCTGTTTTTATAGGGTGAAGTTGCCGCCCACTTGACCAATCAGGAGCATTGGTTCAGTTGCAATTTGAACTGCAACTTGCCAATTTGCATTCTTGCAAATTGTTTGGCAAAATCGATTCGGAGATTTGGAATATAACTTATCTTCTTTATTATTATTATTATTATTATTATTATTATTATGGGGATGGACCCCACAGATGGCACATGGGCTGTGTGGGTTTTGACACATGAGGGGCGATGCGGGTTTAAACACATGCGGTGCGGGAAGTAATTAAAAAAAGATAAAACTTTGTGTGGTTGCGGGACCGGTGCAGGTTAGGATTTAAATTTTGTACAAAAATTAGAGCTAAGTTTCTTCGGCCTTCGCTCTTCCTCAGTCAGCTCTTTATCTCTGTGATTTTTCTGAAAAGTTGCAATAAGCTTTTAGTAAACAACTTTTAGCTTAAAATTTCTGATCGTTCTCTTAATGATCTGGAAAGATTGGCTTTTTTGCCTGACTGTACTGTTTCTTCGTCTCCTTTGCATAGAAATACATACCTTACCATGTTCAATTTCAACCTCAACAAATTAATAGAAATTGAGTAGCTCTTTATTTGTTTGCTAGATCTATTTGTCCAGTAAAGCAAGTTCATGTCTCTAGTCACAGTCTAGTAATCTAAGATCACGATAATAAGAAATTATCCTTTTTTGGTTTCTTTGTCCTAAGCTTTGAGATGTGAATGCTAATTTACGTGAATAACAATCAATATTCCACCAGAAATAGAACATATACCAAACTCGGTTAGCTACTATTCTTGGATAAAAAAATGTTGCATAAGATGAACTCAGAAAACGGGTCAAATTAATGGATGCCAACTAAAGATTTATTTTTTAGAGGATCTGGGTATATTTGGATGACCATCCAAAAAATACAACAATTACTTTACTGAATAATTTTATAACTCGGATGACCACCAATATAAATTTTTTCATCTTGAGAGAATGAATTATCTTTATAAATGGGCCATCTTAAAGAAGTTAAAATGACACGAGAGAGTATTCCTTTTAAGAATTTTAACCTCCCTTGGGTGCTCTCTTTTTCAGATGTTATATAACTCTTGGTCTTCTAAGTTTCATTTATCTGCTAAAACCACATGATCATTAGATAGAGTATATTTTACACAGGAGAGCACTTCTTTAACCTCCTTGATTAAATTCATGTATGCACCACTGCTATCTCCAATCTACGTTCTTTCCTGGTACTCTTTCATGTATCATGATTTTGTCTCTCTGATATAACTGAACAAACTCTTTCATGAATCCTCATTTCATCATCATTACCAAAATAACTCCGATATAGGTAAAATGCTAATATTTTATGTAATAGAAAACGTTGAACTACTAGTTATTATAGCTATGCATACATTGTTGAAATGTGTACACTAATGAGAATTTGGATATTGCCTCTATCCCAGATTTTAATTTTCAGGGTAGCCTGCTAACTCGTCAGTACTAGACCATGAGGAGTGCTAGTAGATCTGGTGAAGCTACAATTAGCAATTTGTCCTGTAATGTTGTTGATGGGATTCTAGGCTGCTTGCCTTTGAAAGATGCAGTGAAGACCAGTATATTGTCAAAGGACTGGAGGTACAAATGGGTCACACGTCAAGAACTTGATTTTAGTGATGAGTTTTTCAAAGAAATTCAAGAATTAAGCCAAGGCAATCATTTACCAAGTCCTACTACTCCATAGAGGACCAATACTGAAGTTTGAACTTGGAGGCGACTTGAAAAGTTGTCCGGATATTGATCACTGGATACTCTTCTTGTCAAAGAAAAATGTCCAGGAATTCACCCTTAACATGTGGCCAGACAACAAATACTATTATTTACCTTCTCACTTGTTTACGTTCCAGGAACTAAGGCATCTGGAAGTTAGTGAATGCTTGTTCCACCCTCCACCCGGTTTCGAAGCTTATTAGTCTTGATCTTCAGCATGTCAAATCTATAAGAATGTCGGGCATGTCTTTCAGAAACGTTGAGGTGGTTTCAGGTGCTGTTTACTTGATTACAAGCTGCCCAAAATTACAAGAGCTTACAATTGATAGTACTCTGCTATTAATCATGTTATTGAATATGCCTTGATAACCTATTAGGTTTCAGTGGGAAATGTTGTGGAACCTGTTGTACAATTCTTACGAGCCCAATCAATCTCGTCATGTGGTGTTGCAAAGCTGCTTCAAAGAGTGGAAATGAGTTGTTTTACTGGTGCTGAGGTGGAAATGGAATTTGTTAGATTTATATTGGCATCAGCACCTGTACTGGAGGAAATCTTAATTTGGAATGTTGCGCATCACTTTCTTCAGAGTACACAGATGATGGATGATGAGATGAAACAGTTCCACCGACCATCACCCAATCTTAATTGAAGTTTTCACACAAGAAGATTGTGTGTTACTTGAACCCGAAGAAGTCATGGATTAAGTGTCATGACTTTAATTTGCTTATTGTTTTTAATTGGTCTAGTCCATGTTCTTTCCCAAAATCGTATGTTGCAATTGCTAATAGTTTAACCTGATATTTTATGACTTGCGGGGATCCTTGATTTGGTTTCGGGAATGTTTGAGAGTAATTTCAAGCAATTAGTCTCTTTTTGGAAGCTTAAGTTGTGAGAGTTGATCAAAATTTGACTTTTGAGTAGATGACCTTGGATTGGTGATTTGATGGTTCCAATAAGTTCGTACGCTGATTTTGAACTTAGGCGCATATTCAGATTTGGATTTAGAGGTTCCTTTTTGCTGTATTTGCGGAAGTTGGCAATTTGAAACCGGGAGTTGACTTTAATATTATCGGGTTCTCATTGGTGTTCTCGAACTTTGGATAAATTTATTTATGGGAAATTTTCATAACTGCAACTTTTATAAGAGTATATTCCAATATCTACGACTATTATTGGATTCACGTTTTGTACAAAATAAGTGCATTCGGTTTATATAACTAATGAGCGTCCAGTTTATTATGTAACCCAATAAATGTGGTAGAATTCCTTTAATTAAGGAAATCAACTAGCAATCAAATATTATCACAATAATGCAAATCTAATTATCTCCATTCTATTAAGAATATTCCATTCTTCGTGTATTGATGCAGCTCGCATTTACGATTCATCATGATTTATCATATCAAAAGAAATATTTAATCCAAGTATTATTTGAACCTTAGTTGTAATTTGTAAGGAAAAATAAACATTAACATGAATTTTTAATTATAAGGAAAATCATCCATGACAGTACACGGACATTCATAAGTTGTAGATACACGTATATATAATGTGTCATTACCTATTTTGAAGGGGAAAAAATATGAATGTTTGTTGCTTAAATTTCATTACTTAAAAGTGTTTATTACTTAAAGGTATTATTCACCAACAAAATTGATTCATACAAGCACATCACTGCAATGTTGTAATATTCTCATATAGCTTCAAGCTACTCTATTATTTTTGAAATAACAAAAAATATAAAAATTTGGGTAGAAGAAAGGTTGGGTGATAAGAAATTTTCCTTCACAGTTAAGAAGAACAAAGGAATTAGAGCATGCGCTTAACAGAGATAATTAGAGGGTTTGGGATGCAATTGGAGGAGTCTCTACCACCACTGTCCATGATTTTCTGAGCAATGTATTTTTTATGTATTTTTATTTGCACAGAATATATGGAACAAAGAAAAGAACGAAAGACGCTTGTGATATACTGGAATATCTTTTCCCGGAGAAATTGGGAAAAATATTGATAGGGATAGATAAATTTTAGGTGAGAGAGAATTAAAAAGAGATATCTTTTAAGTGAGAGAGAATCTTAAGAAAGAGATTTGAGGATATAAAAAGTTGTACATAATAAAATAAATTTTACTAAAAGTAATTTTGTAAAGGTAGTTGTAGGAAACTAAAATAAATCCTTGAAAGGTTGTATTCTATGTAAATTCCTCTTTAGGTAGTTGATTGAAACTTGTGTGCAAAGTTTGGTTGTGATCCGGAATATCTAAGTGTGATTCAGACACGTTTGACGAAGTTGGGATGTTTGAAACTTAAAGAGACATATATCGATCACATAACACAAATAGGCAACTAAGGTCAAATCCTAAGGGGTATTCCCCCAAAGGTTAGACAAGATACTTACCTCAAACAAGCCAATTCAATATTCCAAAAAATATTTTCCCTTGAAAATTCACCTCCGTCCGGCTTAAATTTAGCCAAAAACGACCTAACAACATTAAACAATGTTAAAGGAATCAATACCAAACAATAAAGCCCAATCTTTACCCAATTCCCTAAAAGTCAACAAAAGTCAGCTCCGGGCTCGTCCGATCAAAACCCAAGTCGAGGCGTAGATCTCCACTACCCATAATCCCACGAGTTCAAATATGTGATTGATTTTTAAAACCGAGTCCAAATCGAGTCTCAAATTCCCAATTTTTATTTTTTAAAACATAGTCAAAAATCCTCAAATATTCCTTTCAAATTCCATCATTTTAGTGTAATATCCATAAGAAATCAAGTTATATTATTAAAATTAAGTGAAAATCACTTACCCAATTGCTATGTATGAAAATCTCCTTCAAAAAATCGCCTCCCACCATGTCTAGGTATCAGAATGTGATTAAATAAAACTAAACCCCGAAATAGCTAGCTATAAACGAGAAGCAGATGTCGCATTTGCGAATTTGAGACCTTAAAAATGCGACCAATGGATCTCAAATGCGAATATTGCCAAACCCAGTGGATGTCGCAATTGCGACCAAGAATTTTGCAACTTCGAAGACCCACTGCCACGTCCGCCATCGCAAATGCGGTGACTACTTCGCAAATGAGAAGTTGCAACTGCCTCCCTCACTGTCGCAAATGGACCAACTTCCTCGCAATTACGAGTTCTCCCCGGACTGCCCCCTCCTCCTCCAAATGCGATAAAACCATCACAAATACGAGTAGACATCCGCAAATTCGTGGTCTGCAACATCAACAATACCTGAAGCTAATCAAAACACTCCGAAATTATTTCGAAACTCACCTGAGCCCCTCAGACCAAACACCAACCATCCACACAAGTACATAAATATTATACAAACTTGCTCGCATGCTCGGAACATCAAAATAACATAAAAAATACGAATAGAATGCCAAAACGCTTTATGCAAGCTATGAAACTCAAGAACTCAATATTCATAACCAAGCATCTGATTCCTACCAAACAAGCTCGGAATGACAACAAACTGCAAACAAGTTCTAAACGACAAAACAGAAATATTTCAAATCCTAGAACAACAATCCGAACCCGATAGCCACAAAGTCAACCCATGGTCAAACTATGAAATTTCTAAACCTTTAAATTGTCAACTTTCGGCCGACAAAAAGAGCTAAATCATCCTAGGAACCTCCGAATTCAATTCCAGGCATATGCCCAAATTCAAAATTATCATATGAACCTATTGGAACCATCAAAATACCATTCCGGGATTGTTTTCACAAAAATTAAACTTTAGTCAACTCTCATAACTTAAGCTTCCAAATTAGGAACTAGGTGTCCCAAATCAATCCAAAACCTCCCCGAAATAAAACTAACCATCCTCACAAGTCACATAATGGCAAATACACATACGGAAAGCAACGACTAAGGGAACAGGGCTCAAATATATAAAATGGCCGGTCAGGTCGTTACATTATCTGTGTTTGCCAAAAGTTTTAACTTCAATATCGATCAAAAGTGGTCGAAAACTGGAAGAATTTCTTCAAGTTTAACTGTCCAACAGAAATCGATCGATAAAATCTAAATTTATTTAAATTCTTTTTAGTTATCTATGCAAAATGTAAGTCTGGCCATCTTTGGTCAAAGCTTGACTAGTTAATTGACTAATATTGGTCGGTGTGTTAAAAGATTGGTAGGAAAATTATAGTTCCCGGATTTTGGCGCTAAAATAATCGACCAACTTCGGTTGGTGTACTTCTAAAAAATAAAAACTGTAATAAAATAAAAGTAATGTAGTAAAATGTAAATAAAAAGAGATAGAAAGAAGGGAGAAGTGTTTTCTTCTTTCACTTTGGTGTATTTTTTCATTGCAAGTACATGACCTTTTATAGGCATAAAAAGTAAAGATGGTAGACATAAAGTAGGAAATTTAATCTTTAAGTTATTCACAACATGGGCATCCAATGTAGCATCCAATGTAGTATCCAATGTACAAACTATTCATAACACTCCCCCTTGGATGTCCATGTAAGATAATGTGTCTCATTAAAAACTTACAAAAAAATATTGGGATGTACATAGTTATTTATAATATGAATTGCTTGCTGCCTCATTAAAAACCTTACCAGGAAAACCCAGTGGGACAAAACCTTAGTTAAGAAAAAAAGTGCAGCGTGTAGTTACTCCCCCTAATGAAAAATCACTTAATGTCTCGAAGACGACACATCCCAATCTTATATATCAGCTTTTCAAATATTGAGATTGGTAACGCCTTAGTGAACATATCAGCCAAATTATCACTTGAACGAACTTGTTGTACATTTATTTCACCATTCTTCTGAAGATCATGAGTGAAAAAGAATTTCGGTGAAATGGGTTTTGTTCTATCTCCTTTGATATATCGTCCTTTCAATTGAGCTATGCATGCAACATTGTCTTCATACAATATTGTTGGAATATTCTCTTTCGAAGAAAGACCATATGTTTGCTGAATGTGTTGAGTTATAGATCTTAACCAAACACATTCTCGACTTGCTTCGTGAATGGCTATTATCTCTGCATGATTTGAAGAAGTAGCAACCATAGTTTGTTTTGTCGAATGCCATGATATGGCTGTACCTCCACTTGTAAATAAATAGCATGTCTGAGATCGACCTTTGTGTGGATCAGACAAATATCCTGCATCTGCATAACCAATCAATGATGGCTTGGATTCATTTGAATAAAATAAACCCATATCAATGGTCCTTTGGAGATATCTGAATATATGTTTAATACCATTCCAGTGTCTTTGTGTTGGCGAAGTACTAAATCTTGCCAATAAGCTTACTGAGAAAGCTATATCTGGTCGGGAATTATTGGCAAGATACATTAATGCCCCAATTGCACTAAGATATGGTACTTCGGCACCAAGAAGCTCTTCATCATTTTCATGAGGTCGGAATGGATCTTTCTTTATATCAAGTGATCTCACAACCATCGGGGTACTCAATGGATGTGCTTTATCCATATAGAATCGCTTTAAAATCTTTTCGGTGTATGTTGATTGATGGACAAATATTCCATCTTTCATATACTCAATTTGTAGACCAAGACAAAATTTTGTCTTTCCAAGATCTTTCATTTCAAATTCTTTCTTCAAACAGTCTACTGTTTTTGGAAGCTCCCCAGGAGTTCCAATGATATTTAAATCATCAACATACACGGCGATTATAACAAATTCAGATCCAGTCCTTTTTATAAAGACACAAGGACAAATTGGATCATTCTTGTACCCTTCTTTCAACAGGTATTCACTTAGGCGATTGTACCACATACGACCTGATTGTTTCAATCCGTATAAAGATTTCTGAAGCTTTATTGAACAAGTTTCTCGAAATTTTTTTTATGCTTCTGGCACTTTAAATCCCTCAGGTACTTTCACAAAATTCTGTTGTCTAATGATCCGTACAAATAGGCTGTAACAACATCCATTAGATGCATATCAAGTTTTTCTTGCACTGCCATATTTATGAGATACCTGAAAGTGATAGCATCCACTACAGGAGAATATATCTCCATATAATCAATTCCAGGATTTTGGGAAAACCCTTGTTCCACAAGTCGCGCTTTATATCTAACGACTTCATTTTTATCATTTCGTTTTCGCACAAAAACCCATTTATACCCTACTGGCTTTATGCCTTCATGTGTTCGAACTATGGGTCCGAAGACTTCACGTTTTCCAAGTGACGTTAACTCTGTCTGGATAGCGTCTTTCCATTTTGGCCAATCATTTCTCTATCTACATTCATTGACAGATTTTGGTTCAAGATCCTCATCTTGTTACATTATTTCAACGACAACATTATAAGCAAAAATGTTATCGATAACAATATTATTTCGGTTCCATATTTTCCCGGTTGAGACATAACTTATTGATAACTCTTTATTTTCATTATTTTCAGGTACCTAGACCTCTCCTAAGGTCTTATCATTTGTTACGTCTTGGGGCTCTTCTTGAGCCACTACCTCTGTGTTATGTTCACTTTGATCACTTGCTCCTTTTCTTCTTCGAGGATTTTTATCTTTAGAACCGATTGGTCTACCACGTTTCAAGCATGGCTTAGACTCATTTGCTTTAATTAATTGTTCTGTCGGGATATCAACTCGAATTGGAGCATTAGCAGCTGGAATATGTGACTTAGTCACCCTTGGTAGGTCAGTGAATGCATCTGGCAATTGATTTGCAATATTTTTTAAATGAATAATCTTTTGAACCTCTTGTTCACATTGATTTGTTCGAGGATATAAATGAGACAATGATAATGCATTCCAATCTATCTTCTTTTTTAGCTGCTTATTTTCTCCCCCTAATGTTGGATATACTGATTCATTAAAATGGCAATCACAAAATCTTGTCGTAAATAAATCTCCAGTCATCGGCTCTAGATATTTTATAATAGAAGGAGATTCATATCCAACATATATCCCCAACCTTCTTTGAGGACCCATCTTTGTGCGTTGTGGTGGAGCAATTGGAACATATATCGCACAACCAAAGATCCTAAGATGGGAAATATTTGGCTCCTGACCAAAAGCCAATTGCAATGGGGAGACTTTATGATAACTTGTGGGCCTTATCCGCACAAGTGCTGCTGCGTGCAAAATAGCATGACCCCATACTGAAATGGGAAGTTTTGTTCTCATAAGCATTGGTCTAGCAATTAATTGGAGGCGTTTGATCAATGATTCTGCTAGACCATTTTGTGTATGAACATGAGCAACCGGATGCTCAATTGTTATCCCAGTTGAAATACAATAATCATTAAAGGCTTGGGATGTAAACTCACCAGCATTATCAAGACGAATTGTCTTAATTGCATAATCTGGAAATTGTGCTCTTAGCTTTATTATTTGAGCCAACAATCTCGCAAATGCCATATTGCGAGTTGATAGTAAGCACACATGTGACCATCTTGTAGATGCATCTACCAAAACCATATAATATTTGAATGGTCCACATGGAGGGTGAATGGGCCCACATATATCACCCTGTATACGTTCCAGAAATGTAGGGGATTCCATCCTAACTTTAATAGTTGATGGTCTAATAATTAATTTTCCTTGAGAACATGCAGCACAAGAGAATTCCTTAAATTGAAGAATCTTCTGATTCTTCATTGCATGTCCATGTGAATTCTCAATTATTTTACGCATCATATTAGAACCAGGATGGCCCAACCGGTCATGCCAAATAATAAAATTATCTTGATTAGTAAACTTCTCGTTTACTATGGCATGTGTTTCAATCCTGTTAATACTTATGTAGTATAAGCCGGAGGAAAGAGCAGGTAACATTTCAAGCACATATTTCTTACCGGACATTATTGTAGTAATATAAAGATATTCAATCTTTTCATCATTTGTAGTCTCAATATGATAGCCATTTTGGCGAATATCTTTGAAACTTAATAAGTTTCTTTGAGATTTACTACAATATAGTGCTTCATCAATAGCCAAATTTGTTCCTCCTGGTAGTAATAAATTGGCTCTTCCAGAACCTTCAATTAATCTTGTACTACCGGATATTGTATTAACATTCGCTTCTTTCATTACCAAATAAGAGAAATATCTCTTATCTTTTAAAATAGTGTGTGTTGTAGCACTATCCAGAAGACATATATCATCTTTATTAATCTTGAGTCCAACTGAAGACTGGGGAATTTTCATATTCTTCATAAAAAACAAATAATACATCATAAGAAATATGAAAGACAAGCGAAAAAAACATTAAGAAATACATTAAGAATGTAGAAACTAGCAACACATGATGCATTAGGAAAATACACTCGAGAAAAATAAACTAGTTGCAAACATAAAAATAACAACTTTTATAGCTTCATTCCCCAGTAAGATGATTAGTTCTTCAGTCAATATCCTCAAAGAAGTCTCCAACTTCTAAATGAGTAATATTTGTTAGGCCTTCAAAATCATCATCTTTATATGCAAGATGTGCCTTAGAATCATATTTATTTGAGGGACCTGCTTCATCATCATTATTTTGAAAGGTCAAGTGTGCCTCCACATTATTTTCTTTTTTCTTGAGGGAGGCTTGATAAAGTTTGACAAAATGTTCTGGCGTACGACAAATGCGTGCCCAATGACCTCTCATACCACATCGGTGACACATACTAGCTTTACCTTTTGAATGATTAATTTGAGAACCCTTATTGTTCTCCAATTTATTTCCACCATAATGACGATAATTGTTTCGCCCCCTGCCACGTCCACGTTTACGACCATGTCCACGACCACAGTAATTATTTTATTTTCTTTCAAACTTATCATATGTTGATACAGCATTCACTTCCGGAAATGGAGCTGGCCCGGTGGGACGAGCTTCATGATTTTTCATTAATAGAGTAGTATTCTGCTCAGCCACAAGTAGGCATGTGATTAACTCAGAATATTTCTTAAAACCTTTTTCACGGTATTGTTGTTGTAGCACCACATTTGAAGCGTGAAAAGTAGAAAATATTTTTTCCAATAAGTCCTCATCTGTGATAGTGTCTCCACATAATTTTAATAGAGAACTTACTTTAAAGATAGCAGAATTATACTCACTTACGGTTTTAAAGTCTTGCAACCTTAAATGTATCCACTCATACCGAGCTTTCGGTAATACCGTAAGTTTTAGGTGGTCATATCGATCCTTCAAATTAATCCATAATTCAAGTGGATCTTTTACGGTTAAATATTCAGTTTTTAACCCTTCATGTAGATGATGACGAAGGAAAATCATGGTCTTCGCTTTATCCTGATTTGATGCTTCATTTCCTTGTATAATAGTATTTCCAAGACCTTTAACGTCAAGGTGAATTTCAGCATCAAGAACCCATGATAAATCCTTCCGGTGATGTCAAGTGCCACAAATTCAAGTTTTGATAAATTTGACATAGTGAAAACTATCATAAAAGATGAATAAGTTAGAGAAATAATTATAATAATAAACAATTAATGAAAACAAAACGATTAAGGTAAAAGAAATGAAAATAGAGCTATATCATGTTAACAATCTACTATTTCATTTTATTCTTGCCATAAAGTAGAAATTACATACTTGTTTCATTTCACTTTATATTATTGATATATATGTGTTAATAGAATTGAACGTGACTAACATTATTTATATGTTCCAATAAATATAAAGTAATTAAAAAATTATTGCTTGTCAATTCATTTCTCACAGTTCTTCAAAATGCCTTAAAGATATGTTTTGATCGAGGGAGTCCGTGACATTAGTGCATAACTAGTTTGATGAATTTGAGGTCCTCTAAGAGTTGAGCACGGAAGAAAATATTTATTTAATCAATGCAATGTACTTAAACTATTTAAGATGCCCAAGCGCACAAGTAATCTGCAAACAGTGAGCATATTGTCACACCTCCTTTTTACCTACACTCCGGAAGGGTATTAAGGAGTTTTTCCAATTAAAGGACAATCGAAACGGAATTTATTATTAAGAATTCAGAGTCGCCACTTGGGAGATTTATGGTGTCCCAAGACACCGGTTGAATCCCGAATCGAGGAAAATATTGACTCTGTTTAACAGCCCACGAACCAGAAATCCGGGTAAGGAATTCTGTTAACCCGGGAGAAGGTGTTAGGCATTCCCGGGTTCCGTGGTTCTAGCGCGGTCGCTCAACTGTTATATTCGGCTTGAATTATCTGATTTTAAACAATTATGAACCTATGTGCAAATTTTAACTTTAACCGCTTTTATTCATTTTTAAGAGAATTGCAACGCTATCAAAACACGTCTCGAACCACGTCACATAAATGCACCCGTGATTCTTGACGTATTTCAACATCGTTGAGATTTTGATTTGGGTCACATAAATGCGCACCCGAGTTTAGGAAAGTAATATTATTAAATAGCGCGCCTAAAGCAACTACGCACTTTTCAACTTTGCGAGGGCCATGGAAATTTAACTAAATGGCACGCCTCGGTTTCTAAGGATTAAAATTAATTACACAAGGGCCATGAATTATTTAATAAAAATGGCGCACTTCAAGTTTTCTATAGAAAAGGCTAACTAGCTTTGTGAGAGCCATTGATTATGGAAGGTCAATATGGATAGATGTATAAAGATTAATTTTTGACATGTACATCAAGTGGATTCTACCAACATGGATCTTGAATTCCAAAAATCCTTATACACTTTGTATTTTTTAAATCAAAATAAAAAGAAACTGGTGATATCATGAAACAATTGTATAGCAATATTACATGAGCCAGAATACACAAATGACTTGTACAAGAACTAATACCCAGTTCAACATTTGTTAGGTGCATGAATAGTCGACTTAAACGATTATACTGCCAATTCACGCAATACACTTTCAATGCTTGAAATTACAAAAAAACACTCATGTGCTATTGACACATACAGCTTCATTTGACTTTTCGCTAGAATTCCAATTTTTATACACTACCTGCTAGTTATACGAGAACTCATGTAGATCTTTGAATACAAATGAGATAGTAGCTAATCATGAGAAGCCTATCAAACATTCGTACAGGGAAACAAGAATAGGAAAACAAACCATCAGACAATTTGAATCACTTAGCATGAGTACATGTTACAACTGTGACCAACTAGTGATTACAGCTGCTAAATGATCAGTCCCCTGCAATGACTAAACTCCACAATGCCATACAAATACACTTCTATTCTAATTAGCATGACTCAATTTTAAAGAATTAACTGACAGCAGGATTCAATGAACTAAGATTCAATTCCAGCATCAAAACAAATCATATTATCATAAAAGTTCATACATTTTAGAAACTCATAAGAGAGTAGGAAGAAAAATACTTATTTCCTTCGACAAATAAACCTTGGAACAATCTTAACTAGTACATATTTAACAATCCAAAAGATCCTGAGTTAGCTATATTCAACCAGGCTCAAATCCAGACCTTAAAGCAAAAACAAGCAACCAACCGGATATATTTAAAAGGCTTCAACTAAAAGATATACCCATCCAAACTATCATGTAATTTACAATATTCAGAAAATTATTCTCTTGATCACATATTCAGGGGTGGAGAGGTGACGATCAAAACTACCTAAATGAAACAGAAACAAACAAGTAAACTAACACAACACAAATCCTATTCAAAGCTCCATAAATCCATCTTTTATATATTCCAAGCCAAGCTTTACATTAGGTGGAAATAGAAGTGTATACCTGGAAAAGAGGGTAAACAATGAAGAAATGAGATTCAGCAAGCTCAAACAATCAGCAGTACAGCAGATAAACCTCAGATTCAAACCAACAGGTGTCGAGATCGACCCCAGAAACCCGTAGAGTATCTACTTGTTCAGCCAACTTCACATCCCACTCAAAACGAAATCCATTCTACTTCAAACACTCGAATGAACTAAACTAGACTGGACAGATTGAAAATTTGAGAAAGAAAAATCGAAACAAGAGAGATCATTGAAACAATAAACTAGGATTCATTTCAGGAATTCGAAATCTAAGAAATTACCAAGATAACTTAATGAAACAATAGTTTCTACAGCTTCCTGGTATTTTCAGAATTTCTCCTCTTAGTATTTTTAGAGTATCCAGATCTCCCTCCCTCCTATTTTAGAATATCCAACTGCTGTGTATATCTTAATGCTTATCTCTCTCTATCTCTACCTCTCTCTCCTCCAATGTTCTCTTCATCTTCTTTACAAAGTCAGTCCTTGCTTCCTATATATCAGTGAGTATCCCCCTTTTAAGGTGTTTTCTGTCCTTTTTCTTATGTTCCCCTCCCTTTCCAGACTGTATACCCTTTTACACCTGTATTTTTAGTCTTTAATTATATCCCCCATGTTCTATGATTCCCAGCTCCTAAAAGGGCATTAAGCCAACCACTACCAGTCCCCTTTTTATTCTTAATTCATTCCACTACTTAGTGCTTATAATTAATTCAGTAGTGCATTTCCTAGACCCTACCACTATTGAGAAGCCCTCTAATTAATTATTGACAGGTTTCCCTGCCTAAATTACCCTCAAGGCTTCTGCTATTCATACCCCCTAAGTTCCGAAGTACCACAATTATAGTAAACAAAAGACTAAAACCTTTAACTAGATTGAAAAAATCAAAATCGCTATTAAATTACTTAACGACATACATGAATATGCATCAAAGGCAATCGAATGGATAATTAACAATTTTAAACCTAATTCAAACCTAAGAAGAGAATAAGACGGGGCAGAAGTGGAATAATAACAAGAAAAGAAAAGAAGTAGTGTTGGATACTCACCAACTAAACTCGAAATTAAAATCTTATAACTTGATTCATACAAAACTGATACCAATCGCTTTTTTTTCTGTCGAGAAAGAGAGAATGGCATCAATTTTGTAACGAATCAGCCTTCCCGAGTCGATGCATGCCACCAGTTTTGACAGTATTGAGTTGTGAGTTTTTAGAGCTTAAATTTGGATCTAATATTCGAGGAGTTCTAGAAAGATTCGAAGGATAACATTCTGGGATTTGTAAACAGGGGGTCAAGGTGGTCATATGGTGTTAGTTTGGGGTTGATTGGGTAAACTAGGGTTCGGGTCCGATCTTCGATCTAAAATTCGAGGGATTTGGCTAAGATTCGAAGGCAATGGTTTGGGGATTTGAGATGATGAGATGAAGGAGAATCAATGGTGTTAATTTGGGGTTGTTTGGGCCACCAGAACCGCCGTGAGGCGATTTCCGGTGGGCGGAGGGCGGTGGTGTGAGGCGGTGGGAGACAGGGGTGTCTCTGAAGAGAGACAAATGAGGGGGGTCCTGAGACCTGAGAGGGGTAAGGGTTTGGGGGGGTTTGATATATCAAACGTTTGATTTAATTAGGGCCGTTGGATGATTGGAATCCAACGGCTTTGATTAAATCATAAATGGAAACGGGGTCATTTTGGTTTCAACTAGGGCGGTCCGGGTGTGGGAACGGGTCGGGGTTTGGGAAATGGGGTGAGAATCTGGTCCGTTTGATCAAATTAATTCAACGGCCCAGATTAAAGCATGTCCAAACGACGTCATTTGGTTTAGTCTGGTGACAGACCGAGTTGGGACGGGTTTGGGTCGGACTGGGGGGGGGTGTTTCAGGTGTATTTGATTTGGGCCTCTTGAATTAAATTGAATTTGGCCCAAATTTGACTTCCTTCTCTTTCATTAAATCTTTTTCTTTTCTTTTCTTCTTTTTCTTTCAAAAATTAAACTTAAAAATCCTAAACTAAACTATAGAAGACCTAAATTAGCCTAAAAATATTAATTAACTTTAAATAACACCTATCACAAATAATTAAACACTTAAATTAAAATAAAATCACACAATTTGACCAAAATACAAAAATATGTTTATTTTTTGTGAATTTTCATTTTTGTAAAACACCTAATTATTAATTAATTCTAAAAAATGTAAAAATCAAATCTTAAATGAAAATGCTATATTTTTTGTATTTTTGATGCATTAATAAAATTAAACATGCACACAAATACATGCAAACAATCAGGAAAATCACACAATAATTCCTAAAATAACACATATTCAAAGCCAAAACCTAATTTTGGGAATTATTTTGGAGTAATTCGTATGAGGCAAAAATCACGTGCTCATAGTTGCCCCTCTTTGTCCGGAAACACGAAGAGTTTTCGTGCAAAGATAAAGTGAGCGGATACGAGCGATTTTTGCCTGTTTGAACACTCCGTGGGAAGCATTTTTTGAAAGATTTGACTGAACCTTTACTTCAAAGGTTTCCTACATATCCTTGGCTATAAAGGAATCAGGTCAATGTAGCTTGGGAAGTTTCGATAGCTGGGACTACCATGAAGTTGCGGTTTTACTGTTACTGTTGTTGCTGCTGCTGATACTGCCTACTGTCCTCCTTATTACACCATGACAAAAATGAAGAAGCTAGACTAAACTATAATCTATGCTTTACAAAGATTTATTTTCAAACTTGGTCTTGTGACTGTTGTTGCGTTATTTCCCTCAGTTGTTCCTTTGCTGCTGACTCGAATTGTATTCTTGATATGCTTTCCCTCTCCTTCAGGCGGGTACCTGATTACTGAACCTTTAAACGTCTTTCTTTGACCATTGTTGCCTATCCTCTATTCTACAGGCGGGCTCCTGATTACTCGAACCTGACTTGCTTATTCCCTTCGTTCTTCATTTGGGTGCCTGACTGCTGAACTTGAATCGTATTCCCTTGTTCTCCAGGTGGACGCCTGATTGCTTGAACTTGAATTGCTTCTTCCCTTCGTTTTTCAGGCGGGTTCCTGATTACTTGAAATCTGAATGGTATTCCCTTGTTCTCCAGGTGTGCTCCTGACTACTGCGCTTGAAAGTATTCCCTGCTCTCCAGGCGGGCTCCTGACTTCAAAATAGACAAACCAAGAATTTGAAAGCTAAAACTTAAATTATACTCCCTTGTTCTCCAGGCGGGCTCCTGACTGCTGCGCTTGAATGTGTTCCCATGCTTTCCAGGCGGGCTCCTGATTGCTAAACTTGAAATGTATTCCCATGCTCTCTAGGCG
This sequence comes from Nicotiana sylvestris, assembly GCF_000393655.2. Lineage (NCBI taxonomy): Eukaryota > Viridiplantae > Streptophyta > Magnoliopsida > Solanales > Solanaceae > Nicotiana > Nicotiana sylvestris. Next base: position 99,725,437 of record NC_091064.1, on the reverse strand, counting down.
GGCTCCTGACTTCAAAATAGACAAAATAAAGAAAATTTTCTGCCCCAGTTTGGGTATCTGGGCACATATGTAAGTGTAAAACGAACCACATTACCAAATATCAATAAGCATTTGAAAACTAGGTTCCGTTATCCAGGGGGTCCGGACAACTCTTGACAATTTTAAATCTAAGCTATATCTTTTAAAGGTGTGACTTCCGCTAAATCTTGTTATTTAATGAAAAGTCTCAAAGATAGGTCTCATTGTGCAGGAGGGTCCTGAGAATTTCCGACTAAATTGGGAAAAGGCGGAAAAATATGGCGTTTTTGTTTGGGGAAAACGTTGAGGAAACAGAAAATCATAATCATTAATCTGGGAAAGAAGAGAAGTCAGAATCTTTGTTCTCATGGGTTAATGTCCAAAGTGTATCTCAAACATACAAACTTCAAAGTTCCACTTATAATCTTCTAGGGTGCACTCATGCCAAATTCCGCTACTCATGATTATTTTGAATTTTAAACTAAGTCCTATTTTCCAGGAGGGTCCTGAGAATTTCCGCGATCAAATCTGCCTAGTACTTACTCTTCCTACGGATGATTTCCCGAAACAAATGCCATTTTTGCCCCTGTTTCAAATCAAAGAAAATTTCGTCAGTTTAAAATGTGGTGGTTCATCGTGGCATTCTTGCTGGAGGTGGGTTTCTCTTTGCCATTCTTTGCTTCGTCCAACTGCCTTGAACTGATCGAAAAGATTTTTTTGACCTTCTGACTGATCCTTAACTGCAAGATCCCCAACTGGTATTCTCCCCTACTGACCTTTCTGCCTGAAACTGTACATCTCCCACGACATTACTGAACCATTCCACAGTTTTAACTTTTGATTACACCATAGGTCCCATTTTTCATCATATCATCTTTGGCATGTTCTAGCTGCATTTTGCTTTGTGCAATTCCGAAACTGGTAGTAAGCTTTGAAATTCCTTCTTACAAGGCTAAACTTGGTAGAGCTTTAGAGAAGTAAAATTAACAGCAATGAAATGCAAGGATTTTAAGAATAAAGAAAAGAATCCAAATTTGGATGACTGTTGGAGACAGGAAAAGGGACTTATCTGAGCGGAATCACCGGCACCAATGATCATGGTATGCATTTGGATTAATCAGCCCAGTCTATTTAACCAATCTCCTTTCCAATTGTTTTACTTTGTTCTCCAAGATTTCGACAACCCAATTTTACTTTCCGCCAACTTACGGACCTTGTTCGACTTGCAGTGCCCTGAAGGGTTTTCACCGACAAACCTCTCTTATTTGTTTTCTCTCAGCTTTCATCGCCTCATGGTGCCCACGAAGGTTTTCACCAATAAGACTCTCTAATTTTTTTTTATTTTTTTTACTTAAACTGGAGTGTTGCCCCTGATATGAATTCTCTTTACATTGCTCGACTTGGCATCTCTCGAAGACTGATTGGAAAGTCTTTCTTTGGACCGTAATATGGGCTTTTGGATGGGGTTATAAAGAAAGGGTATCAAAGGCTCAAAACAATTTTGACACGGGTTTAAAATTACAACTCTTGGAATCACATTTCTTATTACAAGTACAACTTCTGCCCTAGTTTCTTGCTTGGGGATCTTTTGATATTTCATTTTACTATGACCGATCCGGGAAGCTGCCTACGTATCCTTAACAGGAATCAGGTCAAACGTAGTTCACACGTGAATTTCCTTGTTGTTATACTTTTTACTTCTTTTCTTTTCTCTTTTTCTTTTCTTTCTTTTTCTCTCTTTTTCGTTATTGATTCCAAAAGAGGGGTATGAAAGAAGTAAATAAGGATCAAAAGGGGGAACAAAGGGTGAAGTTTTTAGATAGCAAAACAAATTGCCTTCGTCATTCCAATCTTCGAAATAATGCCAAATACAAACAATCAATAGTTATAACAAGGAAATCATACATAATATCTTTTTACTGCATCAAAATTGATAGCCATGTCTATGCATTTTCCTTCGATATCTGTTAAACATAAAGCACCATTGGACAATACTCTGGTCACAACAAATGGCCCTTGCCAATTTGGGGCGAAGCCTGGTGTGAAAGGATACGTTTCAGCACCTGCTGGCCCACTTCAAACTTCCGGGGATGTACCTTTTTGTTGTATGCTCTTGCCATTCTCTTTTGATATAACTGGCCATGACACACTGCTACTAATCTTTTTTCATCAATCAAATTCAACTGCTCCAAACGGGTTTTGACCCACTCATTATCATCAATTTCAGCCTCAGCGACAATCCGAAGGGACGAGATTTCAACTTCCGCAGGTATCACTGCTTCAGTTCCATATACCAACAAATAAGGAGTTGCACCTACTGAAGTACGGACAGTAGTGCGATAACCCAGCAACGCAAACGGTAATTTTTCATGCCATTGCCTGGAACTTTCTACCATTTTCTGAAGTATCTTCTTTATGTTTTTGTTGGCTGCCTCAACTGCTCCATTCGCCTTGGGACGATATGGGGTAGAATTGCGATGTGTAATCTTAAACTGTTGGCATACCTCTTCCATCAATTTACTGTTAAGATTAGCACCATTATCCGTGATGATCACCTTTGGGATTCCGAATCGACAAATGATATTTGAGTGAACAAAATCGACCATTGCTTTCTTGGTCACCGATTTGAAAGTTTTGGCCTCAACCCACTTGGTGAAATAATCAATGGCTACCAAAATTAATCTATGCCCGTTGGATGTTGCTGGCTCAATTGGTCCAATGATATCCATGCCCCAAGCAACGAAGGGCTATGGTGCTGACATCGTGTGCAATTCCGATGGTGGAGAATGAATCAAATCTCCGTGTATCTGGCATTGATGACATTTGCGCACAAAACTGATACAATCTCGCTCCATGGTGAGCTAATAATAACCTGCTCGGAGAATTTTCTTTGCCAGCACATACCCGCTCATATGTAGTCCGCAAACTCCTGAATGTACTTCGGACATGACAGCCGTAGCTTGTCTAGCATGTATGCATCTTAATAATCCAAGGTCTGGTGTTCTCTTATACAAAACTCCTCCACTTAAGAAGAATCCATTTGCCAACCATCGAATTGTTCTCTTTTGATCCCCCGTGGCTTGCACCGGATATAACCCCATTCTAATGTACTCTTTGATATCGTGGAACCATGGTTCGCCATCAAGTTCTTCTTCAATCATGTTATAGTAAGCATGCTGATCTCGGACTTGAATATGCAGAGGATCGACATAAGCTTTGTCCGGATGGTGCAACATTGACGCTAGGGTAGCCAAAGCATCGGCGACCTCATCATAGACCCTCGAAATATGCCTAAACTCCACTGATCGAAACCGTTGACAAAGATCATGTAAACATTATCGGTACGATATGAGCTTCAAATCTCGTGTTTCCCATTCTCCTTGAATTTGGTGTACTAGAAGATCCGAGTCTCCCAAGACCAAGACTTCCTGGACATCCATGTCTGCAGCTAGCCTTAAACCCAAAATGCATGCTTCGTACTCAGCCATATTGTTGGTACAATAGAAACGAAGTTGAGCTGTAACAGGATAGTGATGCCCTATTTCAGAAATAAGCACGGCTCCTATCCCCACTCCTTTCATGTTAGCAGCCCCATCGAAGAAAAGTTTCCAACCTGGTTTTTCGGCCTATTCTAGCTCATCAATATGCATTACCTCTTCATTAAGAAAATAAGTCCTCAGTGGCTCATACTATTCATCGACCGAGTTTTCGGCCAAATGATCGGCCAATGCTTGGGCTTTCATTGCAGTCCGAGTCACATAGATTATGTCAAATTTTGTGAGCAAAATCTGCCACTTCGCCAGTCTTCCTGTCGGCATAGGCGTTTGAAAGATATTCTTCAATGGATCCAAGCGTGAAATGAGATAAGTAGTGTAGGATGACAATTAATGTTTCAATTTCTATGCCACCCAAGTTAGGGCGCAACATGTTCTTTCCAGGTAAGTGTACTTAACCTCACAAGCTGTGAACTTGCTAAGATAGTAGATGGCTTGTTATTTCCTGCTGGTGACATTATGTTGCCCCAGTACACAGCCAAATAAATTTTCCAGGACAGTCAAGTAAAGAATCAAAGGTCTCCCTAGTTCTGGTGGTACCACCATAGGCGGGTTAGACAAGTATCCCTTTATCTCGTCGAATGCTTCTTGACACTCATCAGTCTACTTGATCGTAGTGTCCTTCTTCAACAACTTGAAAATAGGCTCACAAGTTGTCGTGAGCTGAGCAATAAACCTGCTGATGTAGTTCAACCTTCCAAACAGACTCATCACTTTAGTCTTGTTCCTCGGAGGTGGCAATTCTTGTATGGCTTTGATCTTTGATGGGTCTAACTCGATGCCTCGCCGGCTGACTATGAATCCCAATAGTTTTCCGGATGGAACACCAAATGCACACTTGGCGGGGTTAAGCCTGAGGTTGTACCTGCGAAGCCTCTGGAAGAATTTCCTCAAATCCCCAACGTGGTCGGCCTGACGCTTTAATTTTATGATCACATCATCTACGTATACCTCAATCTCCTTGTGTATCATATCATGAAACACGGTAGTCATGGCCCTCATGTAAGTTGCCCCAGCATTCTTCAAACCAAATGACATTATCCTGTAGCAATAGTCCCCCATGGAGTGATGAAAGTCATCTTTTCTGCATCTTCTTCATCCATTAGAATCTAATGATACCCGGCATAGCAATCTACAAAAGATCATATCTCACGCTTGGCACAATTATCGATCAAAATGTGGATATTGGGTAGTGGGAAGTTATCCTTCGGACTTGCTTTGTTGAGATTGCGGTAATCGACACATACTCTAATCTTGTCGTCCTTTTTCGGAACAGGCACAACATTAGCCAACCAAACAGGATATCGAGTGACCCGAATAACCTTTGCATCCAACTTCTTGGTAATTTCTTCTTTAATCTTCACACTCATATCAGTTTTGAATTTCCTTAACTTTTGCTTGACGGGAGGGAATGCTGGATCAGTAGGCAATTTGTGGACCACTAAATCAGTGCTCAAACCCGGCATGTCGTCATATAACCATGCAAAAACATCTTTGTACTCAATGAGTGCTTTATTAACTCTTCCCAGATCTCTGGCTTGAGGTGGACACTTATTTTAGTCTCTCGGACATTGTCTGTATCCCCTAAATTGACGACTTCTGTATCATTCAGGTTGGGTTTGGGTTTTTCTTCGAAGTGAATTAACTCCTTACTAATCTCTTCGAAGGCTTCATCCTCATCATCGTATTCTGATTCGTAATCACAATCTACTTCTTGAACTAATATTTTGAAATCAGATTGATTTTTAAGACTGGGTTGAGGATTCCTTATGCATACCATGTTATTAGAACCAGCGTAAAAAGAACTGTATAGAAAAGAAAACAAAAAAAAAGGAAAACCATCAGGAATGATGAAGAAAGGGAAATTGTATTTTACTGATGATAAAAGATAACAAGGTTTGCACACTCAAATAGACTGAAAAATGAAATCCGGATTACAACCCTGGAATAATCCGTACAAACTTAAAGGAAAATCAAAGCAAACTACCAAGACTCCTTCCGAGTAGGGAGAAGAGTAGCCTTCCAATTATTAAGCTTTGTTGTTGGCCCGACAAATTGCACTTCCGCGTTGCTAGAACCTTCTCCAATTTCCACCATATTTACACTGTCGAACAACTTCTCAAATCTTTCAATTAACTCCGTGTCCGGATCAATCACAGAACTGGGAATTGCTGTCACGGGGCGACTCCTCGTACTGGACTTGACAAATGATCTGGAAAGACGTGGGACCGGCTTTGGAAGGACCCATGCCCTCTGTTTCAATTTCCTGGCTCTTTTTATTTCTGCGGTTGTGGGCTTGAATCCTAGACCAAATGTTCCCAAGTTTTCGGGAAGAGACACGGGCTGTATGATGCCTTGCAGAGCTGATCCCAAACCCTTTCTTGGTACAAAACCATTCTTCAACATTTCGTACGCTACCATGACTGATGCGGCGGTTATCTTCGAATTTGTGATACACTTCCCCTCTGGAACTTTCTCGACAGACATTGCGTCAGAAACTTGGTAGACCCATGGTCCCTTGTCATCTTCCACTTCAATGAATGGAACAATGGTGTTGCTGTGAGTGCACAAATTATCTTCACCGTGCACAACTATTTCCTGTCTGTCCCATTCAAACTTGACCATCTGATGGAGTGTTGATGGTACTGCTTTAGCGGCATGGATCCATGGTCGCCCTAATAGTAAATTGTAGGAAACAGCTATATCCAGCACTTGGAATTCCATTGTGAATTCTACTGGACCTATAGTCAGCTCCAACAATATGTCCCCGACTGAGTCTTTGCCTCCGCCGTCAAATCTTCGCACACAGATACTATTCTTATGGATCCTATCATCTTCTACTTTCAGCTTGCTTAGAGTGGAGAGAGGACAAATGTTCGCACTTGAACCATTGTCAACCAATACCCGGGTAACCACGGAATCCTCGCATTTTACTGTCAGGTAAAGGGCTTTGTTGTGCTCAGTACCCTCTATGGCAATTCATCATCGGAAAAAGTGACTCTATTTACTTCAAAAATCTTGTTGGCTATCTTTTCCAGATGGTTTACCGAGATCTTGTCGGGGACATGGGCCTCATTCAAGATTTTCATCAGCGACCGACGGTGCTCATCTGAATGGATTAACAATGAGAGCAATGAGATCTGAGCGGGCGTTTTCCTCAACTGTTCTACAACAGAATAGTCATGCACAAAATTCCTTTGCCTCTACTTTAGTTACAGCTTTCTTTACCGGCATTGGATTATCTTTAGTTCTTCTTAACTCCTCGGGAGTAAAACACTTTTCTGAGCGAGTCAAACCTTGTGCTTCGCAAACTTCTTCTTTGACTTCTTTCCCTTTGTAAATCACCGTCACCCGTTCATAATTCTTAGGAACAACCTTGCTGTTGATCACTGGAAGCTGAGTTACTGGTTTTATAATAACAGGCTCTGTGCGAGCACCCTTCACGACCACAACAGGTTTACTTGCGACCCCTGGCACTACCACTTTAGCTTTCTCTAGTTTCACTGCAACAATGCTTGACGACCCTCTCTTGGCTACCACAACGGGATTATCGACTACCCCTTTCAATTGGACCATTGATTTCCCGCTAGTTACCTTTTCTTTTGAGCTGGTTTCGCTGGAACGGATCATCATTACCGTCTGTGAGGGCTTCCTGGGATCCCCTCCTTTATGTATCAACTCAATCATATGGGTCTCATGGTGAGCTGGCAGTGAATTCTGATTGATATTTGATGCTTCTAGGGCCTGAACCTCGATCCGATGAGTATCAATAAGCTCTTGCACAACTATTTTCAGTTTCCAACACTTCTCTGTATCATGCATCGGGGCTCCTAAATAGTACTCATAACTCACCGAGTGGTCAAGATTTCTAGGAGGGGATTTGGCATTTTAGGCTCAATTGGATTCGACATGCCCAACTGCCTCAACCTGTGGAAAAGACTGGTATATGATTCCCCCAGTGGAGTGAAAGTCTTTTGCTTCTGTAACCTCTCATTCTTGAAGGCTTGGTTTGGTCGGAAACCCATTCCGGGGGGGATTTCTATAGGCTCTTGGGGGTGGATATGTGTTTTGTGGAGCTGGGTATGGATTTTGTGGAGCCAGTGCACGCCATTGTGCGTGTGCCGGGGTTTGGGTATTGGTTTGTGCATGATGGACAGAAAAATGAGGATCTGGCGGTGGGTAGTAATGTCGTGGAGGGCTATATGGAGCGTGGGGGTAATTTTGGTGGTAGGGTCGGGGTTGGTTATAGTAGGGTGATGGGCTTTTAGATCCGAACCAGGCAACGGACTCAACAGTCGTGACATCTTCTTTCTTCTTTTTCCCAAGTACACCCCCAGTGCCGCTTTGAATGGCCTAAGTGGTTGCCTTGATCGCTGAATAACTCATGATTTTGTTGGACTTAAGCCCCTCCTCGACCATGCCTCCCATTTTTACAACCTCATTAAAAGACTTGCCAATTGCGGACACCAAATGACCAAAGTAAGTTGGCTCCAAAGCCTGTAAAAAGTAATCAAACATCTCGCTTTCTTTCATTGGGGGATCTACCCTTGCTGCTTGCTCCCTCCATCAGAAACCATATTCTCTAAAGCTTTCACTGTGCTTCTTCTCTAGTTTAGTCAAATATAGTCGGTCTGGAATGATCTCAAGATTATACTGAAAGTGACAAGCGAATGCTTGTGCCAAATCATCCCATGTGTACCATCTTCCGTGATCTTGGTAGGGTGTACCACTCCAATGCTGATCCGCTCAAGCTCTGACTGAAGTAAGACATTAGCAATTCATCCTTTCCTCCGGCTCCCATCATCTTACTGCAAAAACCTCTCAAATGAGCCACCGGATCACCGTGTCCATTGTACAAATCGAATTTGGGCATTTTGAACCCTGTCAGTTGTTGTACATTTGGGAATAAACACAGGTCTTTGTAAGCCACACTTACCTGACCTCCTAGCCCTCTCATATCCCTGAAGGATTGTTCTATGCTTTTCATTTTTCTGAACATCTCTTTATGTTCAGGATTTTTGGCTGGTTTCTCAGCTTCTCTCCGAAGATCAGAACGTGGATCATAGGGGTAGGTTTCGGGAGCTTTGAAGGTGGGCTCCGGGGGATAATACTGGTTGTCCTGAGTTTGGAACACATGTTCACTCAGGGATTTATGGAGTGCAGCTGGTGGAGATGCCACAAAGACAGGGGTGACTGGCGGAGGAGGGTATCGAATTGATTTTGGTGGTAGAGCTTGTGGCATATGAGAAGTAGTGCCATGGTAGTGTTGATAAATGGGAAAACCTGGATCGGTGGCGGGGTGATCTTGAGACTGAGCTAATGGTGGGGTAAAAGCCGGGTTGGCTGGGTAAGATGGCGGTGATTGCCCCTTGGACCAGGCTTGGTACATTTCGGTCATCTGTTGCTTAATTTTGAGCATCTCCTCTTTCATTTTATTGACGTCCAACTCCTCTACCTCAACACTAGTGTCGACATCCGGGATAGACATGATTTCTGGTATTGGTCCCTTTGAAATGGTTTTGTAATGATAATGTGCCAGTATCCTCTAAATAAACTAACTGCTTGAATTCTCTAGAAGACAACAAACTTGTTAGTTTTTTTAGAGTTTAACACATATGCAATTACACGTTGGGATGCAATGTACCTAGGCAATTAACCATTTTCTATCAGGCATTTGCTTCGGTTGCGTGCGTTATTCCGGCCTCTTATAATTGTGCCCCTTTTTTTAAGCTTCCTTTATTCCATCCTCCTTTATTTATTTTTCATTTCCCCTTTTTCTTTTTAGTGGTGGTCGAATCCTATAGAGATTGCCTACGTATCATGTCCCTGCATGAATCAGACCGTGCGTAGTTCTAGCAGATAAGTGTGAAAGTAAATAAAATATTTTTGGGATTTTCAGCTTTTATAAAAACAGATGCTTCGATCACAAAGACTCAATACTAACAAATTTCAAAACACTAACAGACTCTGATGCAAAAGACAAAATACAGACTCCGAAATTAAGCTATCATACTTTAAAGAATTACAGACTAACAGAAAGAAAATATAAACCCAACATGACTTACGGACTTCGACAGAAAAGGAAATACCGACTCAAACGGAAAATCATGAGTATATCAATGCTCCTGGTGCCCGCGGGACATCATTCGGTCTCGTCGCGGGCCTATGTGCAAGATCCCTTTAAAGTCGGTCCAAGTTGTTCATTATTTGTTTAACAAAGGTCATCACCGCTACAAAGAAAGTAGTGCGAGTCATATCCTCACAAATGTGGCACTTCATAACGATGTAGTCTGCGATGTTTCTAATTCTCTCTCTTATGACGCCCTTTTCTTGTAACAAACGCCCAATCTGCTGGGCCCTGGCCTCCAAAGTTTGCTTGGCTGCATAATTTTGTTCCTGAAGTTGTTGCAAGTCTATTTCTAACTGCACAATGTCGTATAACAACGTTCCCTTTCAACCTTGAAGTCTTTTTCCTGCTTGATCATTTTGTTTTCCGTGGAGATGACCCTTTTCTTCAACCCCGCGACCTCATCGTCGTACCTTTCTCTTAACTGCTTAACCAGGCATACCCGTTCATCTACATTTTTAGCCAATTGTTTTTGAGCCCTGGCCAGTTCATTGTCTGCTTTGTTCAAATAGAAACTATAGTTACTCACTTTCTGCCTTAGGTTAGCTACGAGCTTTTCATCTCTGTTACTTCGGACTGGATTTTCTGCTGCTACTTTCAGTTTCTGAATTTGAGCTCGAAGGACCTCATTTTCTTTGGCTAGACTTTTCTTTTCACCCTCATCTGCCGCTGCTTGTAATCCATTCCCGAATTGAAGGTCTTTGACTTGCTTCTCCAGCTTTCCTATCGTGGCCCTGTACTCGTTTTCTTTGGCCAACCAAGCCCATGGTTCTTGCGATGCCTCGACGAATTCCTGAATGTGCGGTTTTTTGGCCGGTCTTTCTGATTCGGCACTTGCAGTGTTCTTCTTTCTATACCAGGCAAGGTAGGTGGGTGAGACCTCTCCTTTAGATAGGTTTCGCACTCGGGTGCTTGCCATCAAATATTGGCACTCGTTCCAAATAGAACGAACTGTTTCTTCGTGAAATTGGCCATCAGAGCTAATCTCAACCGCGTAGATACTGAGATCTTCATCTGGATGCATCACCTGACACCTTCCTAATTGTCTCATCACTCGGTAGGGAGCGTAAGGCTGAATACCTCGAAGACCCATTAGGAGGAAGTAAGGACCTGTGGCGGGTATATACACAATTTCTTCAACAGGAAGCCAATCTAGTGTCCATTCTATTTGTCCCGTAGTGGTGGCGCGAAGGCGGGCTATCCATTCTCCAAACCCCTCCGGTAACTTGAACCCTGAAACCCTTGTGTTGAATTCTTCAATGCAGCTTTTCTCTGCGGATCCATAACTCATATACTGAGGGTGGTGGCACAAGTGCTCGATCATCCACATTTGTAATAGCAAATTGCATCCCTCGAAGAAGTCTGCCCCAACTTTACAAGCTGTGAGAGCTCAGTATATCTCAGACACTATCAGAGGGGCAAGAGTGCTCTTGGCGTTGGTAACCAGGACCTTGTTGACTCCATCCACCCGCAAATCGATATTCCCGTCTTCTCGGGGAAACACCACAAGGCCTAAGAATGATATCATGAAAGCGAAATGCCTATGCTCGTCCCATTTTGTTCGGTTCCCTTTACTGCAAACCCCGCTTTCCGGATCATTGAACCCTCCTACATGCCTGTACTTCTGGTATATAAAACGTAGAGTGGAAAAAACCCCTTCCAACTCGGAATATGGGATTCCCTTGCTTATCTTTAGCAAATCCATGAATTTGTGAGAGTTGACGGCCCTTGGAGCGATCCGATACTTATGCCTCAAACATGTAGTACTTTTCATATAACCTGCTATCTCTTCCAAGGTTGGGGTGAGTTCAAAATCCGAGAAGTGAAATACGTTATGGGTCGGGTCCCAAAACGTAACCAAAGCCTTTATGACATCTCCTTTGGGCCTGATTTTTAACAACCCGGTAAGACCTCCTAAGTGTATATTGACCTTATCTTGCTCTGATTTTCCCAGATCTTCCCACCACATGTGCAATTCCAAAGGGATCTTGTTCATAACTGCTACCGGCAAACTTGGACTCGTGCTCATTCTGCACATTTATTAGGGTGATTAAGCAAAAATCAAGGCTCAATTGACTCGAAGACAAAATTGACACACTTTTTCCTTTCCCCTTTTTTCAAAAAATAAAATCCGATTTTGCAAATACGGCCTTTCAGCACCTCGAAGACGAAGATTTTAAAGCTGTGTTGGCTAACCGGTGAAAACCTTGAAAAATGACCACAGGCAGCTGTTTTTGCAAAAATGGCCTTCCGACGCCCTTTTAGGGACATTCAGCTATTTCTGACAAGAATGGAATCACCCTAACTATTTTCAAATAAAAGTAAAATTTTTGTTCTTTTGGATTATTTTTGCAAAAAGGAAGTTGGACCCGATGGGGGTTGCCTATGTATCTCACACCCTGTGAGAATTAAACTGGCGTAGTTCGGGCAAATAAAACGAACCATTTTCGAAAACAAAACTCCTTTCTCATTTTTAATTCGTTTTCTCTTTTTTTTTTCTAGAAATTCGGCAGAGTTTCAGCGCTATTTGGACACTGGTTTTTCTTTAAACATGTGATTCACTCTCTTAACCCTCTACACTGCTATTTCTTTCCCAAATTCTCTCCTTTCATTCCAAAGCCGGTCAACATGCAAATCCGAAGCAAATAAATGCGCAAGTAGCAAGTAAGATGCATTAGGATGGTCTTTTTATTTCGGGTGCACCTGTCCTAGACAGACCCAACCCCTGTGTTGAGTCTCCAAAGTCAAAATGCACATGATGCAAACAAACGTTCTACTAGGGATCCGGCATGAGGTATTGTTATACTAGGTTTAAGAACCTAGGTTTATTTGTTCTAGACCTCTTACCAAAGCGGACAATTCAAGCCGGGGGGGGGCTGCATACCGGTAACCAAAAGATCATCCGGCTTTGCAACTTGTCCGAACCTCGTTCTATTTGGGATTTGACACTAATAGAAAGAAGTCACGACCAGCGTGCACTCCTCAAGAGGGAGAAGAGAGGGGTTTCGTAGCAGTTTATATATACAGTTCAGATAATATCAAAGCGGTAAAAAGCAACAATTAGCCATCAGGCCCAAACATGTAATAAAATCAGATAATACATAAAGACAAATAATAACAATTATTCTAAGCTCGAATTCTGAACCCTGAAAAAGAGATTCTGGGTTCTCCCCAGCAGAGTCGCCAGAGTTGTCACACCTCCTTTTTACCTACACCCCCGGAAGGGTATTAAGGAGTTTTTCCAATTAAAGGACAATCGAAACGAGATTTATTATTAAGAATTTAGAGTGGCCACTTGGAAGATTTATGGTGTCCCAAGACACCGGTTGAATCCCGAATCGAGGAAAATATTGATTATGTTTAACACTCCGCGAACCAGAAATCCGGGTAAGGAATTCTGTTAACCCGGGAGAAGGTGTTAGGCATTCCCGGGTTCCGTGGTTCTAGCGCGGTCGCTCAACTGTTATATTCGGCTTGAATTATCTGATTTTAAACAATTATGAACCTATGTGCAAATTTTAACTTTAACCGCTTTTATTCATTTTTAAGAGAATTGCAACACCATCAAAACACGTCTCGAACCACGTCACATAAATGCACCCGCGATTCTTGACGTATTTCAACATCGTCGAGATTTTGATTTGGGTCACATAAATGCGCACCCGAGTTTAGGAAAGTAATATTATTAAATAGCGCGCCTAAAGCAACTACGCATTTTTCAACTTTGCGAGGGCCATGAAAATTTAACTAAATGGCACGCCTCAGTTTCTAAGAATTAAAATTGATTACACAAGGGCCATGGATTATTTAATGAAAATGGCGCACTTCAAGTTTTTTATAAAAAGCTAACTAGCTTTGTGAGGGCCATTGATTATGGAAGGTCAATATGGATAGATGTATAAAGATTAATTTTTGACATGTACATCAAATGGATTCTACCAACATGGATCTTGAATTCCAAAAATCCTTATACACTTTGTATTTTTTAAATCAAAATAAAAAGAAACTGATGATATCATGAAACAATTGTATAGCAATATTACATGAGCCAGAATACACAAATGACTTGTACAAGAACTAATACCCAGTTCAACATTTGTTAGGTGCATGAATATTCGACTTAAACGATTATACTGCCAATTCACGCAATACACTTTCAATGCTTGAAATTACAAAAATAAACTCATGTGCTATTGACACATACAGCTTCAATTGACTTTTCGCTAGAATTCCAATTTTTATACACTACCTGCTAGTTATACGAGAACTCATGTAGATCTTTGAATACAAATGAGATCGTAGCTAATCATGAGAAGCCTATCAAACATTCGTACAGGGAAACAAGAATAGGAAAACAAATCATCGGACAATTTGAGTCACTTAGCATGAGTACATGCTTGTCAATTTACAACTGTGACCAACTAGTGATTACAGCTGCTATGATCAGTCCCCTGCAATGACTAAACTCCACAATGCCATACAAATACACTTCTATTCTGATTAGCATGACTCAATTTTAGAGAATTAACTGACAGCAGGATTCAATGATAAGATTCAACAAATCATATTATCATAAAAGTCTATACATTTCAGAAACTCATAAGAGAGTAGGAAGCAAAATACTTATTTCCTTCAACAAATAAACCTTGGAACAATCTTAACTAGTACATATTTAACAATCCAAAAGATCCTGAGTTAGCTATATTCAACTAGGCTCAAATCCAGACCTTAAAGCAAAAACAAGCAACCAACCGGATATATTTAAAAGGCTTCAACTAAAAGAGATACCCATCCAAACTATCATGTAATCTACAATATTCAGAAAGTTATTCTCTTGATCACATATTCAGGGGTGGAGGGGTGACGATCAAAACTACCTAAATGAAACAGAAACAAACAAGTAAACTAACACAACACAAATCCTATTCAAAGCTCCATAAATCCATCTTTTATATATTCCAAGCCAAGATTTACATTAGGTGGAAATAGAAGTGTATACCTGGAAAAGAGGGTAAACAATGAAGAAATGAGATTCAGCAAGCTCAAACAATCAGCAGTACAACAGATAAACCTCAGATTCAAACCAACAGGTGTCGAGATCGACCCCAGAAACCCGTAGAGTATCTACTTGTTCAGCCAACTTCACATCCCACTCAAAATGAAATCCATTCTACTTCAAACACTCGAATGAACTAAACTAGACTGGACAGATTGAAAATTTGAGAAAGAAAAATCGAAACAAGAGAGATCAATGAAATAGTGAAGTAGGATACATTTCAGGAATTCGAAATCTAAGAAATTACCAAGATAACTTAATGAAACAATAGTTTCTACAGCTGCCTGGTATTTTCAGAATTTCTCCTCTCAGCATTTTTAGAGTATCCGGATCTCCCTCCCTCCTATTTTAGAATATCCAACTGCTGTGTATATCTTAATGCTTATCTCTCTCTATCTCTGCCTCTCTCTCCTCCAATGTTCTCCTCCTATTCTTTACAAAGTCAGTCCTTGCTTCCTATATATCAGTGAGTATCCCCCTTTTAAGGTGTATTCTGTCCTTTTTCTTATGTTCCCCTCCCTTTCCAGACTGTATACCCTTTTACACCTGTATTTTTAGTCTTTAATTATATCCCCCATGTTCTCTGATTCCCAGCTCCTAAAAGGGCATTAAGCTAGCCACTACCAGTCCCCTTTTTATTCTTAATTCATTCCACTACTTAGTGCTTATAATTAATTCAGTAGTGCATTTCCTAGACCCTACCACTATTGAGAAGCCCTCTAATTAATTATTGACAGGTTTCCCTGCCTAAATTACCCTCAAGGCTTCTGTTATTCATACCCCCTAAATTCCGAAGTACCACAATTATAGTAAACAAAAGACTAAAACCTTTAACTAGATTGAAAAAATCAAAATCGCTATTAAATTACTTAACGACATACATGAATATGCATCAAAGGCAATCGAATGGATAATTCACAATTTTAAACCTAATTCAAACCTAAGAAGAGAAGAAGACGGGGCAGAAGTAGAATAATAACAAGAAAAGAAAAGAAGTAGTGCTGGATACTCACCAACTAAACTCGAAATTAAAATCTTATAACTTGATTCATACAAAACTGATACCAATTGCTTTTTTTTCTGTCGAGAAAGAGTGAATGACATCAATTTTGTAACGAATCAGCCTTCCCGAGTCGATGCATGCCACCAATTTTGACATTATCGAGTTGTGAGTTTTTAGAGCTTAAATTTGGATCTAATATTCGAGGAGTTCTAGAGAGATTCGAAGGAAAACATTCTGGGATTTGTAAAGAGGGGGTCAAGGTGGTCATATGGTGTTAGTTTGGGGTTGATTGGGTAAACTAGGGTTCGGGTCCGATCTTCGATCTGAAATTCGAGGGATTTGGCTAAGATTCGAAGGCAATGGTTTGGGAATTTGAGATGATGAGGTGAAGGAGAATCAATGGTGTTAATTTGGGGTTGTTTGGGCCACCGGAACCACCGTGAGGCGATTTTCGGTGGGCGGAGGGCGGTGGTGTGAGGCGGTGGGAGACAGGGGTGTCTCTGAAGAGAGACAAATGAGGGGGGTCCTGAGAGGGGTAAGGGTTTGGGGGGGTTTGATATATCAAATGTTTGATTTAATTAGGGTCGTTGGATGATTGGAATCCAACGGCTCTGATTAAATTATAAATGGAAACGGGGTCGTTTTGGTTTCAACTAGGGCGGTCCGGGTGTGGGAACGGGTTGGGGTTTGGGAAATGGGGTGAGAATCTGGTCCGTTTGATCAAATTAATTCAACAGCCCAGATTAAAGCATGTCCAAACGACGTCGTTTGGTTTAGTCTAGTGACGGGTTGGGACGAGTTTGGGCCAGACTGGGGGGGGGGGTTCAGGTGTATTTGATTTGGGCCTCTTGAATTAAATTGAATTTGACCCAAATTTGACTTCCTTCTCTTTCATTAATTCTTTTTCTTTTCTTTTCTTCTTTTTCTTTCAAAAATTAAACTTAAAAATCCTAAACTAAACTATAGAAGACTTAAATTAGCTTAAAAATATTAATTAACTTTAAATAACACCTATCACAAATAATTAAACACTTAAATTTAAAAAAAAATCACACAATTTGACCAAAATACAAAAATATGTTTATTTTTTGTGAATTTTCATTTTTGTAAAACACCTAATTATTAATTAATTCTAAAAAATATAAAAATCAAATCTTAAATGCAAATGCTATATTTTTTGTATTTTTGATGCATTAATAAAATTAAACATCCTCTAAGAGTTGAGCACGGAAGGAAATAGTTATTTAATCACTGCAATGTACTTAAACTATTTAAGATGCCCAAGCGCACAAGTAATCTGCAAACAGTGAGCATATGATATGTACTGCCATAAATAAGATGATTATAATGATACATACCTTAATAAAATATGGCTCAACTTAGCGGGAGTTAAGAATAAAATTAGAGCTTCGTGCTGATAACGTGTAATAAAATAAAAGTAATGCAGTAAAATGTAAATAAGAAGAGATAGAAAGAAGGGAGAAGTATTTTCTTCTTTCACTTTGGTGTATTTTTCCATTGCAATTACATGCCCTTCTATAGGCATAAAAAGTAAAGATGATGGACATAAAGTAGGAAATTTAATCTTTAAGTTATTCATAACATGGGCATCCAATGTAGTATCCAAAGTAGTATTCAATGTACAAACTATTCATAACAAAAACATAATTTTAGCCTATCAGTGGACATGATTTATTCAAAAATCAAAGTCGGCGGAGAGGGGTTTCGCCTCGAATCCAAATGATTTTTCTTCTTCTCTTAAGATATTTCTAATTAGGACTTGATCGGTTTGCTTTACAAACACAAGATATCAGTGAATTTCTTTTGAAAGGGTTTCAAAAATTCCAAATTCAACCAAATATCGTGTTCATGGAATATTATTGAAGAAAAAGCAATCCAAGATATTTCTAATTAGGACTTGATCGGTTTGCTTTACAAACAGAAGATATCAATGAATTTCTTTTGAAAGGGTTTCAAAAATTCCAAATTCAACCAAATATCGTGTTCATGGAATATCATTGAAGAAAATCCAGATTATCAAAGAACTTCTTACTACTATTGCTAATATAGAATGGTTAGTTGTTTATTTCTTACAAAGAAAAATAAAGATTGGGCCTTTTTTTATTAAAGACAATTTAAATTGAACTCACACCAAACCATTAGGCTTTAAATTAAACTATGAAAGTTCATGAAATCATTGCATAACTTTTTATAGTTTGTCGCTGCTTAGCCTAGGTGATGAACAAAAAAGTACCTAACTATGAAATCATTGCATAATAGTTTGCATTTTCTGATGCAAATTCTAACTTCATCTATATTTTCCCTTTTCTTTTTTTTCCTTATAGGTTGTTGAGTTTTTGTTTAAGATAAAATAGTCTTAAAATTAGAGTGAATGGGAAATGGGATTTGAATTTGGATTTGGTCAAATGATCGATCGATTGATTAATTTTTTGGACCAAATTTATTTGTTAATAGTGAATATTAACGTGATATAATCCGTGTTTGTAACGGATGTTTTCCAATCCGTATATTGTGTTGCAACACTAAGCAATAAGCAGCCTAGTGCACCTCCCACAATGGTGCAAGTGCTCCTCCCACCAAGCAAGTGTACATTCCATCATGTAAGTGCTTCCTCCATGATAGCCTAGTACTTGTTGCACCATGGAGGGGGCGGATTTCTCTCAAATAACTGCTATAAATAGAGCATAAGTTGGAAAAAAAGAAGAACACATCGTAAAAACACTCGAAACACTCTGTATACACTTAATATACACTCTGTATATACTGGATATACACTCTGTATATACTAGATATACACTCTGTATACACTGCGTATACACTGGAAAAACGAATTGCAATCTGATATTCTCTTCAGTAAGAATTCAACATTGGCTATACTTTGCATTCCTTCCTCTCAGAATTTTCATTCGACTTCTGAGTTGTCCTCCTTATTCTGCATTGTTTTTAACTACAAACAAAGCATACATAAGTGTGATTTGCTGCCGAACTTTGTGTTCGCTGAAACACTGGGGTTTGAAGTACCGCTACACCAGTGTGTAATTCGTTCTATCCTGGGAGAAAATAATCTATAACCTTGGGTACTAGGAGAGGATTAAATTCCTTAAGGAAACACTGTGAATTTAGTGGGCTCGAATTAATTTCTGTTTTTATTTATATTTACGTTTATAAGCTAACGTTCTAATTTCCAAAATCATTATTTACAAATACAGGCAGGAAAATAACAAGCTTAAGGAATTGAATAATTTTAATTTCTGTATTTGTGTTACTTTTATTATTCTGGAAACTTAAAACCTTTGTGGTTTTGTGTACTCCCATTTGGAGAGTAAAGCCTTCGTGGCGTTTTGTTGGAGATTAAAATCTACGTGATTTTTCACTCCGGTTTTAAACGTTTATTAAACGTTTGTTTGTGTCATTTTTACAGTAAAAATGGCGAATGACGGAAATCAAGCTGTTTCGATGATGACTGCCAACGCATCGGCAAGTCGAACTCCGGCGTTGGCACCAACAGAGAAATCCGGAAAATTTTCCGGGATGGATTTCAAGCGCTGGCAGCAAAAGATGTTCTTCTACTTGACTACGTTATGTCTACAGAAGTTCATCAAGGAAGATGTTCCTGATCTTCCAGATGAAACTCCAGAGAATGAAAGCTTTCTCGTGATTGAGGCGTGGAAGCATTCTGACTTCTTGTGCAGGAATTATATTCTTAGCGGACTGGAGGATAATCTGTATATTGTATACAGTGGCGTGGAGACGTCAAAAGAATTGTGGAATGCGCTTGAAAAGAAATACAAAACTGAAGATGCCGGGATGAAGAAATTCGTCGCTACAAAATTTTTGGACTACAAAATGGTAGATAGCAAGTCTATTATTACCCAAGTCCAGGAGTTACAAGTGATTATTCATGATCTACTTGCTGAAGGTCTTGTCATCAATGAGGCATTCCAAGTAGCAGCAATAATTGAGAAGTTGTCTCCATTGTGGAAGGACTTTAAAAATTATTTGAAACACAAACGAAAGGAGATGTCCCTTGAAGATTTCATTTTCGATTGAGAATCGAGGAGGACAATAAAGCTGCTGAAAGGAGAGGCCGTGGAAATTCAACAATAATGAGAGCAAATATTGTTGAAGATAACAAAAAGAGAAAGAAGGCTTCTGGTCCGAAATACAACCCAAGCAAGAAGCGGTTTAGTGGAAACTGCTACAACTGTGGGAAAACCGGACACAAATCTACGGAGTGTCGTGCTCGGAAGAAAGACAAGCAAAGGGGTCAAGCAAACATGGTAGAAAAGCATGATGATGTTGATGACTTGTGCGCCATGCTTTCTGAATGCAACCTGGTAGGAAACCCAAAGGAGTGGTGGATTGATTCTGGAGCCACTCGCCATGTTTGTGCTGTGAGGGAAGCATTTTCTACATATGCTTCTGCTGGACCCGAAGAGACGCTCTCTATGGGAAATGCTGCTACAGCAAAAATTGA
Organism: Nicotiana sylvestris; assembly: GCF_000393655.2. NCBI lineage: Eukaryota > Viridiplantae > Streptophyta > Magnoliopsida > Solanales > Solanaceae > Nicotiana > Nicotiana sylvestris. Next base: position 99,705,181 of record NC_091064.1, on the reverse strand, counting down.
AGGATACGGTAAGATATTTCTCAAGATGACTTCTGGCAAGGTCATGACTTTGAACAACGTCCTTCATGTTCCCGAGATTAGGAAGAACTTAGTCTCTACTGGACTTCTTGTAAAGCACGGTTTCAAGTGCGTTTTTGTATCTGACAAGGTAGTGATTAGTAAGAATGAAATGTTTGTAGGAAAAGGTTACCTTACTGAGGGCCTTTTCAAGCTGAATGTAATAGTTGTTGAAACTAATAATAAAACTTCAGCTTCTTCTTACTTACTTGAGTCAAATGATTTATGGCATGTACGTTTGGGTCATGTCAATTATAAAACCTTGCGAAAAATGATTAACTTGGAAGTATTGCCTAAGTTTGAATGCGAAAAATCAAAATGTCAAATATGTGTGGAATCTAAGTATGTTAAACATCCTTATAAGTCGGTTGAAAGGAATTCAAATCCTTTAGACTTAATTCACACAGATATTTGTGACATGAAGTCAATACCATCTCGCGGTGGAAAGAAGTATTTCATAACTTTTATTGACGATAGTACTCGATATTGCTATGTTTACTTACTTAATAGTAAAGATGAAGCAATAGACGCATTCAAGCAATACAAAAATGAAGTTGAAACGCAACTTAACAAGAAAATCAAAATGATAAGAAGTGATAGGGGTGGTGAATATGAATCTCCTTTTGAACAAATATGTTTAGAATATGGAATTATTCATCAAACAACAGCCCCTTACACGCCCCAATCCAATGGGATTGCGGAAAGAAAGAATCGTTCATTAAAGGAGATGATGAACACATTGTTGATAAGTTCTGGTTTGCCACAAAACTTATGGGGGGAAGCCGTTCTTACGGCCAGCCGAATACTAAATCGAGTACCCCATAGCAAAACACAATCAATTCTATATGAAAAATGGAAAGGAAGGAAGCCCAACTTGTATTATTTTAAAGTGTGGGGGTGTTTGGCAAAAGTGCAAGTTCCTAAACCCAAAAGGGTAAAAATAGGACCGAAAACAGTTGATTGTGTTTTCATAGGATATGCGACTAATAGTAAAGCATATCGATTTCTGGTTCATAAATCAGAAAATCCCGACATTCATAATAATACGGTTATAGAATCAGATAATGCTGAGTTCTTTGAATATATATATCCGTATAAAAAGGAATGCGAGTCGATTGGTGAAGAATCTAAACGACCTCGGGAAGAAACAAAAGAAAGTACATTTAATCAGGGGATCCAAGACGTAGTAAACGTCAAAGAACGTCTACTTCGTTTGGACCAGATTTTGTGACTTTCTTATTGGAAAATGAGCCTCGAACATTTAAAGAAGCTATGTCTTCTTCGGAATCATTGTTCTGGAAAGAGGCAGTCAATAGTGAAATAGAATCCATATTGAACAACCATACATGGGAATTGGTTGATCTTCCTCCTGGAAATAAACCTTTGGGTTCTAAATGGATTTTTAAGAGAAAAATGAAAGATGATGGCACTATTGATAAATTTAAGGCAAGACTTGTTGTCAAAGGGTATAGACAACGAGAAGGTCTTGACTACTTTGATACATACTCCCCAGTTACAAGGATTACGTCCATACGGATGTTAGTAGCATTAGCTGCAGTGTATGGTCTTGAAATTCATCAAATGGATGTTAAAACGGCCTTCTTAAATGGAGAGTTGGAGGAAGAAATTTACATGGAACAACCTGAAGGGTTTGTGGTTCCAGGTAAAGAAAATAAGGTATGTAGACTTGTTAAGTCCCTTTACGGACTAAAACAAGCACCCAAACAATGGCATGCGAAATTTGACCAAACAATGTTGTCAAATGGTTTTAAGATAAATGAATGTGATAAATGTGTGTACATTAAAAATGTTCCAAATCACATAGTCATTGTTTGCCTATATGTGGATGATATGCTGATAATGAGTAATAACATTGCCAACATAAATGCTACTAAGCGTATGCTAACTAGCAAGTTTGATATGAAGGACTTGGGAATTGCGGATTTAATTCTGGGGATTAAGATCCAAAAGACTCCTCAAGGTCTGGCATTGTCACAATCTCATTATATTAAGACAGTACTTGAAAAATTCAAGCACTTAGGCTTTAAAGTTGCAAAGACTTGAAAAAATTCAAGCACTTAGGCTTTAAAGTTGCAAAGACTCCAATTGACGTGAATCTTGCACTAGCAAAGAACAAAGGCCAAAGCATATCACAATTGGATTATGCTCGTGTGTTGGGATGCTTAATGTACATCATGAATTGTACACGACCAGATATAGCTTGTGCTATAAGTAAACTAAGTCGATACACGAGCAATCCAGGCCAATCTCACTGGATGGCAATGAAACGAGTTTTGGGATACTTAGAACATACCCAAAACTTTGATTTGCACTACAGTAAATATCCTGCGGTGATTGAAGGATATTGTGATGCAAATTGGATCACCGGTTCAACTGATTCGAAGTCCACAAGTGGATATGTATTCACTATTGGTGGAGGAGCGGTATCTTGGAAGTCGTCCAAACAAACATGTATTGCCCGCTCTACAATGGAGGCTGAGTTCATAGCCTTAGATAAAGCCGGTGAAGAAGCTGAATGGCTCCGGAATTTCTTGGAAGATATTCCATTTTGGCCCAAACCGTTGGCACCAATATGCATACACTGTGATAGCCAAGCGGCAATTGGAAGGGCTGGGAGCGTTATGTATAACGGTAAATCTCGTCATATACGACGAAGACATAAAACCGTTAGGCAACTTCTCTCTAGAGGAATTATCACGATTGACTATGTAAAGTCAAGTGATAATGTGTCGGATCCACTTACAAAAGGCCTAACTAGAGAGGTAGTTGAGAAATCATCGAGGGGAATAGGACTATGGCCGAGAACAAGTCATTGTGGCGGTAACTCTACCTAGAAGACTGGAGATCCCAAGATCTAGGTTCAAGGAGATCAAACAAAGTCATTAATGACGGTTCAACATTGTCAACAAAAATTTTAGTCCATTCTCGTGATGAGACAATGTTCAGTACCAAGGATAAAACATTAAGGCTTTTTAATGATTTCTAAATTTGATACAGGGTATATCAAATAGTGTATCTACGGGATGACACGTTTAGGAATCACCTATGTAAGTGTGAAGTGTTAGCCGCTTCAAGGAGAATTTTGCAAGGCCAATTCTCTACGCACTTATGAAACCAGGCAGTGTTCATGGCTGAAACGAACACAACAATGAGAACCAAAGACGGTTAAGGGATTGATTGTGTGACTTATGGTTGTCTAGGTATACACTAAAGTTCGACGGTTCAAAGATATCAAATCTACCGATTGACCGAGTATATCCGACATAAGTTCACTACGGAAAGTTCAAAGGGAAACCTACTTATCCAGATGCAATTAATCCTTGCTTGCAAATCACACAAGTTTTTCATGCATACTTCCGTGATATAGCCATTCCCCATTCATGTGGGGGATTGTTGAGTTTTTGTTTAAGATGAAATAGTCTTAAAATTAGAGTGAATGGGAAATGGGATTTGGATTCGGATTTGGTCAAATGATCGATCGATTGATTAATTTTTTGGACCAAATTTATTTGTTAATAGTGAATATTAACGTGATATAATCCGTGTTTGTAACGGATGTTTTCCAATCCGTGTATTGTGTTGCAACACTAAGCAACAATGCAGCCTAGTGCACCTCCCACAATGGTGCAAGTGCTCCTCCCACCAAGCAAGTGTACATTCCACCATGTAAGTGCTTCCTCTATGATAGCCTAGTGCTTGTTGCACCATGGAGGGGGCGGATTTCTCTCAAATAACTGCTATAAATAGAGCATAAGTTGGAGAGAAAGAAGAACACATCGGAAAAAACACTCGAAACACTCTGTATACACTTAATATACATTCTGTATACACTGGATATACACTCTGTATATACTGGATATACACTCTGTATACACTGCGTATACACTGAAAAAACGAATTGCAATCTGATATTCTCTTCAGTAAGAATTCAACATTGGCTATACTTTGCATTCCTTCCTCTCAGAATTTCCATTCGACTTCTGAGTTGTCCTCCTTATTCTGCATTGTTTTTAACTACAAACAAAGCATCCATAAGTGTGATTTGCTGCCGAACTTTGTGTTCGCTGAAACACTGGGGTTTGAAGTACCGCTACACCAGTGTGCAATTCGTTCTATCCTGGGAGGAAATAATCTATAACCTTGGGTACTAGGAGGGGATTAAATTCCTTAAGGAAACACTGTGAATTTAGTGGGCTCGAATTAATTTCTGTTTTTATTTATATTTACGTTTATAAGCTAACGTTCTAATTTCCAGAATCATTATTTACAAATATAGACAAGAAAATAACAGAAGTTTCATATCAGCGTACATAAGAAAAGAGAGCTATGTTATACTAGTCTTAGCATTTGGTTATTTAGAGCAAACTTTGTGATTTTCTCATAATTATTATGTGGTATTAAATATTTTTGAATAGTAAACCATGTCTTAATGGAATTCTAAAATTACCTTAATTCATATTAAAGTTGGTGAGGTCCAAAATAGGGCGAAAAATCAGATTGAATGAATATAGGTCGCCTCTGCAACATCTTTATTTACACGGCTTCGCTACTAAAAGGAAAATAATCAACCGAAATATCATTATTTTCAAGGCATTCCAATAAAATAGCATCAATGAGCGCAACCAAATGAAATTTAGTGGAAAAAGTTAGTGAGTCTGAATTCAAAAATCAGAATAAATGGCAATAAAATAAGATTGAGTGTATGTAATTTACCTATTTATCACTCTTGCTTACTCTTGCTTTTTCTTTTGAAACTCTTTCTTTGCTTTTTGAGGGTCTATCGGAAACAGTCTTTCTATATACAACACTACCTTTCCCAGACCCCACTAGTGAGATTACACAGGGTTGTTGTTGTTGTACTTTTTCTTTTGAAAAGGAAAATCCCTAATAAAATATCATGATTTTCAGTTCTTCTTTGTAGAAGACTAAATCAAGAAACAAAAGAATAAGACCAACAAACGAAGAATAATTTAAACTTTATAGAAGCGAAATTCATTACATAAAACTGCTTAAATTAATAATATAAAAACCCAAATTCTAACTAAAGACTTAATTCAGTGCTTGGTACAATCAGTAGGCAAGAAAGAGAGTCTTTTGTGTATAAGATCATATCCAATAAGGTAATTCACTTGCGCCAAGTTTCCAAATATAGCAATTTCATCGGCTGGCACAATTGTCAAACAAGCCAAACCTTCATCAACTTCTGCAAATGTACTCGTTGGTAACAACTCAACATCAGCATTCGTGAAATGGAACACAATCTCAGGAGCATTAATAACACCATTTTTAGACTCGTAACATAGCGCAAAAGTTCCGGTCGGATCCTCCTTCCTTTTACCTGTCGAGAAATGATATAATTAAATAATTAAAATTGGAATCTGCCGATCTATATAACAGTTAAACCTTTTAATGAAATGGTCACACAATTTAACGTTACCTTTGATCGTATCCACCAATGTTGATTCCAAATTCTCGTAAAAATCACTAGGGACAAATGTCAATGTCGTCCCAGAATCAATTATCATATTCCCTAATTCACCATCAGCAGCAAAAGAACTTAGTCTCGAACTCTTGAATGCCAACTTCTTTTTCCCAACACTAACACTTTCAAGATTTATATAGTAGTACGTTCTGGGCTCCTTTAGAATTATAGGAGTTGTAACAACTTTAGGTCCAGAAAGACGTGCTAAAGGTCCAAAACTAATATGACTTGTAGCATTAGAAGCAGAAGAAGATGATAAATCCAATGGGATTAAACAATAAGAGAATGATCCAACCACTTCTTTATCGAGTTGTTTAACGATTGAGATATTTGAACCTCCTAATCCAACGATCCCAGAAGTCAAATTTGTGAACGTGCCACCATTATCATGGCCACAACCAAATACAACATTAGGAAAAGAAACTTTGCTTTTGTCAGTTTTTGAAGGAAAATTTAAGGTATCAAAAGTGAAGGTCTCAAAAGCAACATCACCAACACTATGTGATTGGTCACCATAACTCATCTCATATTCACAAACATTTTTTCTAACACAAGTGGTACTCCCCACTATCTCACATGCCTTAGTATCACACTTGACAGTTTTATAAGTGGAGCTTTTTCTAGAATCAAAGAGCGGTGCTGTTTGTTGAAAACAATCGGCACAAGGCTTGCATTGAATCCATGTCAAGTCACTACCAGTGTCAGCAATCGCAACGGTTTCCACGGGGGGTGTACCAATTGAGAATTTCATGAGGTATTCACCGGGGATTGGAATGACATCAGATTGGAATTCTTTTTGGTGGATAAAGGAACGCTCTAGTGACGATGATGAAGTGGCAGCTTTGAAAAAAGATGCACGGGAAAAGGACCGGTGGTAGGCATCTCTAAGGCGTCGGGAGGGGGTGATAGAAGGGTTGTACAACGGAGAAAGAGGAGAATCGCGGTGGATGAGGTCAAGAGTGAATCCTTTTACACCATGATGGTTGGTTTTGGTTTTTCGACAAGAAACTAAAGCTAAAAAGGCTAAGAAGAATAAGAGGCTAAAAGAGTTTTTGTGATTCATCTCCATGGCTAGGGTTTAAGAATAGTTGTAGAACTTGGGAGGATTTATGCAAAACAGAAGTTGATAATTAGTCCCATTTTATAGGCCCAAAAAAAAAGAGTGAATGCATGTAAGAATATGTGTTCTGGTTATGAGCAAAACGATGCATGTAAGAATATGGAAAGTCCGGGAAATTGGGAATTTGATCGGGGAGGGGGGAGGTGGGGGGGGGGGGGGATATATATTAATTTTGGCAAGGAATGTAGAAATACAAAATACACAACGGGAAGTGAAATTATATAAATTGATTGCATAAAGAGTTTTCCCATAAAACAGATGGACACGAGTAGGTTAATTAATTCTGCGAAGATACAATGTAATAAAAATGAAGATTTTTGTTTGTACATACTTCTTCCACGCTACTTTTATTGCAGATCTTGTCCATGTTAAAAACGACTATTACCACCTGTTTGGAAAGTAACCTTGTAATTGAATTTGAGTGTAATTTGATGTAATTACACAGTTTTGGTATGTTTGTCTGACCAAGTCAGCAAGTAATTGATCGGGTATAATTACTCTTCAATTCTCAAGGGAAGACTGAAAATTGCTAGTAATTACATGGTTATGTTTTGAATCTATTTTCTTTTCTTTTTAATTTACTTTTTATTTCTATTCTTTTTTCCTTTTTAATTCATTTTATTTTAACTATTAAAATTCTTTTTTTCAAATATTATTCTTTTTACATTATTTATCTTTTATTTTCTTATTTCTTATTTTTCAACCATTACTTCACGTGTTTCTATATAATCTCTTATATTTTCTTTCTTACTTAATCATTTTATTTTTTTATTATTTTTATACTTAGCTATGTTATTATTCTAAATTTTAAAAAAAAATTATATTCATAATCTTAGAATAAGTCATCCACAAACTTGACTTATAATGAGTAATGTCATATTACATCACGCACTCTTTATCCACTCGTGAAGTTAAAAGATGATAAGTTTAACTTCTAGCGCAGCCAATCAGCCGACGACATGCTAATGGAACAAAAAGGTAATTACATTTTACCAGATTGCGCCAGCTGCCTCATCGGGCGCAATGGCCGGTGCAGGGGTGACCCATTTGACGCATGGGGCGGTGGAGTTTCTAGATTTAATATAATATTCAGTACAACTTCCTCCTCTTACACAATTACGTGATATTACCAGCTTTAGTTTTTCCCAAAATAATGCTCTCAAGCTTTCTAAGAATTCCCTAAACGATTTAGGGCTAGAATCAAAAGCGAACTTGGTAGATTAAAGTAAAGATGCTCGTGATCATCACTGTATCATCTATATATATTCATGTAGTAAAGATGTTGGAAACTCCTTGGAGATGAAAATAATCACCATAAAAGTGTAAAAATTTAGGAAGCGTAGGTAGCCCTTCAGAAAGATATGTAAGGCAGTCTTCTTCCTTGGCATGACTTGATATAAACGCTTCTTTCCAATTGATCCTCATGTTGTACGACTGAATTGGTCTAAGTATTTCTTGAAACATTATTCATGTTTTTGTATATTCTTTACCAGTGGCATTTTCTTGTCTAGTCTAAGATGTTTTCGGATAATATCTTGAGGTTGTGAAATGTAGTTCATTCTGAGTCTAACTCTAATATCTCTTGTGATTGGCCTTGCATTGTATATGTGTATCTATTTTGCTCAACCGAGCCCCCGATGAGGCCGGATACGAAATGATGTGTTAGGCGATATCACCGAGCCCTACATGAGGCCGGGTATGGAATAATGTGTCACGTGATATAACTGAATGCTCTTGAGGCCAGGCACAACTGAGACCTCCTGAGGCCGGGTACGGTGTGATGAAGACGTGAGACTTACCGAGTCGTCTCTAAGGCCAGGTACGATATGACATGAAATGTCCCAAAGAGAGGATGAACATGATATGAGATGATATGCCCCAAAATGTTTCTAAGCAATATTGTATTGTATTAAATATTTTATGCATAGCCCTAATGAGTGTCTTGATTTGTACAAAGCTTGCATACATTCATGATCCATAGATACTGCAGTGCAGGCCCCCTGTGGCTTGTCGTTGGTGGCCAGGTTGCAATTGGGTATTTATATCTCAAATGTTATGCTTTTAGTTTACATTTATATTATCGGCTTTACATACTCAGTACATCTCTCGTAGTGACGCTCCTTTCTTTTGGGCGTTATTTTCATGCTCACAGATACACATAGACCCGGTGATGTCCCCCCCCCAGTAGGATGTACGTTCCAACTGTTAGTTGTCGCACTCCACTTCTTTCGTAGTAGTTGTACAGAAGTCGATAGATATTGAAGTATGTGTTTCTGTTGTTTGGGTCTGGTGGGGCCCTATCCCGACCAAGTTATGCAATATGACACTCTTAAAGTCTTGTAGACTAGGGTCCGGTATATATGTAAATGTTGGTTATAACTCTCTCTCTTTATATATATATATTGAAAGTTTCTCCCATAGTTAGTTGTGAACCTTAGTTTTAAATTTCAGTATTATACTTGGAGGCCTTGTTGGCCTAGATCTCAGTTGAAAGGTCTAAATTTGGACGTTGGTTCACACGGGCCTTCAGGCATTGTGTGCCGGTCGCACCTCCTGAGGTTGGGGTATGACATGTCATTAAAGTTGAACTTTGTTATTGGATGAGGTTATATGTAAACTTAACTAAGTTAAAATAATAAATTACTTTTTAATATTTAAATAATATTATTATTTTCTAATTTTTTGTGATTCCATGCAGTTGCTCATATGTTTTATTTTTTTATTTTCTTCATTGAGCATAATTGTGTTATTGTTCTAGTTTTGAAACTATATCTCCTAATATTAAAAACAATGAGTCATTAACAAACGTAGCATATAATGAGTGATGTCATTAAAGTAGAATTTCATTGTTGAACGAGGTCATAGACTTATGTTTTCATATTCTCTTGAATTATATTTACTTAAATTATGTTGAAACTTATTTTATGTTATGTTGTAACTTTACATAAGAGTATTATGTTTATTTTTTTTAGATTTTCAATTTATGTTATATTTTCGGTTATATTTTATTTGCTTTAGTAGTATTGACTTATTAATTGAGATTGTATGCCATTAACTTTTCAGTTAAAATTGATAGATTCTTTTTTTCGTAAAATATTTGAGTAATGTTATGGAATTATATATATATATATATATATATATATATATATATATATATATATATATATATATTTATCAAGCATGTAATTTATGATGTTCTTACAAAATATGCACTTTTTAGTTTTTATAATTAATTGGAATAAAATATTATTAATTTAAAAAATATATGTCAATTATTTTTACATATTAGTTACAAATATATGATTAGTAACTAATATATTTTCAAGAAACAATATGTATCTTAAATATCAAATTTAATATCATTTATAAAGGCATTTGTTAAATATGAACTTTTAATTTTTGATATCTTTATATTTAAAATTTAATCTAACTGTGTAATTACAATTGTGTAACCAAACAATACACTTGTAATTGCACTGTAATTATATTATGACAAACAAACATGTCGTCTTAATTATAATACTATGTAATTACTAGGCTGTTTAATTACTACCCTAGTAATTACACCAATTCCAATTACCCGGTTACTTTATAAATAAACCCTTATTGAACAAATAGAAGGTTTTTAAAATTTTCTAGGCGTTCTTGTTACTTGGACCTTTGTTTAAGAATGTAACATGATAACTACTTAAAACTTTTAATATGTTTTCCTTGTGAGAAGATACTAATTAATTGTGTTGTGCACACTATGAATGCCTTTGCGTGACATTGGCTCGGCCTTTGGTCTGAATTCATATGAATTTAGGGGCATACAAATTTCATCTTGATTGAATGAACGAACTTTGGAAGTTTTCACACAAAGGGATTTAACTTCTTCTAGGCAATATTTATTGTTATCTGGCTTTATCTATTAATACAACATGATAATTTACTATAAATACACTTTCAGTATGAAAAGATACAATAGCGTGATTTTTTACAATATAATTGTCCATATGACATTCATATGCGTGACTAGGGGTGTACAAAGGAAACCGATAAACTGCACCAACCCGATAATCCGAGTCAAACCGAGAAAAAAAACCCGACTATGGTTTGGTGTTGGAAACAAAATCCGACCAAAATTGGTTTGGTTTGGTTTTAACTAAAGAAAGTCAAACCGAAACCAAACCAACCCGACATAACATATATATAAATTTTAGATATATTTAATATATAAATATAATTATTGTGATTTAATTTATAAATATTTCTTAAAAGATTTCATAATTTTATCTTTTGAGGTATTATTTCAAGGCTGGACTTAGAACTTTTGAATGTTGCAATAAGTTTTATAGCCATTAACATTAGTAAATTAAGTAGTGCTAGCAAAAGCCCAAACCAAAATCAAATAAATACTAATGCTAACAAAAGATATTCAATTCAATACTACGAACGAGAATGTATTGAATATCTATTTTTTGTTTTGCAATAATTTAGATAAAAATGCATAACCTATTTTTATTATTCCTTTAGCGTTTAGTCATGTAATTAATACTCCCTTAGTAGTCTACTTATTTTAGCATGACTTAGTACTTTTAGATTATGTTTATTTTTATTATCTTTTTAATTAGCAATATTTATATTACATAATTTTATTGTCTTTATTGTTAAATATTTTAGGATAATGCCATGACATATCTCATATTTTGTATTATTTTCTTGGAAAATACTATATATAGTTGTATCTTACTAGGACTAAAGAAATATTTTGAGCACAATTTATTTGTTTTGTTCTACAAAGGTTTTACCGGGAAAAAAATCCGAAAAACCTGAATAACCCGAAAACCCGATAAACCCAAAAAAATCGAGAGTGAAAAATCCGAGTTTTATTGGTTTGGTTTGGTTTTTAGATTTAATAACCCGACACAATTGGTTTGGTTTGATAATTGTAAAATTCGAACCAACACAACCTATGTACACCCCTATGCGTGACCGTTATTATTATACCAGTCTTAGTATACGCACTTTGCGTGTGTTCTCCATCTTAATGAGTAATTTTGATTTAAAAAATTACATAGATATTATTCAAAAATTATGTTTGAGTTAAAAAATAAAAATATAAGCTCCTAAAAATTAATGAATATTGTTCATATATGATTAACTTAATGAAGTAAGGAACTTTGTCTCAAATCCATTCAAAACTTTATTCTAGTGTCATAATTTTATTAGTTCAATTTTACACATTATCATGCTTCCTTTTTTATTTTCAATAAAAATACATGGGCTTTAAAGATTTAAGAGCTTTTCTAAAGCTATTTTTGAAAAGTTATTCTCAAATTCATTTAAGGAGACACAAACAAAGTTAATAGCTATATTTTTATTACGATTCTTCAAAGATTATTCAAATAACACAAAATATTAAATGTACACGAATTAATTATTTTAGGGGAAATTGTACATGAATTAATTATTTTATATAGTAGAATAAGTATTTTTAAAATGCATATTTAGTTATTTTTCTTTAAGATAATTTTACCTGCTTCGTTTACTTTTCTTGAATATATTTTCATTTTTTCCTTTGGTGATGATCTAGTAAACTACACTCTTCACATTAAGCATACTAATAGTACGCACACTATCTTAATGAATAAATTAAATCGTATAAATATTATATTAAAATATTATTTTAAGTTATATAACAAAAGTTGACGTTCCAATTCAAATATGACGTCATTGATCCTATTTACCTAACTCAATAAAAGAAGAAAATAATGTCCCATAAAAGTTCTCAATCATCGATCAATATATTCAACTAAAAATTTATTTCAGTTTTATAATTCCATCACTTCAAATTCACAAGTTATATGATTCCTTTTCAGTTTCAGTAATCACACATAACCCTTGAAAATTTAAGTGCTTTTCTAAAACTTTTTCGATAAGCTATTCACAAGTTCATTTTGGAAGACACACACAAGATTAGCAAATTGATAAAAAACAATAATTTTTCTCTCACAAGTAAAATGTAAATTGTTATATTCTTTTAGTCAATAAACAATACTACTATATGAATTGTTTCCAACATATTATAAAAAATATAAGTTTCTATTACTTATTCTGTATATCAAATTACACAACGAAGACAATGAGTTCTGAAAAGGAAAAGGAATATAAGGACTACTAAACCTAAGTACTTTAACCAAAAAAGAACGTAAAGGATTTCTAAAACTGGAAGAAGATAAAGGAAATAGGGACTCCTAAACCAAATTTTGTTAATGATTTTTACCTAGTTTAATAAGAAAAGATTTTATAAATAAAATTCTAGTTGATTCTAAATTCCTAAATATTAGGAAAGTAACTTAAATTGCAATTTTGACCAGTATAAAATTTAGTTTTAAAGGGTAAAAAAGGCGAAAAACATTTCGCTAAGGAGCTTCATACTTTTAGTATAGTATAGATAGATAGATATAGATATAGATATAGATAGATAAATTATTATTATTATTATCATTATTGATAATATTGTTGTCTGTTTTATGGTTAATATACCTTACCAGTAAGATGATTCTAACGCTTATTATATATGGAAGTACAAAAATTCATTAGAGATGTTGGACTATGTGCTGCAATTCTTGTACATAGATTTGTTACGACGAGTGGAATTCCCGGGCGTTATCACTTTTCTTTGAGATGTGAGATGCATGACTCATTGGGAAAATTAAGAAAGAGCTTATGACGCAGAAATTAAACTAGCTGGAGATTTATTTTTTTCATTTATTATATGAATGAATAGGGAGAGATGTCTTCAAATCCCGTGACATCTTATTTTTAGTAGAAATTCAAATCTTTTAGACTCATGATCATTTTCAAGAACACAGTTTTCATATGTAACACATAATTTTTCAAGCCTGGGACTAGAATTGATAGGTAAAAGATAGACAATTTAAAACCAAAGTAGATGCTAAACTAATTCAGAAATGGATTTAGACCTTTCAAAGAGAGCAAACAACAAATTTGAGTAAAATCCCAAATCCTTAATAAGGAAGAAATTATCCATTGAAACTTACCTTAATTGAAGTGAATCAAGGAAGAAATTATCCATTGAAACTTACCTTAATTGAAGAAATAAGAGTCTACAAGTAGAACTATATACACCTCTCTCAAGGGTGTGCAGTCATCAATCATCAAAACTCAAAAACAGTCTTTATGTGGGGGGTGGGGGGGGGGGGGTGTAGAGAAAGGAAAAAAAAGGCCAAAAACCCAAAATAGAAACCTAATGGGCAAAAAATGGAAAGAAGTCCGCAATAGAAAGTCTGTTCGGACACAGGTGTGCTGCGATGGCTGCAATCTACTCAAATTTGGTGCAAACTCAGTTGTTCTTATTTGGTAATCCTTTTTTGCTGCGAGGACTGCAATCACAATTCTTCTTTGGCAACCTTCATGGAGCATTCTATTGTGACTTCAACATAATGCTGCAATTGTACCTCCCGATGCTGTGATACTACTTATTCCGCTTCATGGTGACCCCCCCAACTCTCCCTTTCGACCACCTTAATGCTCGGGTTGACTTTGCGTATTTCCAAATTGGCTTTGAATGCATTACAAGGAGGTGGATTGGCTTTGCTTCTCCTTAAGGACATCAATGTCGATCCTTCCAAGATCTTTTTCATCAACCCTTTAAGCTCTTGCAATCTCTTGGCTTGGGATCTTGTGAATGGCTTGTCAAAGTGTAACAACAACAAACCCAGTAGAATACTACAAGTGGGGTCTGTGCATGGTAATGTACATAGACCTTACCTCACCTTGTGAAAGTGAAGAGGTTGTTTCCGATAGACCCTCGGCTCGAGAATAGTGGAAGGAAGCAATAACTAAATAATAGCAACAAGAAGGTAAAAGGCAGCGGAAGCAAATGGCAAAACATGTAATAACCAAGAACAAAGATACGAGAATACGAGACTAGTGTCAACCACTGGTAATAGTGACGCACCGTGAAATAACAAGGAACTAGGAATAGGAAAATACAAGACTAGTGCTAATACTAGTGATCGTTCTAGAAATGTAAGCCCTGTACTTGGATCAAATTCCTCACGTTCTAGAAATGTTAGCAGGGTCAACGTCATGTTTAGGTACAACCATTCTAAAAGCTCTAGCTTTTTGATATGGCAATGGTTAAAACAGATGCAAAAGTGGTAAAGCAACAGTGACTACTGAGCAGTCGATTCCAGCATGGTCTATGTCTTATGAACTGATAACCATTCTGAAAGCTCAAGTTACTGAAGCTAAACAGATGTGCATATAGATTCTAGTCTGGTGTAAGTTCTATATATTAAGGGTGACGCAGCCATATATTATCCATCTTTTGCATATATGATACTAATGGTCCACGCAAGACGGAAGTCCAACAAAGAAAGAAAATAAAGTAGAAAACCACAAATGAAAATAAAATCCTGCAAGGGAGATAAACAGAATTAAAGTACATCGGAGTTGCGTATAACTTTAGCAACACAAAAGCTAGAACGTTGTTCCGAAGTGGAAACCAGAACGGCTAGCTAATAGCCAAATATTGACAAGGAGATGTGCATGAAAAATTGCATAGTGGAAGATAAATCATGATCAAGATTGTGCAGGCGGATAGTTACATGAAAACAATGTTCTGCTAGATAGATAATTAAAGAAGAAGACAGAAAGCAGTTAATTGGTTGAAGATGAGAAACTTTGGAGGGAAAAATTCAGGCCCCTACTAAAAGCGATGATAGGCAGCTTGGAAGTTGAAGTAAGAAGGCGTGAAATGTAAATTTGGAAAGGGAGAATAATATAGATCAAACGGACACATAGTGATAAAGGCATGAATACATCACAATGGTCAGTGAACAAGGCAGAGCATGTCAATACATAGTTGATTGCTTCACTTTTTCCGTTAAGATTAATTGCCGTTTGCAACAAATTGAATGTCTGAAAGAAGTTTCATTATCACATTTTCCTAGTCATTCATATTCCCAAAAGTTCCTGACAACTCAATTTCAATTGTTTCCCAAAATCTTCCTTCGCTTATGGTAAGTTTCTCTAGAATTCAAGTTCAAAGAATACAATAGTCAGCAAAAGGCCATGTTATATGGATCATCTGCCTTGATTGTACTTGTGGTTTAATGACATTAGTTGAACTAGACAGACAAACCAAAAGAACGTCAAGTACAAATTTTCTCCAGAAATATCAGAGCTAGATTCTGTGATCTATCGAGTTATTGTGTTCCCACTAGTACTACTAACTTTCCCTTGTATTCATGTTCAAAGAATAGAATATTCAGCAAATAGCTAAGTTATATGGATCATTTGCCTTGAAGTACCTGTGGTTTAATGACATTAGTTGAACTAGAAATACCAGAGGTAGATTCCGCATTACTTATCCTGCATATCTTGTCATGGAAGTCAGAACCGAACAACCCCTAAATAATTTTCAGTTCACAGCACTCTAAATTCCTTTTTTCCCATTGAGGGCACTCAAAATTCTATAAAGGAAAAGATTACTTCTTTTCAAACTTTGCGCAATGCCTCAATAACTGTGAAGAACTCAATCAGAAAGGCATCAACACATTTAATTGCACCGATATAATGACATTGGATCGTACTGTTCTGATAGACATATAAATCCACATAGATGTTACTGATAACATGGTTCAGAGTAGAACTTAACAGATAGCTTTCCAAAGGGGCAATCTGAAAGAAGGCACAACATGTCAATAACTAGTCTCGACCTTCAATGATTGTTCTGATTTACCGGATTCTTATATTGGCATTCGTTTCGAATTATAATTTTGGTTTTAAAATAAGCTTTATCAGCACATGTTCCTATTCAGCCATTCAACTTTGACTCCCTCAGAACTCAATCTCGGAGGTTCCTCAAAAACTTACCTTCCTTTTAGCTACTTATCCTTAATATATTAATGTCCACAGCTTTACAGGATACAATCCATAGAAAAATGTATCACAAAAATTTAACTGGTAGATTGATTGTTCAAGAAACTTATCTGTTGCCGTCCCTGTATTAGATTTTAGGAATGTAACCACATGGCCACAAACATAACCTTAAGTTTTCAGGCCTTCACGATTCTTCAAATGGGAAATCACAACAATTTGGCAACACACTTAGAATGAAATGGATATATTAGTAGTATCTCTCACAAAATCTAAGGCATCAATAACTTGAATTGCACCTGGAACATAAAGATCTTATACCATCCCCCCCCAAGCTAGAACGTTGTTCCGAAGTGGAAACCAGAACGGCTAGCTAATAGCCAAATATTGACAAGGAGATGTGCATGAAAAATTGCATAGTGGAAGATAAATCATGATCAAGATTGTGCAGGCGGATAGTTACATGAAAACAATGTTCTGCTAGATAGATAATTAAAGAAGAAGACAGAAAGCAGTTAATTGGTTGAAGATGAGAAACTTTGGAGGGAAAAATTCAGGCCCCTACTAAAAGCGATGATAGGCAGCTTGGAAGTTGAAGTAAGAAGGCGTGAAATGTAAATTTGGAAAGGGAGAATAATATAGATCAAACGGACACATAGTGATAAAGGCATGAATACATCACAATGGTCAGTGAACAAGGCAGAGCATGTCAATACATAGTTGATTGCTTCACTTTTTCCGTTAAGATTAATTGCCGTTTGCAACAAATTGAATGTCTGAAAGAAGTTTCATTATCACATTTTCCTAGTCATTCATATTCCCAAAAGTTCCTGACAACTCAATTTCAATTGTTTCCCAAAATCTTCCTTCGCTTATGGTAAGTTTCTCTAGAATTCAAGTTCAAAGAATACAATAGTCAGCAAAAGGCCATGTTATATGGATCATCTGCCTTGATTGTACTTGTGGTTTAATGACATTAGTTGAACTAGACAGACAAACCAAAAGAACGTCAAGTACAAATTTTCTCCAGAAATATCAGAGCTAGATTCTGTGATCTATCGAGTTATTGTGTTCCCACTAGTACTACTAACTTTCCCTTGTATTCATGTTCAAAGAATAGAATATTCAGCAAATAGCTAAGTTATATGGATCATTTGCCTTGAAGTACCTGTGGTTTAATGACATTAGTTGAACTAGAAATACCAGAGGTAGATTCCGCATTACTTATCCTGCATATCTTGTCATGGAAGTCAGAACCGAACAACCCCTAAATAATTTTCAGTTCACAGCACTCTAAATTCCTTTTTTCCCATTGAGGGCACTCAAAATTCTATAAAGGAAAAGATTACTTCTTTTCAAACTTTGCGCAATGCCTCAATAACTGTGAAGAACTCAATCAGAAAGGCATCAACACATTTAATTGCACCGATATAATGACATTGGATCGTACTGTTCTGATAGACATATAAATCCACATAGATGTTACTGATAACATGGTTCAGAGTAGAACTTAACAGATAGCTTTCCAAAGGGGCAATCTGAAAGAAGGCACAACATGTCAATAACTAGTCTCGACCTTCAATGATTGTTCTGATTTACCGGATTCTTATATTGGCATTCGTTTCGAATTATAATTTTGGTTTTAAAATAAGCTTTATCAGCACATGTTCCTATTCAGCCATTCAACTTTGACTCCCTCAGAACTCAATCTCGGAGGTTCCTCAAAAACTTACCTTCCTTTTAGCTACTTATCCTTAATATATTAATGTCCACAGCTTTACAGGATACAATCCATAGAAAAATGTATCACAAAAATTTAACTGGTAGATTGATTGTTCAAGAAACTTATCTGTTGCCGTCCCTGTATTAGATTTTAGGAATGTAACCACATGGCCACAAACATAACCTTAAGTTTTCAGGCCTTCACGATTCTTCAAATGGGAAATCACAACAATTTGGCAACACACTTAGAATGAAATGGATATATTAGTAGTATCTCTCACAAAATCTAAGGCATCAATAACTTGAATTGCACCTGGAACATAAAGATCTTATACCATCCCCCCCCAAGCTCCAACAAATTACAGTAATCCAAAAGTTGTATAAACCTTTTCACATAGTACTAACAGTAAACTTCTACACCTCTACACAAACTACTAACAGTAGACTCCAAAGCAGATCGAAACAGAGAACTATATTTATATAAGCAGCCATTGAAACAGAGCTTTTTTACCTACTAGTATAGCAGTATAATAGTGATTCATCACAATCATTTGAAAGTGTCATCATCACTGAGTTCATCTTCAATGCTAGAAACATCCAATCTAGCAGATGCTTGTTTTGCCCACTTAACAATCTTCTCAGCTTCTCTATTAATCTTCTCTTGCTCCATCATAGCTTTCTTCATCAACTTCTCTTGATTTTTCAACGAAAACGCACTCAAATCCGATAAAAACTCATCATGATTCTTCCCCAATTTCATACCCCGATTCTCTTTCCCCTTTTTATTAGACTCCTTCTTAGGTGAACACCAAAAACACCCAGGTTTCGTTGGTGGAGACAAACAATCTTTTGAAAAATCCCAAGAATCTGATGACATTGAACCAGATAAAGATTTTGACTTTTTCCCCTTTTTTCCATCTGGGGATTTTGTAAAAATATCATCTTTATTCGAATGAACCTTTGATTTTGTTTGTTTCTGAACAAACCCATGTTCCAAATTCACCTCAAAACCCTTTTCCTCAACTGGGGTTTTTGTATAAACATCATTTTCTTGAACAAACCCATGTCCCAAATTCACTTCTGAACCCTTTTCCTCAACTGGGGTTCCTTCAATTTTCTCATTGTCGTCATCATCATAACTTTTCTTGGTTTTTGGGAACTCCGAGGAACAGAAACTTCTGGAACTTTTTGTGAGAGTATCAGGTTTTGAGGATGTTGTTGGAAGGGATTTGAGTTTGCGAAAGCGAGTTTCGAGCTGAGTGGGGAGGAGAGAGTCAGTAAAACCAGAGCAGTTTATAGCAACAACTTGTTCAAGGACAGATTGGTCCATTGCTTGAGAAAGGAGTTCATCTACTGCTTTTTCATTGTCGCTATCATCAGAAAGAAAAGAGAAATCTGCCATTGTCTAAAATGAGGGGAGAAGTAGAAGAAACCAGAAAATTAAGCTGATTTTTCTTAGTGTAATTGAGAGAAGTTTTTCCACAGACTTTAGGGGTTACATCAGTGGAGCTTCTTTCATTGCTATAACGGCTAACTCATAATTTTGGAACGTTATATTCGGGAGTCAAAAAGTCAACCCATCATTTTGATGCTATTTCCAATTCTCGCTTATTGGTGTGTTAGTGTTACGGCTAGCGGGTCGGTTTGTTTAGAATTTTTAATTTACCGTACCAAATTAATTGTGTTTATTTATTATATTTATTAATTAAATCAAATCAATAAAAATGAGATTTTCTAATATCAACCTTTTTTTGATTGTTTGATTTTTAAATTTTTTGAATTTTTTTGTTGTTCGATGTGAAGCATCTTGCAATACCAAGTGTTTGATTTTCTTTTTGAAACATAATGTAAATTGCCAATTATTTCATACAATCATACCTAATTAATTTTGTTTTAATCAATTATACACAAAACTATCGACAACAAAGTCACAAAAGTGAGAGAAATTCATATCACACATTAAGAACTTTAACATTTAGAGTTCAACAATTTAACTTTGTTACAAAATTCAGGTGACAAAAAACCAGCGATAGCTCTCTTTTACATGCCAAAGCAGTATGCCTAAGGCCATCTCCAACCCCTACCTCCATTTTCTCTTCCAAAATGCAGGAAAGTTACTCTAACCATTACTCTATTTTTTACTCCAAAAAAAAAATCCATTTTATATTCTTCTCTCTTTAATATTATATTATTATCTTTTATTTACATTTTATTTTCTTATTTCTATTAATTCAATCTATCTTTTTTTTTTTTACATATTCATCACATATAATTTAATATAAAATTATTTTATACCATAAAAATTTAAATAATATATGTTATTTACCGTAGTTTCAATTTTTATGTATTTTAATTTAATGTATTTTTAATTTTTACTTTTCAATTTTAGCAACATCTAATATTTTAATTCGCCAAAGTTAAGATGTAAAATTAATATTATAAAGATATTACATAAACATAATTAGGTATATATAAAGAGACAAATTAAAAGAGTTAAATAATAAAAATAGTAATAAAATATGCATGAATAGTAATGGAGGAGATGAATAGTGTCCCCCATATTTGGAGGAACACTATTCATCCCCCATTTTGGAGGCAAAAATAGGAGAGGGTTGAAGCTCCATTATGGCAAAAGTTGCCCCCATTATGGACGGGGAAGGGTTGGAGATGGCCTAAGAAGCTACCATGACAAGTACTCCCTCTGTCCCAATTTTTATGGTGTAACTCAGATTTCGAGAGTCAAACTTCTTAATTTTGATCGTAAAATCTTTAAGTTTTTTAAAACAAAATTATATATTTGAAATTTACGTAAAAAGTATTATAAATTACCATAATTAACAATTCAAAATATCTAAAAGGCATATGAAAAATTACAGTTAAAAAACTCGTTTGATTCTCGAAATCTCTGCCACATATTTTGGGATATAGGGAGTACTAAACAACATTATGGGTGTAAAACTGATTTGGGTTTGGGCTTCATTTAAATTGTTGGACATATATGGAATTGGGATAAATCATGTGTAATTATAGTTTGTCTAATAACGAATAAAATCAAGGCGAAATGTATTGATTGTATTTGTTCATCCAAGGTGAAGAAATAAAGAAAAATTGAATTCATATAGAGTCGAATTCAAGACTTTTACTTACTAAGCAGGTGCTCTAACCAACTGGGCTACAAAAACTTGTTGCTCTTTTATTTCAGTACTACATATGAATGTGCTATAAAATTCAAATATATCTACGAATGATATTTTTCTAAACGTATAGCTAACAATGATAAATGCAGTATATATATTTGTTGTCGCTTAATCTTTTCATTTACCCATCCCTACCCCAAACTAAAATATTTACCAGCCCTAGCCATTAGCATACCCATTAACTCTTGTACCTATTTTATACTTTGATTCCTTTTTTTCTTTCTTTTCGTCCTCCTTTTCTCCTTTCTTTTCCTTCCTTTTCGTCCTCTTTTTCTCCCTTTTTTTTATTATTCCCTTTCTATCTTTTCTCTCTTTTCTTTTTTCGTTCTCTTTTTAAAATTTCATTTAATTTTGGTAATATTTCCATAATCGATTTCATTCACCTTTTGGCTCCTTTATTTTTTATTTATGTTATTTTTTTCTGTAATAAAAAGGATAAGTGATATAGTACACTTTTTTCTTATTTTCTCTATATCAATTATTAGAAAATAACTTATATATTATACTTTTTTATTTTATCTATTTTATAATATTTGTATCACTGTAAATATTTTTAGCATATAGTATATCAAGATAATATACTAGTATCCTAATAAAATGACATATTAGTGTCTAACATAATCGTATACTCAAATATAATATATAAATATACCAAATAGGTATATCGTATGCCTGCTTTTGGTGCAGAGAATAACACATTCATGAAACTTCATTAAACACCTTGTTTAAGAAAAGATTTGAAAAAACATGACAACTCCATTATAAAATAGAAAAAGATCCAGGTAATTTTTTTTAAAAAAATTTAAAAAGGACGAAATTGTGACAATATTTATTACGTCACATCATATATTGTAACTATATACTATTGGAAGAAATTATATATTAGTATTAAATTAAATATTGTGCACCTAAATGGTATACAATACAAAATTGTCTTATTTGCTAGTTCAACTCAATTTCAAGCTAATTTCAAAACTCTATTTTAAAATTTTCACCAAATTGACTCAAACTTTAGCCGCAACCTCTAGTCAACATTTCAAACTACATATTTTGGTTTAAGAAAAAATTTAAAAAAAGCATGAGAACTCCGTTGAAAATTTTAAAAATGGCCCCTGTAAAAATTTATAATTTTTTTTTAAAAGGACCAAATTGCAATAATATATTGTTATATTATATTGTATATAGTAACAATATACTGTTGGAATGAATTATATACTATAGTGGTATGCATTATGTCATTATAGTATACAATACAAATTCATCTTTTTTGCTAGTTCAACTCAATTTCAACCTAAAATTCAAAAACTTACTGCAAAAATCTCCACCAATTTAGCTCAAACTTTAGCTACAACCTCCAATCAACATTTCAAAAAATTCAACAGCAAAACACTCCAACACATGAAAATTCAGATCTAAAACTTTGAACTCATGCACATAGAGTCTCAATTTTTTTTTATTCATATCTGAAGCTAGATCTACTACTTTATATTGTTTCTCTATGTAATAGTCGATAGAGACGCCCTAATTTTTTCTACTCAATTTTTAACTAATGAACAGATAGAAGAGAGAATTTAAGAATAAAAAGAATTGTTATCTTTGGAAGAATATGAGGAGAAGGGGAATAAATATCGTTGGAGTTGCTGTGTAAAAAGATAATGGGTAGGTAGGGTAACTAATTTAGGCGGGGTAGATAGATAATGTAAGTATTTTCGAAATGGGTAAAAACAGATAATTGTTTTAGTCCCAGCGCTAACTTTTACGCACCGACCACCGTCCCTTCCTTTTCTGTCCAGCACCCCTCATCGGCATAGCGCAGCCCAGGTAAGTCTTTCTCTCTCTCTCTCTCTCTTCTCTTGATGTCTCTCTCCTTCTGCCTTCTCTCCCTTTCTACTTTCTCTCCTATCCTATCCTCGTCTCTTCTTCCCCCTTTTCTGGATCTTGTTCTCTGACAAACATACCAAACGTTGTTGACTAGGTTCCGGCAACCACCATCCAAACAGGTAACAACAGGTAGATATCTCCCCTCTCCTCCCTTCGCTACAAACAGCGGCACTGGAAACTCTGGGCAGCCTGCTTTCCTTCGGACCCTGCTAAGGTTGCAAAGGCAGTAGCGACAGTCATCATTGTCGGCGATATTAGGATGACAACAGAAAGCGCCAAGTTCCATCTTTCCTGTTAAATTGATTGACTCTTCCATTATTCGCTTTAACATTCTTGCTCTAATTATTTTTGTGACTGGGTAGCATTCTTGCTCTGGTATTCATTGCTTCTACTAGATATTCTGAATTAAATTACATTAACTAGATTTTCTCATTCTTGATGTGTCCCTTTACTATTATAGCACTTTCGATTTTGCTACCTTTTGTTGATATTAGGGATATCACATTAATTTGAATAAATTTTTCACACATTCTTGTTGGTATCTTAATTAGTTATTTTGCCCGCTTGCTCTATTATAGTACTTTCTTAGTGTAGCTCTTTGCTGGTGTAGCGGCAGTTATAACTTAGTAGCCGTGGTGAGAGATGATAGAGTAAGGTCATGTCCTTGGGCGGGCGGGGGTGGGGGACAAGGGTAGTAAGGGGATAGGGAATCTAGGCTGAGAGTTGGATCTTGGAATATAGAAATATTGCCGAAAAAGTCTATAAAGTTAGCGAAGATTCTCCAGAAAAAAGAAGATCAACATAGATTGTGTCCAAGAGACTAGATGGGTAGGAGCTAAAGTTCGGGAAGCAGACCGGTTTAAGTTGTGGTACTCGAGGAAGGAGGGAGGGGGCGAGGGAGACGAATGGGATAGGCATCTTAGTTAATAGGGAACTTAGATAGCTGGTGGTAGAGGTTACGAGGGTGAATAGCAGGTTGATGGCTATTAAGATAGTTGTGGAAGAATTTACTTTAAACATAATTAGTGCTTATGCGCCCTAAGTGAGTTTGGACAAGGAGGTTAAAAGGTCCTTCCGGGAGGACTTAGATAGGTTGATTCTCGAAATTCCACACACCGAGAAGCTTATCATATGAGGATATTTTAATGGCCGTATTTGGATGACGCCTAGGGGTTATGATGGTGTGCATGGCGGCTTTGATGTTGGAGGCAAAATTGGAGGAGGTACTTTGTTGTTGGATTGTGCTAAAGCTTTTGATTTGGTGATTACTAACTCGTATTTTTCAAAGAAGGCGGAGCACTTAATCACCTTCCACAGTATGGGTGGACAAAACCTAGATTGATTATCTTTTACTCAGGAGGTGTGATAAAAGCTTATGCACGGATTGCAAGGTCATTCCGAACGAGAATTTCACGACTCAACATAAGTTATTGGTTATGGACTTGGCGATCATGCGGACGATGAAAAAGAGGGTTGTGTCTAGTCTACCTAAGATCAGGTAGGGTGCATTGACTAAGGATAAAGATCAGGAGTTGGAGGAGAAGTTACTGCTATAGGGGTCTGGAGGAGTGTTGGGGATGCAAGTTGTATGAGGATTATGACATCAAAATGTATTAGAAAAACTGCGAGAGAGGTGTTATGGGTCTCGAAAGGTTTTTCTAGTATCCACAAAGGGGAATAGTGGTGGAATAAAGAGGTCCAAGAAAAAGTGGGAGCCAAAAAATTAGCGTATTTGAAGCTAATAGAGAGCATAGATGAGGTGGAGAAGAGGGTTAACAGGGAGTGGTATAAGATGGCAAAGAAGAAGGCTAAGTTAGCAGTTACTGCGGCTAAGACTGTGGCATTTGGACATTTGTATGAAGAGATTGGGGAGAAAGCCAGGGATACGAGGTTGTACAGGCTAGCCAAAGTGAGAGAAAGAAAGACTTGTGATCTGGATCAAATGAAGTGTATAAAAGACAAGGATGGTAGAGTTTTGATGGATGAGGCACATATTAGGCAAAAAAGGCAGTCATACTTCTATAAACTGTTGAATGGAGTGGGAGATAAGAACATTGTGTTGGATGATTTGTAGAACTCTGTGATTCACCGAGTTTTTGGGTATTATAGGTGCATAATAACGAGGGTAGTCGAGGGGGCGGTGCGTAGGATAAGCAGGGGCAGAGCGATCGGGTTAGGCGAAATCCCTATAGAATTCTCGTAGAGCACGAATAAGGCAGGCTTTGAATGACTCTCTAGGTTAGGACAACGAAGATGCCTAAAGAGTGGAGGTGAAGTACGATAATTTCATTGTACTAGAACAAGGGTGATGTCTAGAATTGCAACAACTATAGATGTATCAAGCTGCTAAACCATACGATGAAAGTGTGGTAGACGCGACAGTAAGGAGGAGTGTGTCTATTTCTGAGAATCAATTCGGTTTCATGTCGGGCTGTTCGACTATGGAAGACATTCATTTGGTTAGGAGATTGGTGGAGCTGTATAAGATAACGAAGAGGGACTTGCATATGGTGTTCCTTGGCCTGGAGAAAGCATATGACAAAGTCCCGAGAGAGTTTTTATGAATGGGTTTGGAAGTGAAATATGTGCATGTAGCCTACATTAAGGTAATTAAGGTCATGTATGATAGAACTAAAACACATGTGAGGACATCGGTAGGAGACTTAGAACACTTTCCAGTTTTTATGAGATTGCATCAGGGATCAACTCTTAGACGCTTTGACATAATATATACAAGGGGATGTGCCATGATATATGTTATTGCAGATGATATCATTCTAATTGACGAGACACAAGGTGGTATTAATGAGATGCTGGAGGTTTGGAGACAGACTCTTGAGTCTAAAGGTTTCAAGTTGAGCAAGACCAAGATGGAGTACTTGGATTGCGAGTTCAGCGATGTTACCCAAGAAGCAGACATGGATGTGAGGCTTGAGACACAAGTCATCCCCAGTAGAGGAAGTTTCAAGTATCTTGTGTCAATAATACAAGGTGATAGGAATATTGATGAGGATATCATGCACCGTATTGGAGTAGGATGGATGAAGTAGAGACTCTCTTCTGGTATCTTGTGTAATAAGAATGTGCCACTAAAACTTAAAGGTAAGTTTTGAAAAGCAATAGTCAGATCGACTATGTTGTATGGGGAAGAATGTTGCCGGAAAAGAAATCTCATGTTCAGAATATACAAGTAGTTATGAGAATGTTTGTTGAGATGGATTTGCGGGAATACAAGGTTAGATAAGATTAGGAATGAGTTATTCGGGATAAGGTGGAAGTTTCCCCTGTGGAAGATAAGATGCAGGAGGAGAGGTTGAGATGGTTCGAGGGTATGTTAAGATGAGAAGCACATAAGGCCCAGTTAGGAGGTGTGAGAGGTTAACCTTGGTGGGTATGAGGATGGATAAAGGTAGGCCTAAAAAGTGTTGTGGAGAGGTGATTAGGCGAGACATGACGCAACTGAAGATTACTGAAGATTTGACCCTGATAAGAGGGTATAGAGGTCGAGGATTAGGGGTAGAAGGTTAGTTGGTAGGAGAGCGTTTCCCTTTGACTTCCTCTGTTTGATAGCATTAGTGCTAGTTTGATATATTTATACTCTTAGATTGTTATTATTACCTACGGTTTAGTTGTTACCTTGGCGCCAGTCTTCTTTTTATCTTGTTGTTATTGTTACTATTTGTTGCCATTATTTTTTTCATCTTTACTTTAGTCGAGGGCCTATCGGAAATAATCTCTCTATCCTTATAAGGTAGGGGTAAGACTGCATACATCTTACCCTCCCCAGACACTACTTATGAAAATTTACTAGGCTTGTAATTGTTGTTGTAGGTATATAGTGTAGTTTCCTCTAAAATATTAAGGAAATCAAAATTACGACAAAGTTAAAGAATATTTATAAATTATATTATAATAAAAAAAATTATGTATAGATAATTTTTAATAATATATAAATATAAATTCAGGTTGGTTTGATCTGAATTTGACTTTTTCTTTTTAATTAATACCAAATCAAACTAGTTATGAGATTTTTGAGATCTAAATATCCTTTCCCAAAATTTTGAGTGTAGAAATTAATTGATTTGCTGGGAAAGATGAAGGGATAATGGGGTTGGTGTCTGATTATGCAAAATTAGACTAGGAAGAAAGGAAAATATTATCGTTTCTGTTATGATAAAAATCAAAATATGGTGGATGTCTACTCTTCCTCCATGATCTTTCTCTCAAATGGTTAATGACATATTCAATGATATATTTTCTATGTTCAATGACATATTTCATGACATATTTTCTTCACTTTTCATGCCTATATAAAGGCTTTGTAATAGATAGGAAAATACACACAATTTAAGAAGAAAATCTCTTCTTTTCTCTCTATCTCTATTTCTTGTTCATGTTTTACTAAATTGTCTTTATTTCTTGTTCATGTTTTACTAAATTGCTTTTATTTCATAACACGTTATCAGTACGAGTCTCTAACCAATTGTATATGTATATCTACAAAAAATTTCCTACATCCAGAAAGATTACAATTAGAAGCCATACATATCATCACATGGTTAAATGTAAAGAGAAACTACATATGGTAAGTAATGAAATATAAGAAGGTATGATTATCTTATACTTGTCATTCCTTTAAAATCTCATATCCACACAACTTCGTACTACACCTGTATTGCATAAGCACATATTAATATTACATCTTTTATATCACATGAATGGAATAAAATTTTCGAAGTTCTATATGTTAAAATCATAGTAGCAGTTAATTGTTGATATGATGCATGTCATAGTAACCAAGGATATTTTATATAAATTGTCTTATGCATATTTATGTGTTAACTATCTTCAATCTGTCCTGCCGCTTTTAACATTTTCTTTTACTTGAATGAATATTTTTTTTCCTTTTGGATTTTTACACTTGCATATAGTACCAAAAAAAAGGAATAAAAAATAAAATAAAATTGGTCATATTGATTAAAAGCATAAATCATCTTGAAGAAAACAAGAAATACTTCACATCTTTATCTAGGTTGATTAATTACTTCTTTGAAATTTGGAAAACAAACCAGCTATTGAGAAAGTATACTTCATAATTTATGGTCGTATCATTTGAAAGCAAACAATGATTAGTATGACTACTAGAAGAGGTATTTTTGAGTATCCATGACCTACTTGATGTTTGCTACTGACTTACCATTTTTAAGTATTTTATATGAATGATGCACAAGCTACAACTGGTAAGTTGTTACCTATAATGTCACTTTTCAGGTAATATAAATGCTGAACTTATGTATTAGTACTATATATGTGTTGTTACTTATATGGTGTACTTTTGATAAATTTATTCACTAATTTCTTGGTTGAATTGAGTGAATGAAAGTCATGGCGTTAAACCAAATCCAATAGGTATGGTATACCTCGAAAACAACAATATTTTTGAGAGAGACTCAATAAATATTAAGACAATGATTTTATGATCCTTTTAAACTCTAATAGAATTTAGAAGAAATATTCTGACTACAAACAATTGTATTTCATATTACAAATAATTAATAAAGCTTTACGCTGATTTGAGATTTGTACACTTATTTAAGAAAGCAAATTTGATTTGCTAAGTTGCAAATTAGTTGTGTATAACTTTCTTGGCATGTGATTGAAATTAAGGCTTGAGAATGAATCTCAATATTGTTTAGCCTATTATGTCATTAATTGAGGATAAGACATCGAGATCAAGTCCTGATGCTCCATAATGATAAGAGTTGGGTTTGAGTCCCAATTTATTATGGCCTAACATGCCTTTATATTGGTAAGACATTGGGTTTGAGTCCCAATGTACCATAATGATGATATAATGATGACTAAAGAAAAATAATATATTTTTCATGAAAAGGCATAAAAATTGTCCCCACTTGATTTGCTCCATTCTTGAAGTGAATGTGATAACAATGCATAATAAGTTTCAATGAAGACAAGTGGTTGAACAATAAACGTGGGCGTTCCAAATATCAAAATAATAATAATCATCACTATGATTATAAAAGGAGAACAATAAGGGTTCTCAAAATAGTCCTTCAAAATGTGAAGGCAATGCTTACCATCAAATTGGTATGAAAATAATAAAGCACGTCGCTGATTATGATTCATTCCTTGAAGAGAATATGACTTGTGATAAGCATTGAGAATGCAAACCCATTCCTAAAGTTGAATGTGGCAATATGTGATAAAAGCAATGAATAAAGACATGCAATTCATGATTATATGAATATCACACAACTCACCTCTAAGGGAGGTTTGAGTAAAAATAAAGAGAATAAATATTCTTGTGTGGTTACATGAATGTGTCATTGGTCGCGTACATGTGATATGCCAAATATTATTTTGTTATGCCTTATAAAAGTTATTAAAGGCAAAATTAAAGCAAGAAATGATTTTGCTTATGATGATTTTGACCATGATAATTTATTATGATATAATTTTCTCCGTGAAGGAGACATTTACCATATGAATGGTATGATAAAAGATCTTGTAGTACAAAAGTTGTTAAGAACTCCGGAAAAACTAATTTGTTACTACCCGGATGAATAAACTTATTCATGACATTGATATTGTAAAGTCTCAAAAGAAACTTTTTGAGTTTCAACTATATAAGTCAAAGTGATTGGCATATTGAGACTATAAATGAAAGGAAGATTGAATATCTTCATATTTCTATAATCATACCGGGTAAATATGAAAGGTTACCCGATCTTCTTTCTATTTGTACTACACAAATATAAGCATGATGCTGGAATCATATGCCACAAGTAAACTAGAGGTTTACTAAAACAAATATTAATTGGCATGACCGGTTGACCATCTCGGTTCAATTATGATGCGAAAAATTAATTAAGAATTACATTGACATATATTGAAGAATAGAAGATTCTTCAAGAATTCTCTTGTGCTGCTTATTCTCATGATATATCAGTTAAAGGTTGAGATTGAATCCTTTGATTTCTGGAAGGAATAAAAGGTGACATATATATGGGCCCAGTCACCTGCCATGTGGACCGTTTACTATTATATGATTTTAATAGATGCATCTATTTTATGGTCACATGTGCATTTGTTATCAACTTGCAGTTTGGTTTTTGCAAGATTGCTTGCTCAAATTATTAGAGCACAATTCCAGAATATAAATTATGATGATTTATCTTAATAATACTGGTTTAAATCCAAGTTGGTTTAGCAGAAATTGTATGCCTCCAATTATAGCTAAATCATTGGTTATGAGAACAAAACTCCCAAAAACGAAATTTGGTATGAGATTTATTATTTAATATACAGCAGCACTTGTACGCATCTAGCCAAGTTATAATAAAAATTTCTCCCTATCACAATCGGTTCAGGGTCAGGAACCAAATAATTTCTATATAGAAATATGGATGTGCTATATGATTTAATTATGCCACCAAAATGTACAAAGATGAGTTCCCAAAGATGGTTGGGAAATGTGTTGGTGATCCCAACATTAGGGGGAGAAAATGGGCAGCTGAGAAAGTGATACGTGAAATGAATTATTATGAATACATATAGATCCTCGTACAAGAAAATATGAACTTGAAGTTCAAGTGATATTCATTTACAAATTATTGCCAGACGCATTTGCTGACCCAAAGCTAAATGTCATATTTCAGCTGCTAATGCTCCAAATAGAATAAAGTCCATGAGGGACAGAGTCTATGGCACACATGAAGTGTAACAGACCAATCGGTTCCAAAGATAAAACTCCTTGAAGAAGGAGAGAGGCAAATATTCAAAATGGTCATAATAAGGAGGCAAGTACCCTAGAAGAGCACCACGACATAACACTTCATAAGACCTCATGGGAGAGGCTCAGGTACCTGAAAATAATGAAATAAAGAGATCTCAATAAGTTATGTCTTTATTGGGTAATAATGGAACCGACATAAAATGATTGTCGATGATATTGTTAATATAATGTAGCGCTCAATATGATTAATATTGACGAGGATCTTGAGATCAAATCTATCATGAAATTTGGACGGATAAAAGATTGGCCAAATAAAAAATACGCAATGAAATTGACTTCACTTGAAAAATGTGAAGTCGGACGGATAGTCCAACACCTGAAAGTATAAAGTCAATTGAGGTATAAATGTGTTATTGTGCGAAAGGTTCAAGTCGATAGACATAAAGACGACTTGTGGCACAAGAAAATTAGTAAATATCCTCACATTGAATATATGGAGACATGTTCTCTTATAGTGGATATAGTCACTTCAGGTTTTAATCTGGCAATATATGAAAAACTTGATATGCGTATAGTGGATATCATTGAAAGATTTAAATTGTCTTGGAGCATATTAAGGTTTCCAAGAAATTTATTAAATAAAGCTTCAAAAATCCTTATACGGATTGAAACAATCAGGGCGCATGTGGTATAATCGCCCGAGAGAGTACTTGTTGAAAGAAGGGTATAAGAATAATTCAATTTGTCCTTGTGTCCTTATAAAAGGATATGGATTTGAATTTGTTATAATCGCCATGTATGTTGATGATTCAAATATCATTAGAACTCCCGGAGAGCTTCCTAAAGCAGTAGACTGTTTAAAGAAAGAATTTGAAATGAAAGATCTTGGAAAGACAAAATTTTGTCTTGGTCTACAAATTGAATATATGAAAGATAGAATTTTTGTCCTTCAATCAGCATACACTAAAAAGATTTTAAAGAGCTTCTATGTGGATAAAGCACATCCGTTAAGTACCCTAATGGTTGTGAGATTACTCGATATAAATAAAGATCCACTCCAACCTCATGAAAATAATGAAGAGCTTCTTGGTCCTAAAGTACCATATCTTAATGCAATTGGTGCGCTAATATATCTTTCTAACACTACAAGGCATGACATAACTTTTTCAGTTAATGTCTTAGCAAGATATAGCTCCGCTCAAGGAGAAATTGGAATGAAATCAAGCACATATTGCGTTATCTAAGGGGGATTACCAGTGTGGGCTTATTTTATGGCAATGATTACAATACCAATCTTGTTGGGTATGTTGATGTGGAGTATTTATTTGACACACACAAGGCTTGATCTCAAACATGTTATGTGTTTACATGTGTGGCACTGTCATATCTTGGCGATCGACTAAGCAATCAATCGTGACTACTTCTTCTAATCATGCTGAGATAATTGCTATTCATAAACAAGTCGAGAATGTGTATGGTTGAAGTCTACTATACATCTTATTCGAGACAAATGTGGTTTGAAGTGTGATAAACTACCCACAGTTTTGTATGAAGAAAATACAACATGCATAGCCCAATTAAAGGGAGTATTCATAAAGGAGTTAGGACAAAGCATATTTCACCTAAATTATTATTCACACATGATCTTCAAAAGAATGGTGATATTAATTTGCAACGGATTCGTTCAAGTGATAATATGACTGATTTTTTCACCAAATATCTACCGGCATCAACCTTCAAGAAACTAGTGTACAAGATTGGGATACGAAGGCTCAACGATGTGAACTGATGATCTCATCAGGGGGAGTTAATACGCGTTGTACTCTTTTTCCCTTACAAGGTTTTGTCCCATTGGGTTTTCCTTGCAAGGTTTTTAACGAGGCAACCAAAAGGCGTAATTCTAAATATGTGTACTCTTTTTCCTTCATTAGAATTTTTTTCCCATAGGGTTTTTTCCTAATAATGTTTTAACGAGACACATTATTTATGGACATCCAAGAGGGAGTGTTATGATAAAAATCAAAATATGGTGGATGTCTACTCTTCCTCCATGATCTTTCTCTCAAATGGTTAATGACATATTCAATGATATATTTTCTATGTTCAATGACATATTTCATGACATATTTTCTTCACTTTTCATGCCTATATAAAGGCTTTGTAATAGATAGGAAAATACACACAATTTAAGAAGAAAATCTCTTCTTTTCTCTCTATCTCTATTTCTTGTTCATGTTTTACTAAATTGTCTTTATTTCTTGTTCATGTTTTACTAAATTGCTTTTATTTCATAACAGTTTCTTCCTTTTTCCCCCTTCAACCAAAAAGAAAATAGGAGTGGCGGAAAGCAATGAGATGGTACACGTTGCTCGTGAGAGAGCAATAACCAACAACATTAATATATGTGTGCTAAACATATGGCGTTTCTCACGAGAGTAACAATTATATATTTTCTAGGATCTCTATCTCATTAAGATACGAGTTGACAGAAATAGCAAATGTGATGACCTTCCCTACTTCTAGTACGAGTTGAGTATAAATATTAAGTATATGAGTTATAAAGTATGATTTTAATTATAAGATTGAGAAATAATCTATGAAACTGAGACATAAGTATATAGAAAAGACTTATTAAGGTTTGAGTTGTTGTATAATCCAGGCGGGGAGTTCCTAGTTAGAGAGAGAACCTCTTCATTCTCACTAAAAAACTTCAAACCATGAACAACTCAAGAACCTCTAACTTAATCCATCCTAAACCCCGTGACATAATCCATCACAACCTACCTCAAGATGTTTTGAAAAATCCAACATCCTTCAAGGACAAATTGATGGAATCAAACCCAATGGATTTTGCTCCTACAATTGAACAAGAATACATACTCCACCCCACCAACTCAATGGATGAGAAGGAAATTGTGCACAATCCAGTATGCAAAAAAAAAAAAAATGGTGTGATAGAAATTCCCCTCTCAATGGAAGATAGACAACGTATCTATGAACCGTGGAAATTTTCCATCATTATCAAATTAGTAGGAAAACGTATGTTACATCATTATTTAAAAAAGAAAATTCAAGATCTATAGAATCTAAAAGAAGACTTCTCTCTCATTGATCTTGGAGAAGACTATTATATATCAAATTCAAGAAGAAGGAGAACATGGATAAAGCCATCCACTCAGGTCCATGGTTCATAAATGGCCACTTCCTGTCCATCTCCAGATAGAAACCAAACTTCGTGGCTAAAAATAAAAAATTAATCACCTCAGCTATTTAGAGTAGGCTTCCTTAGTTGCCAACAGAGTTTTACTATGGGAAAATCCTGGAAAAAATTGGCAATGCAATAGGACGCCTACTAAAAATTGACATATGTACATCAACTACCCTTAAAGGTCGATATGCAAGAATTTGTATCGAAATCCCTCTGGAAGTTCCAGTCCAACCCTACATTTTTGTTGGACAACATAAGCAAAATATTCATTATGAAGGGGAAGACTTTCTTTGCAAAAATTGTGGTCGCTTTGGTCATACAATGAGGCAATGCAGTTATATCAAGAAACAATGCACTGAATCTCCCCGTGCAGGACAAGCTCATCAACCTATGGCTACAAATGAAAGGAAAGTGGATGAATACATCACTATTTCATTCAACAAAAAGAAAAATCAAGGTAGAAAACTTCCTCCTCAACCTTCCATCAACCAGGTTAAAGGCAACCATGGTCCATGTATTTCGATTAAACTTTTCAATACTAATACAGGTAAATAATTGGACACCCAACTGCTTCAATATAAAACTAAAGATCACTCTTCCCCTAATCAACCCACAAAAGCCACTGATCAATCTAACAATCCTAAGGAACAAAACAACTCTCCTTCTAAAAATCACTACATAGATAATCAACAAATGGTTTTGCCAAAACCCACCATGGCAAATAATAATTTTCTTAGTAATAATAAATTTACTCATTTAAATGATGATTTGGAACTAGAAAATATTGACACATGTATGAGTGACTTACCCGTGGCTTCTACTGTTACTAACCAAATAGAAAATATCAATGTCATGCAAATTGGCCCTAGCATGGACGTTTCTAACCCTCCCTCTAATCCTACCCCTACTGCCCTAAACCCACCCTTAATAAAAAATCTACCCAAAATATTTTGTTATCCAAAGGATCTCCACAAGATCCTTCCTTAAGATATGGCAAGATCCCTCCCACCATGCATGTTGGCCAAATGGCAACGGTTGTAGAAAAGAGTAGCAAAATGGACATTCTCTTAGAAAACTCAAACAAAGCTATTAAGTGCCCTATAAATCAAGACCTAGAACAACCAAAAGACATAAACTTGGAAGAAACAATCATTATTTCACCAACCAATCAGCCAACCCCTTCTCCTACCCAAAACCCCACGCCTACTTCTAGTGTATTAATTACTCCTTCCCTTATCCAAAATGCCAAAAGTTCCCTCAACCCTAAGAAAAAGAACTCGCCTAATCCAAATCCTAAGACAACACCGTCCTCTCAACATGGAAAACATTCCCCCTCCATCCTCAAGAACAACCCCAGATAATTTACACTCAACCATCCCAAGCCTAAGACTAACAACCCACGAGATGGATGGAACTAGGTCTCATGGACCATACACTATCATTCACAGTCCCAATCAATGGCCAAGAGGCTATTGTGATCCTCCACAACACCCAATATCTAGCACAACTCATCACAGAGGGAATAAGATTGGCCATGAACAACTATCTCAATCAAGTATGACTCGACAACATTAGCAACCCGATGGCTCCATCAATGAATCCTCAAATGGCTCAAATGATGAGAGAACAATGGAGCATACCACCCCATTTCAACCCCATAAATCCTCAAAATGCCCCATTGGATCTTCCCTTCTTTCCAACAGAGATGTATACTCAACTCAACCCCATCTTTCTGCCTTGGGACATCAACTAGGGGAACCTAGAGATGGCACCCCCTCCAGTACCCCCACCTCAATATCAGGATGACCTCATACCCGGTCCAGTAGAGGCAGAAATGGAGGAGGATGATGTCCCTCTAAACTTACACTTAAGGCCAACCCTAGAACTCTCAAACCTAGACGGAATAAAAAAATTTCTCTTCACGGAGAGGCACGAGAAGAGGCATGTACTCAGTTGCCCGTTGGCCCTATGCAAGTGCTCGATGGATATCCGTCCTCCACACGACCCAATAGTGGGAAAAAAGGTGATAATTCTAGTTCCGTTGATGAGAAGAAATCCTGTCCAAGTGGGAGGGATAAGGGAGAATGGAGAGATGGTCAACCCTGAATCTAATTTAGTCATGAATCAGCCCACAAATTTCATAATATGGAATATACGAGGAGGGAATAATGACAATTTCAGGAGAAACTTTAGGGAGATGTTAGACACACATAGGCCATGTATGGTGACGTTGTTGGAAACAAGGATGGGTACCATGCAGCCATGCTTAATGAGTTTGTGTTCACTGAGATGATTGAAGTTCCATCAGAAGGGTAGTCTGGTGGTATGGTAATGATGTGGAAGGATGACATAATCAACGTTCAAAATGCTGTTCGTAGGGGTCAAGAGATCCATGCAACCACAGAGGTAATTCCTATACGTAAACCCTGGCTTTTTACTTCCATATATGCTAGTACTTGTATTCATAATAGAAATATTATGTGGGATCACCTAGAAAGTATTAGCAATTCTTATAAAGGACCTTGGTTAGTTGGTGGTGACTTCAATGACATTTTAGCCGCTAGTAAGAAATTTGGTGGCAAACCTATTAAGGATAGTAGAGCTAGATACATTTGGTCCAAAATTAACAAGTGTAACTTGGTTGATCTAGGCTTGAAAGGAAGCAAATATACCTGGACAAATAATAGACGTAACAAGAAGGGTCTTATTTTAGAAAGACTTGACAAAGTCTTCGGAAATGAGGAATGGATTGAACTCTTTCCTAAAAGCTCTATTATTCACTTGCCTAGAACTCACTCTGACCACAATCATATCCTTACTGAATTGATTCCAAGGAATAGGTCTCTCCATAAGTTTCCTTTTAGACTAGAAACCTTTTGGTGTAAACATCTGGAGTTTCAGACAATTGTTAAAAATAATTGGAATAATAGTGATTACTTTAAAGCTAGCCTCAATTTGGTTGATAAGTTAAAACCTTGGAAAGACAGTACCTTTGAAAATATCATGGGAAGGAAGAGAAAATTGTTAGCCAGACTCCAAGGTATCCAATCTTCTAATAGCTATGCTACCAGTTCTTTCCTTAGAAAATTAGAATTAGACCTTCAAAATGAGTTCAATGATATTATAAAAATAGAGGAAGATTACTGGAAACTTAGGTCTAGGATCATGTGGCTTAATGATGGTGACTCAAATACAAAATTCTTCCATGTCTCAGCCACTAATAGGAAAAGAAGAAACAAAATTAATTATTTCAAAAATGAGGTAGGTAATTGGATAAATGATCATAGCCAAATTATGTCTCATGTTCAAAATTACTTTACCTTTGCATTTACTTCTTCTCACTCTCATTCTATCCAGGAAAACCCCCTAAATCTCCAATCTAGATGTAATAAGATTAATCTAGACAATCTGGTTACCCCCTGTAGACAATAAATTGCGTCGAGAAAATAAAATCAAGACCAAAAAATATCGCAACAATCGTAGTATCTTATTTCGAATATTTGAGTGTTACAATCTCTATGAATCCCCTGATTCTACTTTTCAATAGTAAATAAATTCAAGGGCCTTTGAGCTTGATCTTGAATATGTAGTTGTCGCCACAAACGATGATCTTGTTCTTGAGCTTTAGCTTGATTGCTTGAACTTGACCTTGATTTGTTTTTCATTCTTGAGCTTGAACTTGAACTTGATTGCTTGAAGCTTGAAACTTGTAGAGAAATTTGCGGTGTTTGATCCACGAGCTCTATCTTGCTTCTTGTTATAACTTCTGGTGTCTTTTCTGAGTTATGAAGACCTTTATTTATAGTTGTGGAAGGGGGGGATTGTGATAAGAACAAACTCTTTCCGACCAATCAAATTGAAGCGTGACATGACCGGATTTGATTGGCCAGAACATGTCACTTGCACATGCGGCACAATTTCATTGGCCTTTTAATGTGACTTGGCATGCCTTGTCATTTTGACACGTGACATGATCCTATTGGCTCTTCCGTTTGACTTGGCGCGCCACGTCATTTGACACGTGGCACCAAACTGGGCCTCTAAGAAGATGTCATCTTGGGCTTAGTGAAGTGGGCTCATCACTTTAGCCCAATTAAATGGGCTAACTGAATGGATTAAGACGTATTTATTTAATTTATATATATTTTATTTATATAATTAATTCAATTATATTAGCCATAATATTTATTTGTGCCAATATTATCTTGAA
Source organism: Nicotiana sylvestris (assembly GCF_000393655.2). NCBI lineage: Eukaryota > Viridiplantae > Streptophyta > Magnoliopsida > Solanales > Solanaceae > Nicotiana > Nicotiana sylvestris. Next base: position 99,666,636 of record NC_091064.1, on the reverse strand, counting down.
TTAAAAATATAATCTAAATTATTTTATGGATTTAATTTTAAGTAAAATTTATATGCCTACAAATGCTCCCTATTTCAAGACTTGTCGGGCATAAGTATGTCGAGTTTTGAAGACCAGACTTGAAGTATCACGAACTAACATATAATTTAAAGTTCACTATAGATGTACTCATGCATTACTTCAAAAGAATTGAGATAATAAATTCTGCTTGAATGAGCTTTCAATACATATGGCCAAATATCCAAACACTTGGTTTGTTTCTAGAAGGGTTCACGTGGACTTTGGCAGAATGTCAATAAAAGTCATGTTCTGACTTGTAGGCCAACATAGAAATCACAATCCATCTAGCCAAAGATATTGCATTCCTTATTTAAGGAAGTATATACGTATAAAGCTATATTCACGCACAGTGCCTCGTGCAAACATGGAAGGCCGAATCGTTTGCTAGCAGCAACCAATTAAATTGGAGATAGAGAGCCAAATCATATTCCAATTGAAATTATAACAAGAAAAGGATTCTACTCTGCCTAGGAAAAGAACCGCCGCCTCAATAGACTTCAAATTCGTTTTGGGGATGGATTATGAATATCCCACATCGAAACAAAATCCTTGACTGCTGACCTCCATCATCTATAAATACCATACACCTTTCATTCCATTAGTACCAATTTCATTACCAATTTCAGCGTTTGCAAATTGGTTTGAGTATAATTTTGACGACTTAGAGGCACTGACGCGAAGGTAATTTCTTCTTCTTTTCTTGTGCTTTTCTTCCTTTGTTATTCTTTTTGTTTGTAGGTCAAACAAGAAAGATGATTCTTGTTTAACGAGATGATCCATGCATGAAGAAGACATTCTTAGGGTATGGGGGGATGAGTACTCATCCCTGCCCAAATATCGGAAAGATTACTTTCATGGCCCGACTACCGAAGAGATTACTCTCAATGTGGCCCGACTATCAGAGAGATTGCTCTCAATATGGCTCGACTATCGGCGAGGCCAACTTAAGGTGCAAAGGGACTCATATGTCCACCTTAAGATTGGAAAGTTCTTTTTCCTTTTAAGGACAAACCCACGAAGAGGCCAACTTAAGGTGCAAATGGACTTATATGTCCACCTTAAGATTGGAAAGTTATAAAGCTTCAACTCGAAGACGATGTCGACTTGAACACTTGGAAAACTTTGAAGATTTGGCGGACTTTGCAGGCTTCAACTCAAAGATTCGGAGGGCTTAAACAATTCAACTTTAAGATCGGCGAATTTGAAGACTGAAACTTGAAGACCGAAGGACTTGAAGACTTCAACTTGGAGGGCTTAAATATTTCAGCTTTAAGACCAGCTAATTTGAAGACTGAAACTTGAAGATCGACGAACTTGAAGACTTCAACTTTGTGACTTGGAGGGCTTAAATATTTCAACTTGAAGATCGGCGAATTTGAAGACATAGAGAATCCCTGGACTTCAATGCAAATACTTGGTATCCTCCTAAAATCGGCCCATTGAAAGTATCAATTTACCATGGAGGATTGCCCCCTTTTAAATCAAATGAGATCAAAGTTCAATAGGAGGATGGCATTTCAGCTTGATATTACATTCCTTCATACTTTATTTGAACAACAATTGGGACAATATATATCTTTTGAACTTATGCGACTAAACTTAGAATGAAACTCTAAGCTACCTACGTACTTCGGTGAAGAGGATCAAGTCATACCGTAGTTCAAACCAGGTGATTTTTTTAATCATTTTTTTAATTTTTTTTATATGTCCTAACTTTTACCTAGGCTGCCTCTTTCGAAGTTTTCAACCTAGCGAATATTTTTTTTTGTAGGGGGCCGTACACAGTTTAGACTCATGCGGGCCAGGAGTGTAGCAACATGCAGTTTAGGCTCGTGCGTCAAGGAGCTTTGCAACTTCATGGATAATACTTCTCCAAAAACTTGTCAGCCGATTCTCATACCATCTGCATCAACCAGCTTGTAAGCCCCACTTGAGTAAGCTTTTTGTACGATATATGGCCCATCCCATTTTGAAGTGAACTTCCTTACAGGTTTATGGGAAGTAATTATAGGTCTTCGTACGGCAAGGACTTGATCTCCTACTTGAAAGGATCTCGGGTGAACTCTTTTATTGAAGGCGCGAAATAATCGAGCTTGATAACATCAAAGACTCTGTTGAGCTTCCAATCTCTTTTCATCAAGAGCTTCCAACTCTGCTAATCGAAGTCGAGCATTTTCTTCATCAGTGATCCCTTCTTGAATAGCCAGTAATAATGAAGGTATTTGGCGCTCAAGTGGAAAGATGGCTTCGACTCCATAAACGATTGAATAAGGAGTTGCCTGTGTTGGCACGCAGTGAGTCATCCTATATGTCCATAGAGCTTCTTCCATACGATTATTCCAATCTCGTTTGAATTTGGAGACGACTTTCTTTAACATGTTTCATAGAGTCTTGTTGAATGCCTCAGCTAGACCATTGGCGGCAGCATTGTACATCGAAGAGTTACGTTGCTTGAAGCCAAAGAGATCATAAATCTTGTTCATCAGCCTATTGTCGAATGTCTTTCCATTATCCGTGATTATCTAATGAGGAATGTCAAAGCGATAAATAATGTTTACTCGGATGAAACTTGCAACATTTTCCTTCTTTACTTCCTTAAGAGCAACAACTTCAGCCCATTTTGAGAAGTAGTCAGTTGCAGCCAAGATGTATAGGTGCCCACCAGAGGACTTTGGTAGTGGTCCAACAACATCCAATCCCCAAGCGTCAAACGGTCAGGATGTAACAGTCGGGTGCAACACTTCAGGAGGTTGATAAATAAAATTCGCCTGAAATTGACAAGCCTTGCATCTTCGAGCATAGTCCAAGCAATCTTTTACCATCGTTGGCCAATAATATCCCATCCTTTTTATATGGAAGTGGAGTTTTGGTCCAGATTGGTGTGATCCACATACCCTAGAATGCGTTTCTTGTAAAGCTTGGAGTGCTTCATCTACCCCTAAGCATCGCAAGAGTACTCCCTCGAATTATCTTCTATATAGGGTATCTTTGTAGTAAAGGAAGTGAGGTGCACAACGACGGATTTCAGTTCTTCTCCGCAGATTTTCTAGGAGTATCCCATAGCACAAGTAGTCGATAATGGGTTGTCTCCATTCTTCTTTCTCGACTTCAGAAACAATGACAATATGCTTGAGTTCATTTTCTTCACCTTCAGCCTCATTTGGCAGTAGTACTACCCATTTTTGGCGGACAGTAACTTGCGCTTGATCAGGCAGGGTTAAGATGAAGCTAGGACAGCTAAAGCATCCACCTTCTTATTTTCTTTCCTTGGCACATGCTGAATAGTCACATCACCGAGCCACCCCATTAACTTTTTAGCGTAATCATGATATGGGCATAGTTTAGGCTTCTTGACCTCATAACTACCTAAAAGCTGGTTGACCACCAACTGAGAGTAACCAAAGGCTTGCAATTGCAACCGCTTCATTTCGACAGCCATTTCGAGCCCAAGTATTAGTGCTTGATACTCAGCAACGTTGTTAGAGCAGAGTTGCGTCAACGTAAAAGAGTAGGGCAGAACTTCACCTAGAGAAGTGACAAATACTACACCAGCACCAGCTCCTCTGCAATGTGCAGCACCATTAAAGTACATCTTCCATAGAGGTTAAATTTCAATGACCATGGCGTCTTCATCAGGTAGTTCGTCAGTTAGTTCCCAATCATTAGGTATAGGGTGATCTGCCAAGATGTCCACTAACGTTTGTCCTTTTATAGCCTTTTGTGGGATGTACACGATTTCAAATTGTTGAAACTGGAGGTACCACCTTGCTAGTCGATCACTAAGGACAAGTTTTGGCGTCACAAACTTGATGGGATTTGCTCTAGAAACCAAACGAACGACATGAGCTTGAAAGTAGTGCTTCAACTTTTGGATTGAGAAGACTAGCGCCAAACATAACTTTTCAATTGGCGAATAATTCAGCTCATTTGGTGTCATCATCCTGCTTAAGTAGTAAATGGAGTTTTCTTTCCCTTCACTATTCTTTTGGGCCAACATCGCTCCAACAAACCTTTCTTTTGCTGAAATGTATAGTATCAACGGCTTTCCAAGTATAGGGGCTGCCAAAATTGGAGGCTTCATCAAGTAGGATTTAATGCTCTCAAAGGCATTCCTACATGCTTGGTCCCAATTGAAAGGGACACCTTTCTTCATAAGGCGAATGAATGGTTGGCACCTCCCAGCTAGGTTTGAGATGAATCTCCTAAGGTATGCTAGCTTTCCTTGCAGACTTTTCAATTCATGAATATTCCGAGGCTCAGGAATTTTCAAGATTGCATCTATTTTGGCTTGATCAATTTCAATCCCTCGATGTCGAACAATGAAACCAAGGAACTTCCCAGAAGTAACTCCAATGTACATTTCAATGGATTCATCCAAAGTTGGTACCTACGGAGCAACTCAAACACCATTCTCAAGTATTTCAAGTGGTCGCCCTTCTCTCTTGATTTTACCACCAAGTCGTCAACATAGCATTCGACATTCTTGTGGAGAAGATTGTCAAAAATATTTTGCATAGCCCTTTGGTAAGTAGCACTAGCGTTCTTCAAGCCAAAAGGCATTACCTTGTAGCAATAAATGCCATTGGGGGTGCGGAACGCAGTAAGCTCTTCATCTTTTGGTGCCATAAGAATTTGGTTATAGCCCGACGAACCGTCCATGAAAGACATTTCCTCGTACCCAGTAGTAGTATCGATCATCAACTCTGGAATAAGAAGCAGAAATTCATCTTTGGGACACACATTATTGAGATCCCTGAAGTCAACACATACTCGAATCTTGCCATTCTTCTTCCTTATAGGGACAATACTTGAAACCCATGTTAGGTATTTAAATTCCCGAATAAATCCAGCTTGAATGAGTTTTTTAACTTCAGTTTCAATCAAGGGAACCAAGTCCGACCTAAAATGCCTTTGAGCTTGTTTAACAGGGCGAGCACCATTTTTGACTGCAAGGTGGTGGACTGCTACTTTCCGGTCCAAGCCAGGCATCTCTTTGTAACTCCAAGCGAAGACATCCCTGAACTCCTTGAGTAACTCAATATAAGTGCTCTCTTCATCAGCTTCTAGTAAAGCACTTAGGTAGGTGGGTCTTGGTTCCTCATCGGTGCCAAGGTTAACTTCTTTTAAGGCATCAACTGTTGTCTTCACTCCTTCTTCAAGTTCGGGTGGAGCGTCTTTTTCATCTTCATCTTCTTGAGGGTCCCCATCATTGAAGGATATGTGATAACATGGTGAAACATCCTCCAATTACGCATTATCCTCCATTAAATATGGAACACAATTCTCGCCTTGTACCGTAACATGATACGAAGAACCCACACTTTCTTCATTTTCGTCATGCTCCTTAGTGTAGACCACAGTATATGGCTTTACCTTAAGTACTTCTTTACATGAAACCACAAGTTTTGTTTATCGCCTCATTCTAGAAGGAACTAAACTTTGGAAATCCTTAGAGATTTTCTTGATTTGGGCGAGGCGGGTGTTCTTATGCTTTGAAAATTTCTCTGGAACTTGTTCCCCTTCTTTAATGGACCCAATCTTTCAAACACGGAGGTCCTCATAGGTGATTTTCCAAGTCGATCGAAGACGGAAGGTTTGTTAGAATGGCAAATTCGTCTCCTACAGTGATATAATTGCTACTCGCCTTTCTTATGGAGATGCGCACTGGTGACGGCTTATTGTATCCCAAACCTTCACGTGGTTTTCTCGTTGCAGCTTCTGACGGTAGCTTCCCTAACTTTGACGGCTCATTAGGATTGTATCTAGCTTTTGCAAATAGCTTGTAAGTGTCAGGATCAAAACCTTCATCTGTTCGCTTTGTAGGGAGTGCCATATTCTACAAATAATTTTGGGCTACAAACCTTGCAAGCGGTTTCGAGGACAACTTTACTGCTTCAATTCGTTTTACCGGAAGAGTTAACTCCTTTAGCGTCTTGGTTTGGAGATTAGATGATTCACCTTCATATTTCTTACTTTTAGGGACATATTGGAGCGCAGGACTCACTTTCTTGCCATAAGACGCAATACCCCCTCTATAAGATTTATTTGCATTGGGTTGTACCTCTTCGGTAACATCTTTGACTCTACCAGTAGTCACTTCGGCTCTTTAGTTGTTGGCTCGTCATTCTTGCTTTTCATGCCATCATTAACTTTTATCTCCTTCACAATGCGGTTCTTCAAGTAGAACTTTGCATCGGCGAAGTGTGACTCTGCCTCGGTGAATGACTCATCATCAGCAACTATCTTCTTCTCGACTTCACCCTCGTAGTACTTCAAACATTGATGGTAGGTAGATGGAACCACTTTGTTCTCATGTATCCAAGGCCTTCCGAGCAAGACGTTGTATGAAGTCTTTGCATTGATCACATGTAGCCATGCACTTGATTGCATATCTTCAATGGTGATTTCCAGCCTAATCGCGCCTATGGCTCTTTTCCCCCCTTGGTTGAGTCCTTGGATCATCACATGACTTTCTAAGAGTTCGTTCATGGGAATACCAAGTTTTTTCACAGTGGGAATTGGCAAAATGTTCACTGAGGATCCTCCAACAACCAAAATTTGATTTACCTTTTCATCACATATATAGCCAACCAGGTACAATGGGTGGTTATGAAGAGGGTCACCTAGCAGAAGATTTGTGAATGTGACTTTTTCCTCACAAGCATTAACTTCTTTAGGAATGGACTCAGTGAGCTTTTCCGAAGATGGTGCCAACGGTAGGTCATCACTCTTTTCTTCCCCTTTGTAAGCATTGCAACAAGAGGCCTCAACACGATCACGAGAAATCTTCGTGCGGAACCAATGGCAAGAAATCCTCCAAACTCACTGTATGTCGTAGCTTTTGAGGGTGGTGCATCTACACTTTTTCTTTCTTCAAACGCCTAACTGGATTCTTTTTCATTGGTCTTTTTACCATCATCTTCCTTGTTGGTTGTTCTACTGATTCTTTTCGTGGGCTCCTTTTGTGGCGCCTACGACGAGTTAACAACGTCCAACCTTCATTATTATCAGGTTAATCGTCTTCAACTTTGTTATTCTCCAGTAATTCTTCATTTTTGATTCCTTTTAAACTGCATAACGCATCTAGATTGAATGAGCCAAAGGTTATAGAGACTTGGTTCGCGCTTGCTTTCTCATCTTCAAGCACGATCTTCTTTTTGCGAGCCAAGTCCATGACTTTGTCCTTGAAGACAAATCACTTCTCCAGAGGGTGGCTCACAAGTCGATGGTTTTTGTAGTAATTTGGGTCATTTGTTTTCCGAACTTCATTTGGTCACTTCATCTCCGGAAGCTCAATGAGATTTAACTCGAGGAGTTCTTCGAAAATGGCTGGCACATCAGAACCCAGGAATGGGTACTCTTTCTCCTGCATTTCTTTTAGAGTCAACTTTCCACTTGGATTATCTTGAAAAGAAGTGGATTTCATACTCTGCTTCTTACTCACCTTCGTTGTGAAATTCATAGGTGACGTGTTGACATTCCTAGCTTCTTTGCTTTCAGACTTGGGTACGAACTTGCCCCACTTCCTGCCTTCTTGCTTGTCATTCCCTTTGCAAGGTTCATAGATGGGCATCCTTTCATTTCCAGTGGAGGCCATGCTCAATTCCGTGTCATGGGCACGAGTTGCAAGTTCTTAAAATATGTCAGGCTTGATACCTTGAAAGATGTAGCACAATCCCCAATGCATGCCTTGGATGCACATCTCTATGCCTGAAGCTTCACTAAGCCTATCTTTGCAGTTGAGGCTTGCATTTCCTCCAACGATTGATAAAGTCGATAACTGGTTCCCCCTTTCGTTGACGAGTATTTGTAAGTTCTATCATACTCACAGTACATCTTGTACTATAAAAGGAACTCTTGCTCTAGTTGATCCCAGCCATCGATAGATCCAGCCTCGAGGTCCGTGTACCAGTCAAAAACATTTCCTTTTAGCGAGCGGACAAACTGCTTGATGAGGTAATTTCCATAAGTCTCGGCATTGTTGCACGTCTCCACGAAGTGTGCAACATGTTGCTTCGGGTTACATTTACCATCAAACTGTTGAAACTTTGGAGGTTGATAGCCAGCATGCATCTTCAACATATCGACCCTTGCAGTATACAACTTTGCATATGTAAGGGAGGATTTGGCAGCAACTTCATATTTGTTCTTAATGGTTCCTTCAATGAACTCCTTCAATTGATCGATTGGAATCATCCCTTCAGATGAGATAGGGATAGCCTTAGTGGATGCTGCTTGTCTTGGGGGAGATTCACTCTCTAGAACCTCTGGGAGCTTACCGGGTGCATGGGTGGATTCTTCTTCCATCAAGATTCCCACCCTGTCTGTTAGCTTGTCAATTCTAGCCTCTTGATTTTGCATGCATTTGGTCAAGCCAGTGATTGCTTCCGTCAAGTTTGCCAACTGCTCCTCCATAGATGAAATATTTTTCACCATGGCTTGCATGATTGTCGTGGACGACGGAGAGTAGCATGGATTTTCACACAGATTGATCCTTGATTGGCTCACGCTATGTGGTGTAAGTGGGGAGGATCCATCACTTGAAGCATCATCATCTTCCTTCATAGCAGAGTGCTTGGATCCAGAGAGGTCAAGCAGAGCAAGAGTTTTCTTGATCTTTTCAGCAACATCGCTTCCTCCTTCAGATGTGTTTGTGGAAGATCTTGCTCCTTTTGAGGATGAAGATCTGAAAACAGGGGTTGATGCGGACGACACTTGGGGTGCTTGTTGTCCTAAAGAGCTTGCTTTGCTCCTCGTAACTGGTCCGAAGCTTCCGAAGGTGACATCGAGGATGCTTTCCACATCAGCATAGAGCCTGAAGTTAGCAGCCTTAGTGGAAGTTGAACCGGAGTTGATTTTTGTTGAAGCCATTTCAATGTTATTAGACTTTGGTGATTTAAAAGTTGAGATGAGAGGTAGAGATTGCCCCACTGGGCGTGTCAGAATTTGTAGACAATAACTTGCGTCGAGAAAACAAAATCAAGACCGAAAAATATCGCAACAATCGTAGTATCTTATTTCGAATATTTGAGTGTTACAATATCTATGAATCCCCTTATTCTACTTTTCAATAGTAAATAAATTCAAGGGCCTTTGAGCTTGATCTTGAATATGTAGTTGTCACCACGAACGATGATCTTGTTCTTGAGCTTTAGCTTGATTGCTTGAACTTGACCTTGATTTGTTTTTCATTCTTGAGCTTGAACTTGATTTGTTGAACTTGAACTTGATTGCTTGAAGCTTGAAACTTGATTGCTTGAAGCTTGAAACTTGTAGAGAAATTTGCGGTGTTTGATCCACGAGCACTCTCTTGCTTCTTGTTATAACTTCTGGTGTCTTTTTTGAGTTATGAAAACCGTTATTTATAGTTGTGGAAGGGAGGAGTTGTGATAAGAACAAACTCTTTCCGACCAATCAAATTGAAATGTGACATGGCCACATTTGATTGTCCAGAACATGTCACTTGCACATGTGGCACAATTTCATTGGCCTTTTAGTGTGACTTGACATGCCTTGTCATTTTGACACGTGACATGATCCTATTGGCTCTTCCGTTTGACTTGGCGCTCCACGTCATTTGACACGTGGCATCAAACTGGGCCTCTAGGAAGATGTCATCTTGAGCTTAATGAAGTGGGCTCATCACTTTAGCCCAATTAAATGGGCTAGCCCAATGGATTAAGACGTATTTATTTAATTCATATATATTTGATTTATATAATTATTCCAATTATAATAGACATAATATTTTTTTGGGCCAATATTAATTTGAATTTAAAATATAATCCAAATTATTTTATGGATTTAATTTTAAGTAAAATTTATATGCCTACACCCCCTTCTAGATAATGAAATTAAAAGAGCTATCTTCTCGTTCAAACCTTCTAAGTCTCCTGGTCCAAACGGTTTACACCCCTTCTTTTTTCAAAAATATTGGTATCACATAGGGCATTCAGTTAGTAATCTTTGCCATGATATTTTTAACAATCAGGAAATCCCTCCAGAAATTAACAAAACTTTTCTCTGCCTCATTCCCAAAATCCATAATGCCAACAATATTAAAAATTTCAGACCCATTGTCTTGTGCAATACTATCTATAAACTAATCACCAAGATTCTAGTCAACTGTCTTAAGCCTTTCCTAGATCAATTGATCAGTCCATATCAGGCGAGCTTCATGAAAAACAGAAGAGCGTCTGATAATGCTATCATCATCCAAGAAATGATTTCTAAGTTCAACAAACTGAAAGGCAAGCAGGGCCATATGATTCTTAAAATTGACTTAGAAAAGGCTTTTGATCGTTTAGAATGGTCTTTTGTTCGCCACACCCTGGATTACTTTAATTTCCCTCCAAAATTCTTCAATTTATTACTAAATTGCATTTCTTCCAGTAAAATAGCAATCTTAGTCAACATATCTGTTACAAATTACTTTTAACCAAGTAGAGGTATTAGACAAGGTGACCCCATCTCACCCTATATCTTTATCCTCTGCCTAGAAATGCTAACTAGATATATAGAACATCAAGAATTGGGACCCTATATCTTTAGGTTATAAATGTCCAAAAATCTCCCATTTACTATTTGCAGATGACCTTGCACTAATGGCTAGAGCTAATGCTAAATCTTGCCAAGCTATTAAAAATGGTCTTGACCAGTTTTGCTCTCTATCAGGTCAAAGTATCAACACTGCAAAGTCAAAATTATTTTTCTCAAAAAATTGCAACCATAATATTATCAGAGACATTTCCACTATGTTAGGAATTAAGAAAAGTAACAGTTTTGGCACATACCTAGGTTTTCCTATCTTACACCATAGCCCAAAACCTAGGGACAGTCAATTCCTAATTGATAAGATGAGAACTAAACTTGCGTCATGGAAAATGAAATTTTTTAGTTTGGCAGGAAGAGCAACCCTTGCAGCATCATGCTTTAATTCCATCCCAAACTATTACATGTAATACACTCTCCTCCCCAGGAAAACCCTAAAAAAGCTTGATAAAGTCCAAAGGGACTTCATATGGGGTAGAACTATAGAGAGAAGGAAAATTCACATGGTGATTTGGCTCACCATATGCCAAACCAAAAAATATAGTGGATTAGGCATCCATAATGCTCTTAATAAACATCTATGCACTCTAGCTAGCTTAAGCTGGAGACTTCTCACAAATACACTAATTCCATGGGCAAAGCTTATCATCTCTTACTATTGCAATAGTTCCTCTACGAATAGATCCTCCTACATTTGGAAAAGCATTTGCAAAGGGTGAGACATCTACTCCAAGGGCATCATATGGTCCCCCCACCTTCAATCCAATCTTAACCTATGGGAGACCAGTTGAATACCAAATTTTGGTAACCTAAGGAACCTTGCAATAGGCCCCCCTTCGCCTAAGGATATTTCCACAAAAATCAGAGATATCTTCGATGGTTCCAATTGGAATTTAGACCCCTTAACCCTCTCTTTTCCTCCGGATTTATTATCTAATATCACTAAAATAAAAGTCCGTCTTAAGGGTCCCTCAATTGACTTACATATTTGGTCTCTCACCACTAAGAGGGTTTTTACTACTAAATCTTGTTATACGCTTCTGGAATCTCCTAATAATACTAACTTAGACTTCGAGTGGATTTGGAAGTTGGACTGTCCCAATAAAATCAGATTTTTCCTATGGAAATGCCTTCAAAATCGAATCCTTTGCAGAAAATACCTTTCATAGATTGGACTAAACATTGACCCTAATTGTCCCATTTGTAAAAGCCCTTATGAGGAATCAATCGAGCATATCTTCCTAGAATGCAAAGCTGTCAAGAAACTCTGGACCGACCTTCAATGGAGCCACCTTCCTAACAAAAATGGGAAGCATTGGCTTATCCAAATAAAGGACTTCAACTTTCTTCTTAAACATGATTTCCTAAAATAGAACACTTACTTTCCCTTTATCATTTGGCATATCTGGGTTAATAGAAACAGTAATAATCACAATAACACTTCCAACCAAATCAGTGGTTATTAAATCATGCAAAGGGCTATAGAATTTAAATTACTCACGGAAAAAATCCCTATTCACCCTCTCAAATTACTAATAAAAATCAATTGGTTCAAACCCCCTTGGGGTTGGTTCAAACTGAATGTGGATGCCAGTTTTCATAGCTATAACCAAAATTGTGGTTTAGGTGGTGTTTTCAGAAAATTAATTGGTAGCTGGGTAGTTGGTTTTACAAAGCTAACTCATGCAAATGGCTCACTAGCAGCAGAATTGAAAGCTCTACGAGAAGGTCTAAGGACAGCAAAGGAGTGGAATCTCTTCCCACTTGAAATAGAGACAGACTGCTCAGAGGTAATCCAGGCCTGACAATTTGGTAATAAATTATTTAATAAAACTGTTAATGATTGCAGGTCCTTAATGCACCAGCAGAGGGATACTCTCCAGCACACTTTTAGGCAGGGGAATAGGATTGCTCACCAACTGGAAAAAAGGAGCCTAGGAAGGGATAATCATGTTTTTGGAGCAGCAGGAAGAAGTAATGCTCAGAAGACCAGAAAAAAAGTTTTTGTTGAACCACTCTTTGATGTAATAGATTTTGTGAAAAGTGATAGGCTAGATACTACTACCCATGAAAACCTGCTATGCAATGAAGCTTGCCAACTGTTAGCAAGCTTAGGGAATCAATTCCTCCTTCGTAATGCATCTTATGTTAATCATGTACTAGACGTTCCTTAGTTATTAATATATCTATTTCCTGTTTGCTCAAAAAAAAGGTTTGAGTTGTAGGCTTAATGAGTTCTATTGCTCTGATATTATGCATGACGACCAAATTATACATGTCTATTACTATAGATTTGATTATTAACTTGTTGAGCCTGTTGATTCATTTATTTACATATTTTCTTATAGTTACAGTAGGTACTTTTGACTTCTGAGTATGAAGTTTGCACAAAAGGGGGGGGGAGAGGAGGGGCTTGTAGTCTTTGCATTTTTAAAATTGTTGCTGATTTTAAAATAACCACAATAAGAAATCAATGAAATATCAACTCACTTGAAGTAGTCAAATTGAAAAGAAAAAGAAGGAAAACATAGATTACTATAGGTAATTATTCCCTTTCAACCTTTCATCATAGCTCAACTATTAAGTTGCTCACCAACCTATAAAAGAATTTGAGTCCCAAACAGATTTGAATTATGTTGCTTTGTTTGCTCTCCGTTTCCTCAAATTTTTACTTGGATTGATAACATAAGTCCCTTTTTAGTATAAATAATTATGATTTAATTAACTAAAGTTAGATCTTGACAATAATTAAAATAAATACTTCTTATTTAACTTTTTGAATTTTTGCGTTTTCTCATACAAAACTATTGCCCAAAATCATGAATGAGTTTTCTCATACCTGAAGTTTTCTCACACAATGAATTTTTGCGTTTTCTCACAATACCTGAAATTTTTGAATAAAATGAATGAGTTTAAAATAGAATAATAAAAATTGAACAATCAATTTAAACGGATGAATACATTTCAAAATCATATATGCTTGTGTCATTCTGGCTAAAATGAATATAAGGTGGGCTGGGTTCATGGGTTGATAATTCTAAATTGGCTATTGCATAACCCAAAAATTAGATCTATGTTTTTATACAATTAGATTTATAAAAAGAGAGGGTTAATCAAAGTCAATATTAATATTCAATAACAGATCTAGTGCTTTTGTGGCTAGTATTTGATGTGTGGTATCAGGTGAGATTATCTCAAAATAATGATGGAGAAATAAAGGCTTGAAAACGTAAAAGATAGCAATGAATGACAATAAATGATTTTAAGTAATAAATGAGACAAGGTTCACTCGACAAGGGCGAACTTTTTCACTAAGCTTTCTGACAATGATAGATGGTGATACAGTTGAATATTCTGATTCTTCTTAGATCGGGAGAGAAGAGTAAAAAAATAGGGAGTGTAAAGTTATTCTTTGTATGTATTCAATAAAGAGCGAATCTTCCACAGAGAATGTCAATGATATTCTTTAAAAAAATGCTCTCTATATAATTAGATCTCTTCCTATTTATAAGAGCATATGTGCCACAAAACCATAGATAGTACAACAGAAAGGAATATGCACTGGAATATTCTTCTGGGGAATCTAAATCCTAAAACTAGTTGTTACTACGTGCCGAAGACGGATGCTCGTTCTCGTCCTCATTTTCCATTAAACCACCTCGACGATAAATTGTCTTCTTCACATGACCTCGACCTTTTGGGGTCAGGTTGATACGTCACAGTCTTCAAAGATTTTACCACCATTGACTAGGTCAAATGCATGACATTAATTTTTTTGCCCATACAGTTAGTCACTTCGCTTGCCGAAGTCATCCTCGTGGACATGCTTGATAAGTGGATAATAGTGGTCGCGTTCATTGTTAGAGGCAGATAACGTGGTGTTTTGAGTGTCACATATTTCGAGCTCTTAATTTTTCTAGGTGACTTCTGGTGAGAGCCTGACATGGATGGGATATGATATCATTTATCATGATGACGCATGTTCTTGATATGTCGCGTCAAGACACTCGCGACTTTTAGATTGTTCTTCCGTTTTGATTTTGGCTACCTTTAAGATGAGCCGTTTCAATTTCAAGGTTCCTCCACTATAAAGAGGGGGATGATCACCGTTATTTCAACTTTACCATCACTATTGTTTGAATTGCTTTTACTTTCTTTTAGTTTACTTCTCTACTTTATCATTCTCTAAAGTTTCCTCCCATTTTCTCAACTCATTTGCCCCATAAATTTCTTCAAACTTTACAACCATGTCTAACTTTCCTTCTGATACTCCTGGTGGTGAGGTTTCTAGTGTGAACGAGGATATTCCGACTACCTTGTTGGTTGTTGCAGCCTCCGTTCGCGGAGGAGACAACATCTCTGCCATTTTGAAGTGGAGGCTCTTCTGCAAAATTATTCCCTGCAACCCCAATGCGAAGCCGGATTTGAAATGGTAGCCAGAGGCGGTGGCTGAGGTTTTCCGATCCTCTCTAACATCCTAACATTTAGCGAAATTCAAGGATAAGTACGCCTCCATAATCGAGTGTAGCTCGTACCCGCTAATGACGATGAAGTGTACACTCACCATCCTAGGTATTGTGCTCTTTTTGCCTACCCCTTTACTATTGTCTATTCACTTCCTTTTCCCCCTTTGGTGGAGGAATTTTGCCGCTTATACCGGGTCTGTCATGCTCAACTCGCTCCCTTTATTTACAAAGTGATCAAGATGTTGTCCAAGTTTGTTGGGCTGGCTGACGTTGGAACTTAGTGCATCTATTTATGCCTAACTTTTATTTGGGCATGATATTGAACATTCGGCATTGTGGAAGCAAATCCCTGGTTGTCAGGATGGACGACAAGGGTAGTCGGCAATTTTGGCTCAACCTTTTTTTTATCAAGACTGAGACTGTCGTGGTCGATGTCGCGGATTTCCTTGAAGCCTGGATCTATAGTTATAAGTACCCACAATTGCTTTTGTCCTTTCATGTAATCACATAATTTGAGTTCGTGAGCTAATCCTTCTTGTTTTGTAGCAACTGCTCGGCCTCTTCAGTTGGTGATGTACCTTGCTGATTGCGTTAGACATGTCCTTCCTTTCACTGCAGGGATTTGATTTGTCAAGCTTCTGGTAGAAGTTCAAACCGGCTCTCCATCCAAAAGGTAATGTTGGTACGTTGTCTTTAGATGGGGTGGTGTTTTCGCTCGTTAATTTTGCTGTGATCATTTTTATACTTTTTTCTAGGTTCTATCAAGGAAATTACTAAAAGGAACGTAGATCTGATGCCTTCCTTTAGGAGAAAGAGGGATGCTGTTTCCTCTACTCCCGCCACCATCATGACTATTGCGCCCGTTCCTCCCTTGGTTCTGTCCTATGTTGAGGATGAGGAGATTTCTCTGTGTAGCACGGACTTGAGACCCCAGAAGAGGAATGTTATAGATGTGGGAGCCGGTGTACCAGTGTGAGTCGGCTTATTTGAGCATGAGGCGTGGTGCAAAAGAAGGCGTTCGAGCGGCATCCGAGGTGCCTAGGTTGGAAGAAATCGGAGTTGTTGTTTCTTCGCGGACCGAAGAGGAAGAGGTCGCTATGAATGCCCCTGATGATGGTCATGCGCATTCCGGGTGCGAGGAGGTTCTGTCCTCCAAACTAACTCAGGAAGCTTCCCCTGCTGACAAGGGGAATAACAAGATGCTTGCCGAGAAGGATGATGAGCGAGCTGAACTTTTTGACGATGAGTCCGACTCTGACCTCGATCCCGAAGATCACAAGATGATTGACTGCGAGACGACTTAGATTGAGGTTAGATTATAGGGGGACAAGGACCATCATGATCCTAGTGAATCAGATTTAGTTATGAACATTGAGGATGTGATTCAGGCCTTTGGCCCCTTCTTTACTAACGCCGAGTATAGAAATCTCAGGAAGCTGAGTGATAGTACCCTTTCCAAGAGCATCGCGACCTCTCTCTCAAGGTAAATCATTTCCCTCATCTTTCTCGTTCTCCCTTTCTTTTTGCTTTGATTTGCTTCTAGATCTCACCTTGCTTACTCTTTTCCTTTTTGTGCAACCGGCTATCCTGGAAAATAAGAGTGTGCGAAGAGAGAGGAGGCAAAAGGAGTTCTACCAAAAAATGCGGTCAAAGTATGAGGAGTAGCGGGGGCGATATAAGGAGGTCGAGAAACGGCTTCGTGAGGGGGGGGTGATGTTCCTGCCCTAAGGGAGGAGCTGAGAAAGAAAGATGAAGAGTTGCTCGCGTCTGTGGAGTGGCTCAGTGCTCTCGAAGCGGCATTGATAAGAAAAGAGGAGGGGCTCGAGCTGAGAAGGGGCGTAGAAGCCCATTGACGCGACCTTCAGAGCCGGGTTGATCAACTGCAGGGTAGGTTGAATGAGTGCTAGTTCAAAATGGAGGGGCTTAGGGGAGAGGTGGCTGGTGAGCAACAGCGGCTTGAGGAGGCGGAGTCCTCCCGGATGGAAAATCGAAAAAGAGCCGCTCTTTTAGAATTGGAATACAGAAGCCTTCGTGCCTACCGAGACAATGTTAGGTCGACGACTGAAGCTAAGGAGGCCAAGCATGAGGAGAAAATTGGCGAACTGGGGAAAGAGAACGTCGATCTTCTTGAGCGGGTTTCTACTGTGGACGGTGAGAATTCCAGACTGCTCGAACGGCCCTCTACTTCCCATGCCTCTGAGTTTCGGCCATTCCTCGAGAGCAGTACGAGGAGTGGATCCTTGCCGAAGCTCGAGTAGAGGTAGTTCGATAGCCATGGAGGGGGACCAAGCTAAAGCTCAAGAAGCTCGTTTGGCCTGTGGCTATGACATAGACACACCTCAGCCTGATGCTAAGGAAGATGATAAAAGAGGCTTCGACCAACTCGAAGACAGTGCCTAGTGCGACTCTACTTACAACTAAGGCGGGGATGATGGATATCAGGCGGTGACAGTTATTAGACGTTCCACCCTTGTTTTTTGGCTTTTATACTATGTATTTTTTACTTTTTCTTTTTGTTGGCGTCTTCGTGCGCCTTTGTAAAGACTCTTTATATATATATCAAAGTTGGTTTTTGTTTTATATGCACCTTTGCATGTTTTGTTTCTGTACTTCTGTGCTTTGCTTTTGTGCTTCCTTTGTAATTCTGTGTAGGGATGAGTGGCCATGGACCGTGGAGTTTTTGTTAGAATTAGTCGAATGTCATCTTTTTAGTTAAAGCGTGGCCTGGGGCCAAAGAGTTATGTTCGAGCTAGTCGAACATTCCTCTTAGTTGAGAGATGGCCGAGGGAATAAAGGTTTTGTTCGAGCTAGTCGGACAATCCTCTTAGTTGAGAGATGGTCGAGGGACGAAGGGTTTTGTTCAAGTTGGTCAAGCATACCTTTTAGTTATGACATGGTCGAGGGCCGATGGGTGTTATTAGAGCTAGTCGAACGTATCCCTAAGTTGAGATATGGCCAAGGTCCGATGAGTGTTGTTCGAGCTAGTAGAATGTATCTCTAAGTTGAGAGACTTAGGAGAACAATTTCAATGAACATGTATATCATTTATTTCAATCAACATCGCATCGATTACGTCATTTCCTCCTGAGGTGTTTTGGAGAAAATTACAAGTTTTGGGTTCTGGCTGGCGTTCCGGTCCTAGTATATCTAGTCCCTTCATTGCTCGACTTAGAGATTATAGAGGAGTTGGGTAATGAAATATGTCTGTTCTCATTTTCTCCAATTTGAAATGTCCCATTCACCGCCTCGTTAAAAACCTCCTCAAGAAAACCCTATTGGGACAAAACTCAAGTGAGGAAAAAAGAGAACGACTTATGGGCACTCCTTGTTTCTTAGAAATTGAAGTACTTGAGGTGGCTGATGTTCCAATTGTTTTGTCAGAGCTTTCTTCCAATGTCTATAGTTGGAATGAACCCTTGTCTGCCTTGCTTATGATTTTGTACGGTCTGTCCTAGTTGGCTCCTAATTTGCCTTCTCGGGTGTCTCTTCTTGCTTGAGTCTTGGCTTTGAGCACATCATCCCCGATCTTGAGTAAACGTACTTTGGACTTCCTGTTGTAGTAGAATTCTGCTTGTTGTTTCTGTGAATCCATTTTTATATACGCCATGTTTCTTTGCTCCTCAACTACGTCGAGGTCCTGTCTTCTTTTCTCGTCCTTATCGTTGCCGCTCTCGTTGGTGTATCTTAGGCTGGGTTCTCCCACTTAAACAGGTATGACTACTTCAGTCCCATAGACTAAGGAGTAAGGTGTTTCTCCTGTGCTTGTTTTTGGGGTCATCCTATTTTCCCACAATAATCATGGGAGTGTCTCCCGCCACAGTCCCTTAGCGTCTTCGAGTCTCTTCTTCATGATATTCAAGATCGACTTGTTGGAGGATTCTCCTTGCCTGTTGCCAGCTGGGTGGTAAGGGGTTAGAGTATCATTTTAATGTGCCATTTTTCAAAAAACTTGGTGGTTTTTCTTTCCGTGAACTGGGTTCCATTGTCGCAGCTTATTTCATTAGGTAGGCCAAATCGGCAAATGATGTTCTTCCATATGAAGGTGATTACCTCTTGCTCAAGAAATTTGGGCGAATGTGCATGCTTCTTCCCATTTAGAGAAGTAGTCAATCAAAACTAAAAGGAACTTAACATTACCTTGCCCTGGCGGAAACGATCCCACGATGTCCTTTCCCCACTTAATGAATGATCATAGAGAGGTGAATGAAGGTGTTTGCCTGCTTGGTAGATTATTGGAGCATATTTCTGGCACTGTTCGCATTTCTTTACGAATTCCAGGGCATCTTTCATTATGGTAGGACCATAGTATCCATCCTGTATGAGGCATCTGACCAGTGCACAATCACCAGAATGACTACCACAGTGGCCTTCGTGGATTTCCTCGAGGATGCATTGAGTTTGATTGGGGCCCAAACATTTTGCCAATAGGCCACCGTACATCTTTTTATACAATTCATTGTGGAGGATGTTGTACCTCACCGCTTGCATTTACAACTTCCTGGCTTCTTTTTTGTCGTTTAGGAGGACACCATCCTGCAAGTAGCTTATAGTACAATTGTGCTAGTCCCAGGTTAAGTTTATAGATTTTACCTCGACATGATCTAAGGCTGAGCTGAGGAGATGTACTACGTTTTTTAATCCAGGAGTTATGTTTTTGGTTGCGCCGACCAATTTCGTGAGGCCATCCTCCTCGACGTTCTGAGTTCGTGGAATTTGGCCGAGTCGGCATTTATCAAATTTGGGCAACAATATGCATATCTCGTTCGGGTACTTCTGTAACCTTTGTTCTTTGATCTGGAAAGTCCCGGTTACTTGGTTGACGATGATTTGGGATTCGCAGTGCATCCATAGACGCCTCGCCCAATATTCGAGTGCTAGCCTCAGTTCTGCAATCATGGCCTCATACTTGGCCTTGTTGTTAGTCATATTTGGGAACCTTATAGATTGGCGAATGTCTTCACTAGTGGGGACTTCGAGCACGAGTCCCCGTCTGGACCCGCATGTGTTGGATGCGTCATCATGTGAAAGATCCAAAGGTCCTGCGCCAGGTGAGAAGTTTGAGTGGCTTCCTTCTCAGCCTCAGTCTTCACCTTGGCACTGAAGTCCGCGACGAAGTTGGCGAGGCCCGACAGATCGGGCTTGTGCAGTATGCTACTTAAAGGGGATGCAGTGACGACCGAGATCGGATGGCACAAAAAGTATGGCCTGAGCTTTCTCAAAGCTACGACAAGGTCCAGGCCCTATTTCTCGAGGTGAGATACCTCGTCTCAGTGTCGATAAGTTTTTTATTGATATAATAAATTAGATATTGCGTTCCTTTATCTTCTCGAACTAGGACTGCACTTACTGCTACTTCTGAAATAGCAAGGTAGATGAGGAGATGTTCCCCGAGCTCGGGCTTTGAGAGTAAGGGTGGCGATGATAGGTATTCCTTGAGTTCCTTTAGTACTTGTATACATTCAGGCGTCTATTAGAGGCCATTATCCTGTTTGAGTATGTTGAAGAACTTGTGACACCTGTCAGATGACCTCGAAATGAATCCGGACAATTATTCGACCCATCAGTCTTTGGACTTGTTTCTTTATGGTTAGATGTTCCAATATCCCATAAATAGCTTTGATCTAATCTTGGTTGACTTTGATTCTGTGTTGTGATACCAGGAAACCTAAAAACTTACCCAAAGTTACACCAAATACGCACTTCACGGGGTTTAATTTCATCCTGTATTTCCTCAATATCTCGAATGCTTCCTTCAGATGGTCGATGTGATCCTCGTCCCTCAAGGATTTAACCAACATGTCATCGATGTATACCTCCATGGTCTTTGAACATTTTCGTGAATTGCCTTTGATAGGTATCCCCCGCACTCTTCAACCCGAATGGCATGACCCTGAAGCAGTATGTTCCCCGATGAGTGATAAATGTGGTTTTCTCCTGGTCGTCTTCATCCATGAGTATCTGGTTGTAGCCTAAGTAGGCATCCAGAAAGCTCAGGAGCTCATGTCCCTATGTGGCGTCGATGAGCTGATCGATGTGTGGTAATGTGAATGAATCCTTTGGACATTCTTTGCTCAAATCGATGAAGTCTACGCACATCCTCCATTTCTCGTTTTTTGACCATTACCACATTAGCAATCCACTTGGGGTACTTCAACTTCCTAATAGAGCCATTGGCCAACAACTTCTCCATTTCCTCGTGGATGGCCTCGTTGATGATGGGGTTGAACTTTTGTCGAACTTGCCTTACTGGGGGGTAGTAAGGGTTGACATTTAACCTGTGATGCCTGGAATATTTGCACAGCTAAATGCAAATAAATCTGTGTTAGCTATTAAGAACTGACTAAATTTACCTAGGTTTTTAAGTTTGAAACTGATGTAGGTCTTTTTACTGGGGTCGCTTTGATCTAGCTAAATAAGATCGAGGTCCTCTATGGTCGATCCTATAGCTTCGATAGTTTATGGGTCCATAATGGTGTTCTTGGCTTCGACCTGTAGAGACCTCGACCCCGCTAGTTGCTATGCCTGCTTTTCTTGTTCTTTCTTTTGTTGAGTGGTTGTGTTGTCCAGGGCAATCCGATAGTATTCTGGGGATATGCGTTATTCTCCCCGTATGCTAAATATTCCCCAGAGGGTCGGGAACTTGATCACTTGGTACAAGCTGGAGGGGACTACCCTCATGTGGTGTATCCATGGTCGATCTATGATGGCATTGTATCATGTGTCCTCATCCATGCAGTGGAACATGCTCTCCAACTTTACCCCACCGGTGAGGACGCTAAGTATAATCTCGCCGAAGTTCGTTCAACTGCATTGTTAAAATCGGTTAGCGTGATGCAACGCGATACTATCTTATCCTCGAGTCGCATCTGTGTGAGGACTGGAGGATGGATGATACACACTCCGCTTCCATGATCCACCATAATTCTCCAAACATCAGTATCAAAAATTCGTAAAGTAATGACAAGTGCATCATTGTGATGGAAAGTCAAACCATCAGCGTCTGACTCATCGAAAATGATACTCTCTTTGAGGCCGTCATACTGTTTGTGGGTGATCGATCTCTTGAGTTTATGAGTGGCGGTGAACTTGATGCCGTTTATGGAGGCATCGTTGCTGCCTCCAATAATCATGTTGATGGTGCGAGCCGGAGAGGGTGGCTTTGGCGGGCCTGGGCATTCTCGACCTTTTGCTAAGGTGTTCCTTCCTTTGTCACTAAGAAACTCTTTAAGGTGTCTTTATTGCAGCAGGTTCACCACTTCTAACCTTTAAGCGTGGCAGTCTTCCGTCTTGTGCCCACGGTTTAGTGTAAGTTACAGAAGGCATCCCACTTCCTGGTGCTTGGGTCGGACCTAATCTTTGGGGGCCGATTCACCTTAGTTCCTAGCTTCTCGAGTGCGTAGACCGCCTCTATAGGTGACACGCAAAAGTTATGAGTAGATAGTAAGGTGCCATAGCTCGATCTTCTGTGGATGCCGTCTTCACTGCGGAAGTTGGGGATGGGTGCCCTGATATAAGGTTGATGCCAATCTCTGCTTAATTGAGGCATTGGAGGGTGTCTCCTTGCATTTTCCCTGCGTTCCCTCCTAGGTTCGGATTGTACTGAGGTGAGTCGTCGGGTCGGCCCATTAAGGTCTTCGTCTTATTCCCTGAGCTCGACATAATAGGCATTGTGGATCTCGTCCTAGGTAGCCAGCGGGTACGTTATCAATCGGCTCAGTGGATTTTTGGTTGCCTTTGATCCTTCTTTGTTCAGCCCGTTTTTGGAAGGCTGCCACGACCATTCCCTCGAGACATTTGGTAAGGTCATCCTCACCCTGTTGAATCAGGCTAAGAAATCCCTCAGTCCTTCCCCTGGGGATTGTCTGATGGCGAAAATATCATTTACTCTTGTTTTAGCTTTCCTAGCCCCAACATGCGTGTTCACGAACATGTCCGACATCTCTTTGAATGTGTCACGACCCAAACTGGAGGGTCATGACTAGCACCCGGACCATACTTGCCGAGCACCAACATACATTTTATCTAACCTTCCTTATTATCTTTAAGGGTCGAAGGGATCAATATAAATGGTAGACATGGATCATGAACAACAAATAATGAAAGATAATGGCATGAACATGCATAATATGGGATGACCAGACAGTTAAGAAACTATATATAAGGTACGAGCTACCACGCTGCCGTGAAAAACCATACAACAAAAATCAGTCGACAAGGCATACTAAACTATACATGAGTCGACACTTGTCTATGAGCCTCTAAAGGAACATAAGTTCTGCAACATTGCCAGAACAGGGCCCCGACATACCCATAATGTCTATAACAAAAATGCATACCAAGACCACGACAAGTCCGGAGAAGGGATCTCGCTAATAACCGCTGAATTGGGCAGCCTACTTTGCTGGGGGGATGCTCTACCCATCTATTAGGACCTGGCCGTAATAGGCTCAGTAAAAACGTACCCGGCCATTATAAGGTTTGGTATAATCGTACCCGGCCACGTAAAGCTCGGTAAAACCCTACTGATCAGTGGTTGCACAATAGGTGCCGTACCCGGCTGTCTATAACATGGCTCGGTAGAGTAAAATAGATACATATATATAATGCATGTTGGACTCATTGGAATAATATTCTGAACCTTTCGAAGTGACGTAAGGTCGGTATCCTCGGTACACGTTATTAGGACTAACTCTTCATCATGAATCTTATAAGAATCAGGAAGTACTAACAACATTGATAATATAAGAATAAGAGAAGCAACATCAACATCAATCGCTCCATATGAAGGGAAACAATGTAAGGACTGCTAGCTTCTAAGAGTAGAGTATCTTTAGAAGATCGTTCATTACATTATGTACAATCAAAGTCGTGCAAAAGAACGAAAGGGATAGCCTCACATACCTTGTATATACTTCCCAACCTGAAGCTATGCAAATGTCACGATTCCTTAGTCTACAATAAGAGAAATGATATTATTGTTATCGTTTAAGCGTCGTAACTATTATATATCGATCGCAACCTATTTTACGATGAAGTGAACAATACCTCCCCTATATATATGACTTCCCACAAGTCGAAACAATCACCAAATAGCCCAAACAACATCAATAATAATCATATTGAGCCTCCAAAAATAGTCCACCAACAAACAACATTACAACCAAGCTTTTCGATATATATTTCACAAGTTCTAGCTTCAATGACTTAGCCGCAAATTGGATAATCTTAAATACATATAAAGTAAGAGGTTCCTTACATTCAAACAGAAAGAAAAACTCCAATTTGACCTTAATTGTCCACGAAATATCCCTCCAATGCTGCCACAAGAACAATGAAGCGAAACTAGCAATCAATTAGGGTTTACCGGCACTAGAATCACTTTAGAAGATTTGAAATCACCTAGGATTTATATTAAAAACTTTAGGGAGTATTTACAGAATATAAACCCCTTAAAACAACCTCCCACACAAGCTGGAACAATACAAAAATGAGCAACAATAAGAAGAACAAGAAACTTACTAGCGCCACGGGATTCCCGACACTTGATTTGTGTTGTTTGTCCTTTGTTTGGGTCTTGGATCATGAGAAAAACTTGAGAGAATGTTTTTAGGCTTCTAAGGTCTGAATAAACTAAAAAATAATGACTTAAAACGGGGTTGAAGCATATTATATCTATCCATATGTCTTAAACCGCCTATGTGGGCCCCATAGAGAGCTGTTTGGTGCAGTATCACGAAAATGCAGAATATCTCTATACTCCGATATCGTATTGATGAACAGTTAAATGCATTGGAAACTAAACTCATAGATCTTCATTTTGGTGGGTAGATCACCCCATAATTCTAAGTAAATTAGGAGAAAAGGTTAGTAACATTTGACCTCAAGTTTAAGTAAAATTATGAACGTAAGTTGTGACAACTTTTGTCGACTTTTGTTTCATGACTTGTTTGACTTCAAGACTTATGATATGGATATTATATGATTCAAGTACCTTAAAACACGACCTCAGAGTATATTAAGAACCTCTAGGTTTACCCAAAATATGGGTTACAACATACTTGATTCGTTTAACTTCTAATACTTATTTACCACCCTTATACATCCTTGTATCATATAAGACCAATAGGATTAACTTCTTATCATCTTAATGATAATCTCTTTATGGATTTACGTTGACTACCTTACGGCATTAACTAACATATGTGAATATGGGTTGTAACAGAATGTTTCTATGGAATAGGTCGGCGGCGATGAATACTATGTCAATGCCACTCCTGTGAGGGTTTCACCAAAAATTTTCAACAAGGAGACCTGTTCTTTGGTGAGGTAGTTGCCTTTCAAGGCGGTGACATAGTGGGTGACATGGTCCTCGGGATCAGTTGTTGTGTCGTAGATTATGAGGTACTGGGGCATTTTGAATGTTTTTGGTATGGTATGAGAAGCCGTTTCTTCCCTGTATAGCTATTCTACGAAGCTGCCGGTGTGTCTTTTTTATAACAATTTAGGGGCACTTGGTATCTTGTCTACCCATTCTTGGTGCTCTTTCATCTGTTCCTTGAGCGCCCTGTTCTCGTTCTACATTTCTTCCATTCTCTTTAACACGGTGGCGAGACGATGTCACTTGCACTATCAACAATTGTATGGGTATTACCTAAAGTAGGAGGGTTCAGTTGGCAATCTTGTTTGTTCCTACATTGTGCTGCATGGATCCTTAGGGTTCCACATCGTGAAAGGGGCCTTCTTGCTCATCACGCTGACAAAAGTGCCAGTTAGCCAAGCCTACAGGAGTTTCTTCATAGCGGGTAGTACGCCTTCTTCCGCAGACATGGAAGCCTCTTTTCGTTTGGTATGGTTGTGCAATAGAAGGGCGTCGTCGACTTCCCTAACCTGGGGATGTCGTGGGGGTTAATTCTTCATCTTGAGTTTCATACCCTTCGTCGATGGCGCTCATTAGGTTGAGTGGGACGTTGTCCGCTGCTCTTATTCCCTTTCCTTGGTTACCTTCCAAGAAATTCTTGCATACAAAGAGAGAAATGATAGATTTACAGTAAGTTTAAGTTAACAAGTCACAAAAGTTGAATGAGACAACGCCAAACCATATAACACAAAAATTAGATATGCGTTTTTATACAGTTAGATTTATAGAAAGAGAGGGTTAATCAAACTTAATATTAATGTTCAATAACATATATAATGCTTTTATGGCGTGTATTTAATGTGTGGTAACAGGTGAGATTATCACAAAACAACGATGGAGCAATAAAGACTTGAAAACATAAAAGATAGCAATGAATGATAATAAATGTCTTTTAAGTAATAAATGAGACAAGGTTCACCCGACAAGGGTGAAGTTTTTCACTAAGCTTTATGACAATGATAGATGGTGATAAGCAGTTGAATATTTTGATTCTTCTTGGATCGGGAGAGAATGATCAAAGAAAGGGAGTGTAAAGTTATGCTTTGTATGTAGTCAATAAAGAGCGAATCTTCCACAAAAAATGTCAATGATATTCTTTACAAAAAATGTTCGATCCCTCTTTAGAACTAGATCTCTTCCTATTTATAAGAGTACATGGGCCACAAAACCCTAGTTAGTACAACAAAAAGGAATATTCACTAGAATATTCTTCTAGGGAATCTAAATCCTAAAACTAGCGGTTACTGCGTGCCGAAGTTGGATGCTCGTCGTCGTTTTGCATTAAACCACCTCTACCTCGATGATAATTTATCTTTTTTTAAATGACCTCGGCCTTTTGGGATCAGGTTGATATGTCATAGTGTTGACACATCACAATCTTCAAAGACTTTATCATTATTGACCAGGTCAAATGCATGACATGAAGTTTTTCGCTCATACAACTCTAAAAATGGTCGAGTTTTGTTTTTGGCTTCAAACATTACATGCCACATCGTTATATTGTTAACGACAATATACTTTTCAATAAAAATATATTTGATGTGATATAGAAATACTAGAAGAATTTTTTTGTTATAAAATTTTAAAAAAATGACTTTATTACATCATTTTTATTAGCTGAATGATCACATAAGTAATTAACTACTCTTTTGGATAATTAAAGAAAGTAAGAAGTGGACCCTAATTTTTATTAGTCATGTTTTAATGGGTGAAGTATGCAAATAGCCCTCAAAGTGGATGGTCTTGAATTTTTGTCCCTGCTTGTCACATAGGCAGAACTTCAAATTTAACAAGTATTGCCATATGGCATTTTCATATATACCTACTTTTGAGGCCACCATTGAAGTTATATTCGTATTGTATAAAATTTTGAAAAGTGTACTCATTCGGATCTGAAGTATTTCAATCACTTCAATGCAACTTCAGAAATTAAATTTGAAATTTTTTACATCTTTTAAATGCAACTTTAGAAATTCAAATGTGAAGCAGTTTAGTCTCTTCAATGCAACTTCAGAAATTCGAATCTTAATTAGTTCAATCTATTGAATCCAACTTCAGATTTCAAATCTTAAGTTCTGAAACATAAACTTGTTCTTCGAATTTCAACAATACAATACACGATTCAATGCCCAAATCTACTCCAAATGAGCTCAAATTTGAAACATAACTTTCAAATATCATAAAGAACAAATCTCAATCATCAAATTGTCAAAACAACAACAAATTTAATAAACCTATTTTGCAACTAAGAAGAAGAAGAAGAAGAAATTATAAGCACAAAGAAGAAGAGAATAGCAGTAAGAAGAAGAGAAAAGTATATGTATCCGAAGTTATCCAAAAATTGGATATCAGTTAAACTTAAAAAAAAAATGAGTACAAATTTAATAGTTGGCGCAAAATTGGGCGCCACTTGAAAAGTTTTACTCTTGTCATTAGCTTGCCCCATGGGCAACACTTTTAACTTTTGACATTAAAGTTCTACCTATAGAAAAAATAGAGGTTAATTAAAAGTTAAGACCACCCCAAAAAGTTTCATATTTATGCAAATTTTTTTAAAATGTTTTAAACGTCCTAGTTATAAAAGAAAGTTATAATTTTATGATGTGTTTTTCTGCCACGTCAATCCCTTAATGAGTATTATATTCATTTTCACCAAGTGTAGGAGAATAAGAGGTCGCTCATAAAACTAAGGTGTGTCAATGAATTTTCCTTATAAGTTTAGGAGATAACTTATATATTTTCCCTTTAGTATAACTGTAAAAGAGAAATAAATAATTCTATCAATAGGATGTCAAAAGAAAATCTAGATTACAGATATTGCAAGATTACGAAATCCCAATCTCACAAATATAAAAGCATGTTCGATAATATTTAGAGTACACATTAATTAAAACACACACAAACATACAGATTTTTATTTTGTAAGATTTAGTTTTTTTTTCCTTAGTTTTTTCTTTCCCATGGATTCACCTTCTTCACAAAGATCAACATGCAGCTGTCTTTGGCAAGCATTGAAGAAGAAAAGGAGTGATGAACGAAGAAGTTCAAAGAATACAAGATTTACTGCCTACTATGGTGATTGGGGAATGGATGAAAATATTTATACTGTAAATTCCAATTTTCCAAAGAAAGAACAAGAAAGCTTGAAGAAGGAGAAAGAAAAAGAAATTATAGAAGGCAAGGACTAAAGCTTTTCATATACCTAAAATTTATGAACCACAGAATGAGAAGGTATTTTTGTCTCATTTTATTTTCTTCTAAGAAGTTTAAAGGTTCCATTAAAAAATATTGTTCTATCTTTTATTGAAATTACATATGATCATGGATTCATGGGTAATTATTGATGTATTTGATATGTTACGAGATCATTAGCGTATCCCTATCGTTGTTGTTACAATTAATTTTTCTGATACGTTGTTTTGATATAAAATTTACGTGACCTTTTTTAACACATCCTATTTCAATCGCATAAGTCAAGTAATTTTTTGAAGGAAGGATTAAAAACTAATGGAACTTTTAGATTGAAAGGAAGGAAGAGGGGAAAAGAAAACTTTTTTTAAAAAAAAAATGAGGAACAGGCCAATTTCTTACATAAGGATATCGGGTAATCTCCTATGGGTCAATTATAGATCCATGTGTGATGACCCGCCATGTCATCATGCCACATAAACGCCATTTGGCATATATTAATGCCATGTGGAAGCTTACATAAGAATAAGGCTAGCATTTGTGAGAAGATTCTAGAGAAGTATGGACATTTCCTTAGGAAAAACCTAGATCCTTATGGATTTGCTAGGAAAGTCCTTGGAATCTTCTAGGCTTGTAGAGAATTCTAGAAAAAACCCTTATCTTGTAAATATCAAGGACTTGTGTAATAATTAATATTTACACACTAGCCCCTAGGAGACTAGTATATAAAGGGGGTCATTCATTTGTAATTCATCAAGCAAACAATTCAAGTTCTCTCTAATACAAAGCTTTCTTGAACAATTCTCTTGTGTTCTTTCTACCATTCTCTTAGCGGTCCTAAAGGTAGTAAGGCTGACTTGGCATAGCAAGAACGTGAGTAATTTGTGCAAGATCGTGAGCGAGTTGTCAAGTGCCGCACGTGTACTTAGTTAACAACTAAGGACGTGACAACGTGGTATTAGAGCGAAGGTTTCAACTAAGGGAATGGCGAACGACGGAGAAATTAACGTTGCTAACACCCAAGCCAACGTCATCCAGGATGCTGCTGGCAAGAGCGGCCGTAGTAAAAAGAGGAATGCCACCAACAAGAGCCAGGAGGTGCCACCTGAGGTTGTCTCAAACGAAGGGCTTACATCCCAAGAACCATCTGCCACTGAGGCGAGCGAGGATGAAGTGGAGGTCCTTCCAGAGGACGTCTCGCTCGGTAAAGAGTGGGTGATGAAGATGAACGCGGGGATGGATGCCGTGGAGGTATTTGGCCAACGCTTGGGGAAGGTGGAAGACACCCTTAATGTTCTTGAGGGGCACACTCTTGAAGAGATTGAGAGTATCTGAAATGACTTGGAGGGACGTACACAGACTGAGATGGAACTAAGGCAAACCATCACTGCTTTAGAGTGCAGACTCATGGAGGCTTTGAGTACTATCGATGCTATGAAGGCAAAGATAGAGTCACTCGAGGAGCATGTCAATGCTGGCATGACCGAGGTAGCCAGCAATGTTGTGGTGATGAGGGAGGCCAAAATCGAGGCTCCTAAACCCCCGGTGTTCAAAGGTGTTCGTGATGCACAAGAAGTGGAAAACTTCCTTTGGCACTTGGAGAACTACTTCAGGCACGGCAAAGTGAGGGACGACGAGGCCAATATCAATACTACGGTATTGTACCTCTCAGAGACTGCCATGCTATGGTGGAGAAGGAAGATGGACAACATAGATAAAGGTCTAGGTACTATTAGCACATGGGATCAGTTCAAAGCGGAGTTCAAGCGACAGTTCTTTCCAAACAATGTCTTGTACGAGGCAAGGCGCAAGCTTAGGGAATTGAAGCAAACAGGGAGCATACGTAACTATGTCAAGGAGTTCACTACCCTTATGCTTCAAATCCCCAACCTGACCAATGATGACTTGTTGTTCCACTTCATGGACGGGTTGCAAAATTGGGCTAAGCAGGAGTTGCAACACCGACAAGTCACTGATATAGACCAAGCCATAGTGGAGGCCGAATCATTGATGGACTTCAGGCATGACAAGCATGACAAAGGTAATGGCAAGGAGTCAAAGGTTAACAATGTCAAATGTGGGGGAGACCGTGGCAAAGGCAAGGAGATACAACAACAATACTCCAAGACTCAAGATTTCAAAAAGTCGAGTGGCCGTCAGGGCTACGTCGAGAAGAAGGCACAGGTCGAGAAGAAGGGATGTTATATATGTGGAGGGCCACATGGCTTCAGGAATTGTCCTGACCTCAAGAGCCTCAGTGCCATGGTACGTGAGCGGAAGGAGCAGCCACAAGGAGAGAGTCCGGAAACCGCACAGTTGGGTATGATCGGATTATGTGGTGCTGTCACGAAGCAAGCTATCCAACCTACCGAGAATGGCAATCAGTACGTGGATCTCACCATCAACAACAAGCCCGCTCGTGCAATGGTGGACACTGGAGCAACTCATAATTTCGTGACTGAGGCTGCCGCAAAGAGACTGGAATTGAAGCTTGCTCCAACCAACTCTCGCGTCAAGATCGTTAATGACGAGATACAGAATGCTCGTGGGGTAGCTAATGGAGTTGGTGTCAAATTGGGAACTTGGAAAGGTATGACAAACTTTACCGTAACCACTATGGATATCTTTGACATCATACTGGGGCAAGAGTTCTTTAGACATTGTCATACTTTAATCGACCCCTACCTCCAACGTCTTTTGGTTATGGAGCGAGAAGGAGCTTGCATGGTACCTACAATGACTATGCCACACGGACAGATCCAAGCACAACTCTCAGCTATGCAGGTTGTCAAGGGGATCAAGAAGGGGGAGCCCACATTCGTGGCAACCATTGCAAGTCTAGAGGAAGACAAGAATTTTCAAGAGACAGTGTCGCCTTGCATAGAGAAGTTGCTTGAGGAGAACAAGGATGTCATGCCCGAGGAGTTGCCTAAGCACTTGCCGCTTAGGCGAGAGGTGGATCACAAGATTGAGTTGGAGCCAGGGGCTAAATCACCTGCATTTGCCCCATATCGTATGGCACCACCCGAGCTGGAGGAGCTCAAGAAACAATTGAAAGAGTTGTTGGATGCTGGTCACATTCGCCCATCAAAGGCACCTTTCGGCGCACCAGTATTGTTCCAGAAGAAGAAGGATGGATCGTTGCATTTGTGCATAGACTACCGAGCACTTAATAAGGTCACCATGAAGAATAAGTACCCAATCCCGCTCATTGCTGACTTGTTCGATAGACTTAGGAAAGCCAAGTACTTTACCAAGGTGGATCTTCGAAAGGGCTACTACCAGGTTCGCATTGAGGAAGGGGATGAGCCAAAGACAACATGTGTGACGAGATATGGAGCCTTTGAGTGGTTGGTGATGCCCTTCGGCTTAACCAATGCACCGGCTACATTTTGCACCCTTATGAACAAGATCTTCCATCCCTACCTTGATCAATTCGTGGTAGTCTACCTAGACGACATAGTCATCTACAGCAACACCTTGGGGGAGCACATGGAGCACTTAAGGAAGGTTTTCCAAGTCTTGCGAGAGAACGAGCTATACATCAAGAGGGAGAAATGTGAGTTCGCGCAATCAAAGGTGCACTTCTTGGGCCATGTCAGTAGCAATGGTGAGCTACGCATGGACGATGCTAAGGTACGTGCTATCGAGGAGTGGGAGGCACCCATAAAGGTAACTGAGTTGAGATCCTTCCTTGGCCTTGTTAACTACTATCGCCGGTTCATCAGTGGATACTCAGCAAAGGCCGCACCATTGACTGAGTTGCTAAAGAAGAACAAGCCATGGGTTTGGACAGAGCATTGTCAAAAGGCATTTGAAGGCCTTAAGACAGCTGTAACAGAGGAGCCAGTCTTGGCGTTACCTGACTTTGCCAAGACTTTTGAGGTGCACACAGATGCCTCAGACTTTGCCATTGGAGGTGTCCTGATGCAGGATAAGCATCCCATAGCATTTGAGAGCCGCAAGTTAAATGAGACAGAGCGGCGTTACACGGTACAAGAGAAGGAAATGACTGCCATTGTGCATTGCCTTCGTACATGGAGACATTATCTGCTCGGGTCGAGGTTCGTGGTCAAGACTGATAATGTTGCTACTAGCTACTTTCAAACACAGAAGAAGCTCACACCAAAGCAAGCTAGGTGGCAGGATTTCTTAGCCGAGTTTGATTATGCGCTGGAGTATAAGCCGGGAAAAGGTAATGTTGTAGCCGATGCCTTAAGCCGGAAAGCCGAGCTTGCTGCAATCACTTCAGCGAGATGGGACATTCGGGAGGCTATAAAAGAAGGCATGCAGCATGATCCAGCAGCCAGACAACTTATCGAGTTAGCTAACAAAGGCAAGACGAGACGGTTTTGGATAGAAGATGGACTACTACTTACCACAGGTCGGTGGGTCTACGTTCCTAAGTTTGGAGACATTAGACGACGGATCATAAGGGAGAGTCATGACACAATGTGGGCTGGTCATCCAGGTCAACGTCGCACTAGGGCCTTGGTTGAGTCAGTCTACTATTGGCCACGCATGCAAAATGACATAGAGTGCTATGTGCAGACTTGTCTTGTCTGTCAACAGGACAAGGTTGAACAACAACAACCCGGAGGACTTTTGGAGCCACTACCAGTTGCAGAGCGTCCATGGGAGAGCGTGACTATGGACTTTATCACTTGCCTACCGAAGTCCTATAGTTATGGTACTATTATGGTGGTCGTGGATAGATTTTACAAATATGCCACCTTCATGCCCACCTCACCGGGTTGCACAGCTAAGGAAGCCGCCAAGCTATTCTTTAAGAACGTGGTAAAGTATTGGGGCTTACCAAGGCATATCATCAGTGATCGAGACCCCCGCTTCACTGGGAACTTTTGGAGAGAGTTGTTCGACATACTTGGCACGGAACTGCACTTTTCTACTAGTTTCCACCCACAGACGGATGGACAAAAGGAACGAGTCAATGCCTTACTAGAATGCTACTTGAGGCATTATGTAAGCGCACATCAGAAAGATTGGGCAAAGCTCCTAGACATCGCCCAATTCTCTTATAACTTGCAGCGGAGTGAGTCCACTGGGCGAACACCATTTGAGCTAGCAACAGGCCAACAACCACAAACTCCACATTCATTACCAGCCGCATTCGAGGGAAAGAGTTTGGGAGCTTATCATATGGCTAAAGGATGGGAGGAGCAGCTCGACATTACTAAGTCCTACTTGGATAAGGCAGCTAAGAAGATGAAGAAGTTTGCGGACCGTAAGCGGCGTCCCACATACTATGGAGTTGGGGACATGGTCATGGTG
The DNA here is from genome assembly GCF_000393655.2 of Nicotiana sylvestris. Classification (NCBI taxonomy): domain Eukaryota; kingdom Viridiplantae; phylum Streptophyta; class Magnoliopsida; order Solanales; family Solanaceae; genus Nicotiana; species Nicotiana sylvestris. The sequence goes on along the minus strand of NC_091064.1, from coordinate 99,632,661 downwards.
AAGTTTAACCCAAGACAGTTCAAGGCACTACGGGGCATGCATCAGAATTTGATTCGCAAGTATGAGGGGCCATTTAAGATCGTCGCCAAGGTAGGCAAGATCTCATACAAGCTTGACATGCCATCGTATCTTAAGATCTACCCTGTCTTCCATGCCAGCATGCTTAAACCATATCATGAAGATAAGGATGATCCGAGTAGGGGCCAATCAAGTAGGGCGCCAATGACTATCACCGCCTCGTATGATCGGGAGATTGAGGCTATTATAGATTACCAGGCCAAGCGAAAACAAGGGCAAAAAGCCACCGCTATGTTCCTCGTCCATTGGAAAGGGCAATCACCGGAGGAGGCCACGTGGGAACGATATGAAGACTTGTGGCAATTCAAAGATAAGATCCGAGAGTTTATGCAGCAGCATTGCGCCGCGGTCGTCGCAATATTGGGTGGGGGAGAGTGTGATGACCCGCCATGTCATCATGCCACATAGGTGCCATTTGGCATATATTAATGTCATGTGGAAGCTTACATAAGAATAAGGCTAGCATTTGTGAGAAGATTCTAGAGAAGTATGGACATTTCCTTAGGAAAAACCTAGATCCTTATGGATTTGCTAGGAAAGTCCTTGGAATCTTCTAGGCTTGTAGAGAATTCTAGAAAAAACCTTTATCTTGTAAATATCAAGGACTTGTGTAATAATTAATATTTACACACTAGCCCCTAGGAGACTAGTATATAAAGGGGGTCATTCATTTGTAATTCATCAAGCAAACAATTCAAGTTCTCTCTAATACAAAGCTTCCTTGAACAATTCTCTTGTGTTCTTTCCACCATTCTCTTAGCGGTCCTAAAGGTAGTAAGGCTGACTTGGCATAGCAAGAACGTGAATAATTTGTGCAAGATCGTGAATTGTTTGGTCGGTCAAAAAACTTGGTTGGTTTTTAAAAATATTTTAATTTTTAATTTTTTTGTTACGAAATCGATCAACTTTGGTCGGTTTTATTTGATGCAAAAATGCGGGAAATTATTTTTGAGTCCCGCGAAATTTATTTTTCAAGAAACCGACAAACTTTGACCGGTTTTTGCAATTAAAATAAATAAAAATTAATATTAAAAAAACTGACCAACTTTGGTCGGTAAATTCGGCCGATCATTCTAAAAAACCGACCAAAGTTTATTTTTTAATAAACTGACCAACTTTGGTCTGTTATTTTAGTGCGAAAATGCAATTAAAGAATATAAATAAAAAATAAGACAATCTTAAAACAAAATGCACCAATGGTTTAGTGGTAAAATAGTATCCTGCCATAGTACACACCCCAGTTCGATTCCTAGATGGTGAATCTTTTGATTACATAATTAAAATACCGACCAACTTTGGTCGGTTTTTTTTTTCCGACCAACCTTGGTCCTTTTACCTTTGCAACCAACCTTGGTCGATCGGTATACTAAAATGACCACCAAAATAGCGACCAAGCGTGTTTGGACGCGTTTTAGTCGGTAATTTACCAAAACCGACCAACGTTTCACCGTAGTTTAGTTTTGGTCGGTAAGATTTAGTTTTTTCTTTCCCATGGATTCACCTTCTTCACAAAGATCAACATGCAGCTGTCTTTGGCAAGCATTGAAGAAGAAAAGGAGTGATGAACGAAGAAGTTCAAAGAATACAAGATTTACTGCCTACTATGGTGATTGGGGAATGGATGAAAATATTTATACTGTAAATTCCAATTTTCCAAAGAAAGAACAAGAAAGCTTGAAGAAGGAGAAAGAAAAAGAAATTATAGAAGGCAAAGACTAAAGCTTTTCATATACCTAAAATTTATGAACCACAGAATGAGAAGGTATTTTTGTCTCATTTTATTTTTTTTCCTAAGAAGTTTAAAGATGCCTTTAAATTTTCTCTTAAACGGAAAAAATATGTTTTATATATGATGATGGGTAACAATTGGTATCTGATATGTTACGAGATCATTAGTGTTAATCTTGTCGTTGTTGTTAGTGTTCTCTTAACAATTGATATTTTATTATAATTAATATTTTCTGATATGTTGTTTTGATATAAAATTTACGTGACCTTTGTCTTTGTGAATACATCCTAATTCAATCACATAAGTCAAGTAAATTTTTGAAAAAAGGATCAAAAACTAATGGAACCTATAGATTGAAAGGAAGAGAGAGAGGAAAAAAAAAGAGAGAGAACAGGCCAATTTCTTACATAAGGAAATCGGGTTATCTTATATGGGTCAATTCAAATCATCTTCCAATAAATAACGCAGGAAAACAGATCTACGAAAATCCAAAATTTTAAAATTTTGCTATGTACGTTAGAGTGTTTTAATTAAAAGGTTTTTCTGGACTTGTTCAAGGCCGTGGGACACTCGTAAAATGCTTTGAGGCTTATATGTTGGGTTGAGTTTTGTGTAGGTTACGTCCCAAGCATCCAATGGTACGTCCTAAACACGTCTAATGCTCAATGCTCGAGGCCAGTGACAGAGCCAGAATTTTTCTTAAGGGGAGTCAAAATGTAAATAAGTAAGCATATGAAAAACTTAAGGAGAATCAACACAAAGTATTATACATAAAAATAAAATATTTAACCTATTTATGCGATATAATTTTCCGGCGAAGAGATATCAATTGCCTCCCCTTGCCAATGAGTGGCTTCGCCACTGCTCGAGTCTGCCCAACAATTTTCTATGCAAATCATGTGTCAAATTCCATAATTAGCATTGCTAACCTTCAATATTCTTTTAACTAATATTGCATATATATATTAGTAATTGAGAAAATTGTGAGGGTGAATATTATTTAAAAGTAAATATTTGATTGTTATATCTTTATTATTTTACAAAAATTGGAATGGAGGGAGTATTATTATGCTTGTTGAGTACTTCCACTCCATGAATCTAGCTATAATGTAGGGTGTGTTTGGTATGAAGGAAAATGTTTTCCTAGAAAATAATTCCATGAAAAATATGTGATTTTATCACTTTTTTTTTTTTTGTTTGATTGGTGAGTGAAAAACTTTTTCCGCAAAAAATTTTCTAGTGTTTGGTTAGAGAGTACAAAATATTTTTTAGGAAATAATTTTTTATGTTGCTCTCCTCACCCCCTTCCCCCCCCCCCAAGTCCCTATGTTTCCTGTGCTCTCCCTCCCTCCTCCCCCCCCCCCCCGCGCCCCCCTTAAAAAAAATACCTAACATTTTCAAGACTCAATTTTCTTCAAGAATTTAATTATTCTTCTAAAAGTTTATACAAACCCAAAGAAACTAATATGCTGCTTTGCTTTTTTTACCCAAAAACAACGTTGAAATTTGTGTTCCATAAAGAAAATACTCTTCTTTTTTTGTTGAAAGAAAGTACTCTTTCTACAACATGAAAATAAAGTAAATAGTTTTAATGAAAAAAATAATTTTTTTACATCATGAAAAGAAAATACTTTTTTCGTTGAAATGAAAGAAAATTTTTTTACATCATCAAAAGAATGTTTTTATGTTAAAATAAAAAAAAATACTTCTTTTATATCATGAAAAGAAAATACTCATTTGTTAATATAAAAAGAAGTACTTTATCTATAACATAAAAAGAAAGTATCTATTTAGGGTGGGGTGGAGGCGGGAGGGGCAGTGAGGAGGTGGGAGTGAGGAGGTGGGAGTGAGTTGGTGGGGATGAGGAAGGTTGAAAAAGAATTTTGAAAGATGTTTTCCCTTTTCTTAATAAGAAAAATATTTGAGTTCATGAGAAAAAATATTTTTCAAAAAATTTAAGCCAACCAAATATAAAATTAAAAACTATTTTTCGAAAAATATTTTCTTTCGTACCAAACATACCCATAAAATGAAAACTCGAGACTCCCATGCCTGACTTGAGTAGTCAATGAGCTGAGTTGCGTTAAATCATAAACGTTGTCAGAGGATAAACACACTATAACAATCAAGTATATTCCTCCGTCGTACTTTGAAAGCTAGAAACAAATTCTACGCACACTACTTGCACTTGCACACCCAGGCTTATTACAACGCCACCACACCAACAGAAATATGAGAGTTTTAAACATGATTGTCATTTCAGTCTTTGAACAACTTAATTAACGACATCTTAACTTCATCAATAATAAACTGACTAAAGTTAGTTAAGTTAACTAGACTGTTTAACTAAGTAATTGCATTACTATCTTCAATACTTCCTCTTGCATTACTAAAGTTGTTCTCTTCTCTGTAATTTTCATAGTGAAAAGAAAAATGAAGCAATCTCCAAGAAAATATGTAAAATGGTCTCCTCCATTGATTAATGGGAGCGACAATGGAAAATTTTAATTAGTTTATTGATCTGGAGTTTATTATGTTTGACTAAGATTTACCCCTTCATTCTCTTTAATTGATTTATTCAAAAAGGTTCCAATATCTTTTGAGTCAAACAATTTGGCGCCGTCTGTGGGGATTTCTTAGTGAAATTTCCTAGTCTCTTCCAGATCAAATACCGGAAACACGATTACCCACCAAAAAGAGCGCTAAGGCAAAGCCCAACCACGCAGGGTAAAGGCGCAACATAGAAGGGGAAAGAGAGCTGAATACAATCACCGAATTTAGAAATCATCGCCCCGACAACCGTCGAACTGCAAGACAAAACGAGCAACGTTACAAACCCACTCTCATTCACCGACTCATCGGATGAGGGTAAGGAAAGTATCATTTTGACTCACCTTCTGCTCTTTGCTCAAGCAGGAACACAAGTGCCACGTGGGCGGGCGAGCGAGCAAAGAAACGTCTCAATCAGAGAATGAGAAACTACTACAAGACAACCGAAATATCGCCCACCAATGACATCTCCAGACCAGAAAGCAAGAATCAGACAAGGAAACTCCAATGTGTGCACAAAACGAACATAAGCGAAACAACAACGTTTCGTACTCTTTGACATTACACTCTCCGATGCAAACAATATCAAGCGAACTGGGACTCCCCCAGAGGATACCTGATTCTCCAAAAACTGGGAATGACGACGGGTTAATATTTCGACAAGTTCGAAATAACAAGCTTTAAGGCCAAGGGCCTTTGCCAAAAGAAGAGTCCGACCTCGATCGGACAAACGACAGGTTAATATTTCGACAAGTTCGAAATAATACCCTTTAAGGCCAAGGGCCTTCGCCAAAAAAGAAGTGTCCGACCTCGATCGGACAAATGACAGGTTAATATTTCGAAAAGTTCGAAATAACACCCTTTAAGGCCAAGGGCCTTCGCCAAAAAGAAGAGTCCGAACTCGATCGGACAAACGACAGATTAATATTTTGACAAGTTTGAAATAACACCTTTTAAAGCCAAGGGCCTTTGCCAAAAAGAAGAGTCCGACCTCGATCGGACAAACGACAGGTTAATATTTCGACAAGTTCGAAATAACACCCTTTAAGGCCAAGGATCTTCGCCAAAAAAAAAAGAATCCGACCTCGATCAGACAAACGATAGGTTAATATTTCGACAAGTTCAAAATAACACCCTTTAAGGCCAAGGGCCTTCGCCAAAAAGAAGAGTCCCACCTCGATTGAACAAATGACAGGTTAATATTTCGACAAGTTCGAAATAACACCCTTTAAGGCCAAGGGTCTTCTCCAAAAAGAAGAGTCTGATCTCGATCGGACAAACGACGGGTTAATATTTTGACAAGTTCAAAATAACACTCTTTAAGGCCAAGGGCCTTCGCCAAAAAGAAGAGTCCGACCTCGATCGGACAAACGACAGGTTAATATTTCGACAAGTTTGAAATAACACCCTTTAATGCCAAGGGCCTTCGCCAAAAAAGAAGAGTCCGACCTCGATCGGACAAACGATGGGTTAATATTTTGACAAGTTCGAAATATCACCCTTTAAGGCCAAGGGCCTTCGCCAAAAAGAAGAGTCCGACCTTGATCGAACAAACGACAGGTTAATGTTTCGACAAGTTTTAAATAACACCCTTTAAGACCAATGGACTTCGCCAAAAAGAAGAGTCCGACCTCGATCGGACAAACGACATGTTAATATTTCGACAAGTTCGAAATAACACCCTTTAAGTCCAAGGGCCTTCGCCAAAAAGAAGAGTTCGACCTTGATCGAACGATGACGAGTTAATATTTCGGCAAGTTTGAAATAACCCCTTTTAAGGCCAAGAGCCTTCGCCAAAAAAGAAGAGTCTGATCTCGATCGGACAAACGATAGGTTAATATTTCGACAAATTCGAAATAACACCCTTTAAGGCCAAGGGCCTTCGCCAAAAAGAAGAGTCCGACCTCGATCGGATAAACGACAAGTTAATATTTAGATAAGTTTGAAATAACACCCTTTAAGGCCAAGGGCCTTCGCCAAAAAGAAGAGTCCCACCTCGATCGAATAAACGACAGGTTAATATTTCGCCAAGTGCCTTCTCCAAAAAGAAGAGTCTGATCTCGATCGGACAAACGACGGATTAATATTTTGACAAGTTTGAAATAACACCCTTTAAGGCCAAAAGCCTTTGCCAAAAAGAAGAGTCCGACCTCGATCGGACAAACGATAGGTTAATATTTCGACAAGTTCGAAATAACACCCTTTAAGTCCAAGGATCTTCGCCAAAAAGAAGAGTCCGACCTCGATCGGACAAACGATAGGTTAATATTTCGACAAGTTCAAAATAACACCCTTTAAGGCCAAGGGCCTTCGCCAAAAATAAGAGTCCCACCTCGATCGAACAAATGACAGGTTAATATTTCGACAAGTTCGAAATAACACCCTTTAAGGCCAAGTGCCTTCTCCAAAAAGAAGATTCTGATCTCAAACGGACAAACGACGGGTTAATATTTTGACAAGTTCAAAATAACACCCTTTAAGGCCAAGGGCCTTCGCCAAAAAGAAGAGTCCGACCTCGATCGGACAAACGACAGGTTAATATTTCGACAAGTTTTAAATAACACCCTTTAATGCCAAGGGCCTTCACCAAAAAAGAAGTGTCCGACCTAGATCGGACAAACGATGGGTTAATATTTTGACAAGTTTGAAATATCACCCTTTAAGGCCAAGGGCCTTCGCCAAAAAGAAGAGTCCGACCTTGATCGAACAAACGACAGGTTAATGTTTCTACAAGTTTTAAATAACACCCTTTAAGACCAATGGACTTCGCCAAAAAGAAGAGTCCGACCTCGATCGGACAAACGACATGTTAATATTTCGACAAGTTCGAAATAACACCCTTTAAGGCCAAGGGCCTTCGCCAAAAAGAAGAGTTCGACCTTGATCGAACGATGACGAGTTAATATTTCGGCAAGTTTGAAATAACCCCTTTTAAGGCCAAGAGCCTTCGCCAAAAAAGAAGAGTTCGACCTTGATCGAACGATGACGAGTTAATATTTCGGCAAGTTTGAAATAACCCCTTTTAAGGCCAAGAGCCTTCGCCAAAAAAGAAGAGTCTGATCTCGATCGGACAAACGATAGGTTAATATTTCGACAAATTCGAAATAACACCCTTTAAGGACAAGGGCCTTCGCCAAAAAGAAGAGTCCGACCTCGATCGGATAAACGACAAGTTAATATTTAGATAAGTTTGAAATAACACCCTTTAAGGCCAAGGGCCTTCGCCAAAAAGAAGAGTCCCACCTCGATCGAATAAACGACAGGTTAATATTTCGCCAAGTGCCTTCTCCAAAAAGAAGAGTCTGATCTCGATCGGACAAACGACGGATTAATATTTTGACAAGTTTGAAATAACACCCTTTAAGGCCAAAAGCCTTTGCCAAAAAGAAGAGTCCGACCTCGATCGGACAAACGATAGGTTAATATTTCGACAAGTTCGAAATAACACCCTTTAAGTCCAAGGATCTTCGCCAAAAAGAAGAGTCCGACCTCGATCGGACAAACGATAGGTTAATATTTCGACAAGTTAAAAATAACACCCTTTAAGGCCAAGGGCCTTCGCCAAAAATAAGAGTCCCACCTCGATCGAACAAATGACAGGTTAATATTTCGACAAGTTCGGAATAACACCCTTTAAGGCCAAGTGCCTTCTCCAAAAAGAAGAGTCTGATCTCGATCGGAAAAACGACGGGTTAATATTTTGACAAGTTCAAAATAACACTCTTTAAGGCCAAGGGCCTTCGCCAAAAAGAAGAGTCCGACCTCGATCGGACAAACGACAGGTTAATATTTCGACAAGTTTGAATTAACACCCTTTAATGCCAAGGGCCTTCGCCAAAAAAGAAGTGTCCGACCTCGATCGGACAAACGATGGGTTAATATTTTGACAAGTTCGAAATATCACCCTTTAAGGCCAAGGGCCTTCGCCAAAAAGAAGAGTCCGACCTTGATCGAACAAACGACAGGTTAATGTTTCGACAAGTTTGAAATAACACCCTTTAAGACCAAGGGACTTCGCCAAAAAGAAGAGTCCGACCTCGATCGGACAAACGACATGTTAATATTTCGACAAGTTCGAAATAACACCCTTTAAGGCCAAGGGCCTTCGCCAAAAAGAAGAGTTCGACCTTGATCGAACGATGACGAGTTAATATTTCGGCAAGTTTGAAATAACCCCTTTTAAGGCCAAGAGCCTTCGCCAAAAAAGAAGAGTCTGATCTCGATCGGACAAACGATAGGTTAATATTTCGACAAATTCGAAATAACACCCTTTAAGGCCAAGGGCCTTCGCCAAAAAGAAGAGTCCGACCTCGATCGGATAAACGACAGGTTAATATTTAGATAAGTTTGAAATAACACCCTTAAAGGCCAAGGGCCTTCGCCAAAAAAGAAGAGTCCGACCTCGATCGGACAAACGACAGGTTAATATTTCGAAAAGTTCGAAATAACACCCTTTAAGGCCAAGGGCCTTCGCCAAAAAGAAGAGTCCGAACTCGATCGGATAAACGACAGATTAATATTTTGACAAGTTTGAAATAACACCTTTTAAAGCCAAGGACCTTTGCCAAAAAGAAGAGTCCGACCTCGATCGGTCAAACGACAGATTAACATTTCGACAAGTTTGAAATAACACCCTTTAAGGCCAAGGATCTTCGCCAAAAAGAAGAGTCTGACCTCGATCGGACAAACGATAGGTTAATATTTCGACAAGTTCAAAATAACACCCATTAAGGCCAAGGGCCTTCGCCAAAAAGAAGAGTCCCACCTCGATCGAACAAATGACAGGTTAATATTTTGACAAGTTCGAAATAACACCCTTTAAGGCCAAGTGCCTTCTCCAAAAAGAAGAGTCTGATCTCGATCGGACAAACGACGGGTTAATATTTTGACAAGTTCAAAATAACACCCTTTAAGGCCAAGGGCCTTCGCCAAAAAGAAGAGTCCGACCTCGATCGGACAAATGACAGGTTAATATTTCGACAAGTTTGAAATAACACCCTTTAATGCCAAGGGCCTTCGCCAAAAAAGAAGAGTCCGACCTCGATCGGACAAACGATGGGTTAATATTTTGACAAGTTCGAAATATCACCCTTTAAGGCCAAGGGCCTTCGCCAAAAAGAAGAGTCCGACCTTGATCGAATAAACGACAGGTTAATGTTTCGACAAGTTTGAAATAACACCTTTTAAGACCAAGGGACTTCGCCAAAAAGAAGAGTCCGACCTCGATCGGACAAACGACATGTTAATATTTCGACAAGTTCGAAATAACACCCTTTAAGGCCAAGGGCCTTCGCCAAAAAGAAGAGTTTGATCTTGATCGAACGATGACGAGTTAATATTTCGGCAAGTTTGAAATAACCCCTTTTAAGGCCAAGAGCCTTCGCCAAAAAAGAAGAGTCTGATCTCGATCGGACAAACGATAGGTTAATATTTCGACAAATTCGAAATAACAGCCTTTAAGGCCAAGGGCCTTCGCCAAAAAGAAGAGTCCGACCTCGATCAGATAAACGACAGGTTAATATTTAGATAATTTTGAAATAACACCCTTTAAGGCCAAGGGCCTTCGCCAAAAAAGAAGAGTCCGACCTCGATCGGACAAACGACAGGTTAATATTTCAACAAGTTCAAAATAACACCCTTTAATGCCAAGGGCCTTCACCAGAAAGAAGAGTTTAACCTTGATCGAACGACGACGGGTTAATATTTTGACAAGTTTGAAATAACACCATTAAGGCCGAGGGCCTTCACCAAAAAGAAGAGTCTGACCTCGATTGGACAAAGACGGGTTAATATTTCGACGAAAGTTCAAAATCACATCCTCGAGGACAAGAGGCATCGCCAAAGAGAAAGTTCGAAATATTCCTAAGGCCAAGGGCTGTCAAAAAATAGAAAGGGAAAGAAAGACCGGGACTCACAACGGGATAAACGCTTCGATATAAGCCCGAAAGTAACACCCCTACGGCTAAGGTCATTTTTAAAAGAAAAAGAAGAAGAAAAGTTCGGTACCATTCGGACTATGACGGGGTAGCATCTCAACGCATTCGAAAGCAGCATCCCGCCAACGAAATCCGTCATCAAAGATCCAATTCAATCCGAATGGCATTAATATCTCAAAGAATCAGGGAACTCGTCATATAGGAACCTACTTCCCACCAAAGTCACGAAAAGCAAAAACAGAGAAAAAGTGCATGGCATATAACAATGAAAAATTCTTCTTTACACAAAGTCACTGCGTAAACAGTCGTAGATTACATACGGCTTGAATCAATAGTCTAAAAAAAGGGGAGAGAAAGAAACAATGACAAAAAAAGAGACAAATAACAGACAAAGACAACTATCTTTTCACTCGGCATCATCATCGCCACCCTTTTCACCACCATCTCCAGGAAATCCTCCCTCAGCATCCGCGCCCTCATCAGCTTCCGGCGTCGCTGAGTCATATCCACAATTGACATAAGCCTCTCATGCCTTCACCCGCTCTCCTTCATATGTGGCTTCGGTAACATTGCCCACCTCCCACAAATTCTTGTATATATCCCGCTGGGCTTTGGCATGAACCCAAAGCATGTGCAAGTAACGGGGAACAATGGTGGAGGAAGACTCGATTTGACCTAACATTCGATCTTTTTAGGCCTCCAAAGCTTCGACCGGATCTCCCAAAACTAATGCTTCCCCGTCGATCACAACAATAAGTTCCTCAAGCCTTGCCTCCATTAGCGTGGCCGTCGCCCTTTTTGATTCCTGCTCGGATTGGAGGACACGGATGGTGTTCTCCAGGGCCGCTGCCCTTGCCGAAGCCAAGGACCAGCAAATCTCGATGCTCTCCAACCCGACAACTTTTCTCTCCAACTCAGCCAATTTTTCCATCCACTCCGCACTCATCGCCTCGACCTTGATAATATTCTGATCCATTTCGGACTTCATCGACCTCAACTTCCCTTGAAGATACTCATACTCTATAGCAACCCCTTTGCCCAACTCAAGCTCTTCGTCCTTTGCACGAAGTTGCTCCTCGAGTGCACTCTTACTACGGATAGCCTGCATCAATTCCTGATCCCTCTTCTCCAACTCCTCACCAAGAGACCGATCACTAGGGTTCACCTTCAGCCGCTCGTTATCTCACGACACTTCTTGTGATAGTGTCGATACTTCTCCAACATCTTCAAGAAAATCTTGGCCCGAATGTCGGCACTGCAAATACTCTCTATTTCCACCGTGTACATCTGAAAAACGAGAAGATGGGTTAAAACCATATCACCAAGAAAAACAAGAGAAATATGAAAGAAAAAGTGTAACGTACTCTCAAGCATATAGCGACCACCTCATCCATCAAGTCAATATCGGGAACGTCCCGAAGAGCTGCATTCTTAGTAGCGGAACACAGAGCGTCGAACTGCGGCACCAGATCCTCCGTATCCCCCAGGAGATTAACATCCAATGAGATTTCAAGAATACGGGACAGGCCTCCTGCATGCACCACTAAGTGGGTAAGACCCTCTTCAAACATCCTAACATCATCCGGATCGAGGTACGACTCGGATTCGTAGTCATCAACCACGATGCCCTTTCCCCTTTCAGCAGTTGAGGAGGAAGCACGACCAGGTATGGAGGATGAGGGCACGTCCGAAACCATAACAGAGGCCATAGAAATCTAGCCCCCATCACGGAAGGTTGCCAATCAACGACAGTGGCAAGAATCTCCGTCGGTGGGGTAGATACGATGGCTGGCTCTGTCTCTACGGGCGGAGTGGTATCAAACCCTGCCCCAGATCCCGTCAAGGGAGAGTCATACAGATGTATTACAGTTGGAGGTGTTGTCTCTAATTCTACTCACCGCCTCTTGGACGACCCATCTTCTTCCTCAGCACAGGGAGATTCACCCGCTAGACGAGCGGCACGAATCGGAACCTCAGTCTGAGGAGTGGCCTCCGTAGGAATAACCACAGCCGTAGACTCAACTAAAGCAGCCCTCGATGAAGACCGACGATAGATGCTACAACAAGGCGAGCAGACGATGCAGGCTGACAGAAAGCTAATGGAGGAGCCCTCGTTCTCCGCACTCTACCTGGCATCGACAAACAACACATAAGAAACTAAGTAAAAAGAGAGGAAACATAGCAAACAGAAACGACAACTCACCTGTAAGGGGCCTGCGCCCAAATTTTTCATAAAAACCCGACTATGTGTGAACCTCTGGCGTATGGGGAAGGATGGCACTCACCCATTAGCGAATACATTCGACAGATTTAGGGGCAGTTTCGCAGTTGCAGAGACATAACAGGGTTTAGTACTGTAACAGAAAGCGGTCGGGTATCTCGCCGACTAAAAATATAAGAAACTTACGCGCAAAGTTCCACTTCTCAAGGAACCTCGCCGGATCTGCCACAAGGTGCACGGTCCGCATATAGATATAATTCTCATAGAAACAATGGTTAGACTTGTTGTCCATCTTCACTACCAGACTCTTTGACACCCGATGGATCATGTGAATCATCATGCCGCAAATGAGCTGAGGGGTGAAGATATTGAGCATGTGCTCAAAAGTGATCTCATGACCGGCGAGCTCCGCGAACTTGATCAACATAAGAAACAGTTTATATAGGTACGACGAAAGTTGAGCGGGGCATACCTCGTAAAAATGACAGAAATCTACCACCAGGAGAGGGAGAAACAACGTTCAAGGGACGACCAAGGCAGACATAGTATGAAAAAACGTCAGACCAAGTACATAGCAGAGGTTCCATGACTATATATAGTGGGGTAAAACCTTCGGTAAAGGGGGCACGGCTTTTTCACTTCTTTCTCTCTCCCTTGTTCTCTTCTCTATAACCTTCATAGTGAAAAGAAGAACGAAGCAATCTCCAAGAAAATATGTAAAATGGTCTCCTCCATTGATTAATGGGGGCGACAATGGAAAGTTTCAATAAGATTGGTTACCTCTATCTCATCTTATGTATCATTTTTCCAATTAGTTTATTGATTTGGAGTTTATTAAGTTTGACTAAGATTTACCCCTTCATTCTCTTTAATTGATTTATTCAAAAAAGTTCCAATATCTTTTGAGTCAAACACAAGATATACTAAAGTTATTCAAAACTTCTAGCTTGAATAGTAAAAATTCATGTTGAATCCTTCCCAATAAATTAGTAAATCTGCCAATTGATTATATACACTAAAAGTTGCATCCCGGTGAGATTTCTTTGGCCTTCTGCATGAGTTGACTCAAAGATTGGATTGCAAATGCTACATTTTCACGATCCAAAATCCCACCAAATGTCGTGATAGCACCTAGTCCTACCTGTGTCACGCCCCAACCCTAGGAGGTGCAACCGACACACGACGCCTGAAGGCTCGTGTGAACCAATGTGTGCTCTTTCGACCTTTAGTTCATGAGTTCTGGGCCATTGAGGCCTTCAAGTAATAATCACCCAAAATTTAAAATGAGTACAACTGAATAACTAGGACAATACTGGCATTTTATACATAAACAACTGTTCTTAATAAACGGTAACTGTCCCTTTTTTATAGAACCAGACTCTAGCCTGCAAACCTCTAAAAGTATCAAAAGTACATACATGTACACAACTAGGTTGGGATAGAGCCCCACCATACCCAAAATGTTTATAACCTCTGCCTCCGTACCTATCGACTTCAGAACAGCTACTCTGAAAGAGGAGAGAAACAACCAACACCTGAATCTTGCACTTACTAGGGATGAGTGTCACCAGGTCTATCTGTACATGTGGGCATGAACACAACACCCAAAAATAAGGGGAGTTAGTATGGATAATGTACTAAGTATATAATACTAAGAAACAAAAGTAAATCAGAGTCATTGCTTAAGAGTTATGAGTACATGATTCTGACCTGAACACCGAAGACAACCCATTGAGGGCGTGAACCAAACTATGGGGAACTAGAAACTATGGACTGTAAATGCATGCAAACTTTTGTGAAATCCAGCTTCTCATTAGGGCAATGCATTATTTGATACTCTCTCTCTATATATATATACATATTTTTAGCCGATCTTTAGGGTAAATTTTTATCTCTCCGTACCCGACCTCATAGAGGACTCGGCCGTACTGGGCCGTACTTGATCTCAACAGATCTCGGCATAGCCGGCCTCAAGAGGACTTGGTAGCCTCACATCACACATCATCGTACCTGGCCATACATGGGCTCGGTAATATCTCACATCATGCTTCGTTATACCCAACTGATCTATTGTTGCACAATAGGTGCCTTACCTGGCCAACTATAGCACGACTCAGTATAGTAAAATAGATACATATATAAATAAGTGCAATATAGTAGCAGTTTCAAGAGATAGCAACTTTGGACGTTAGAATAAATTATACTTTACAACCACATGATTCCAACTAGGAACAATGTAGACTTTGAAAGACATGTTACCAGCAAAGTCATACCATAATAAGGATAACATTATTGAGAGACTTAAAACTACCAAACTTTACAGTACAAGGGTTACTTAGAAAGAAGGAAAGACTTACACTTGCTTATGCCAAGAAAGAAGGTTTCCCTACATACCTTGTCAGAAATCTAATTACGCTTCTATGGTGGGTAGCTTTGCCTCTAATGAATCTTCAAAATCGATGATACGGTGATGAATCCAAGCTTTTCGAGTTAAATCTTGCTAAATCCAAATTTACCTTCGACTTTGCCTTAATTTGCTAGGAAATTCTAAAGAGGTGTTGAGAGTATTTTGAGAGGACTTGTTCTGATGATACTTCTCTAATGAAAGAGAAAGAACCTCACTGTCCTTTTATACTATTAGCAAGCGTAGGATTTTCCACCACTTCCGCATGAAAAATGGGTCGCCTCGCTCCGGTTGCAGTGCCTAGTGAGACATTTGGCGTAGACCCACTGAGACGTATGACAACTTTCTGGATTCGAACGTGTTTCCAGCTGATTGGCCACACTGGGATCTGCAATTATCATATTTTATTTAAGTGTGGGGTGTAACATCATCTCCTTTCGAAACATTCGTCCTCAAACATTGAATCATGGCCTATTATGATAGTCCATTGTTTCTTTCCATAATTGGGAATAAATTGGGGCACCTAGATTTTATGTCCTTTTCAGCTTCCCACGTCATTTCATTCTTATTCTTGTTCCTCCAAAGTACTTTAACCAAAGCCATTTCTTTGGTTTGCGGCTTACGTGCTTGTCGATCTAAGATGGCTACCGGAATTTCTTCGTAAGATAGGTCTTTTGTGACTTGGATATCTTTAATAGGGGCGACACATGATGGATCGCTCGAGCATTTTCGGAGCATAGACATGTGGAATAGAGGATGCACTACTTCCACTTCCAGGAATAACTCAAGCTCATAAGCCATATGACTGACCTTCCGTATGATTTGATATGGTTCGATATACCGGGGTCTGAGTTTGCCTCTTTTGCAAAATCTCATCATGACTTTCATAGGTGACACCTTCACGAACACCCAGTCCCCTACAACGAACTTTAAATCTCGTTGTCGGTTATCCGAGTAAGATTTTTGCCTGCTTTGGGCGGCCAACAATCAATTTCGTGTAGCTTCACCTTCTCTATTGTGTGCTATACTAGCTCTGGCCCCAACAACTTTGTTTGACTCACTTCGAACCAGCCAATAGGAGATCTGCACTTTCATCCATATAAGGCCTCATATGGTGCCATTTTAATACTGGCATGGTAGTTGTTGTTGTAGGAAAATTCAATGAGTTTGTAGATGATTCTCCTAATCTCACTTGAAGTCCAGGACACAAGCAGTGGCATGTCTTCGAGCATTTAAATAGTGTACTCGGCTTGGCCATCGGTTTGTGGATGGAAGGTTGTGCTAAGGTTGATCTTTGTTACCAATTCTTTATGGAATGATCTTCAAATGTTAGCTATAAATTGGGCACCTCTGTCTGATATGATTGAGACAAGAACCCTATGGAGTCGAACTATCTCCTTAATGTATATCGTAGCATAATCTTTCACTGAGAAGGTAGTCTTAACTGGCAGAAAGTGAGCCTACTTGGTGAGTCAATCCATGATAACCCATATATAATCAAACTTTTGGCATGATCGTGGTAATCCGGTAACAAAATCCGTATTGATCACTTCCCATTTCCAGGCCGGAATGTCCATATTCTACAGCAACCCTCTCAGTTTCTGATGCTTGACCTTGATTTGCTGACAATTTGGACACTGGGCGACATACTCTATGATGTCCATCTTCATGTCGTTCCACCAGTTTAGCTATCAAAGCTCGTGGTACATTTTTGTTGATCTCGAATAAACAAAATACCAGGACCACTGAACCTTTGCTATGATCCGCTCTCAAGACTTCCCGACATCGGGCACGCACAACTGATCCTTGTATCTAAGGATTCTATCCTCGGATAGCTCGAATACTTGCTTCTCCTGAGAGGGAATGCTTTCCCTTATTTTCACCAAGGTCGGATCTTCAAATTTTTGTGCTTTCACTTCAGCTACTAGTGAGGATTCGACAGCATTTCGAACTGTGAATCCTCCGCTGCCAGTATAAAGTAATCGTACCCTTAGGTTTTCCAGCCGGCACAAATCTTTAGTCATCTCCAACTTTTTCTTTTCCACATGTTGTAGACTGACCATAGACTTCTGACTTAGTGCATCAGCTATAATGTTTGCTTTCCGGGGATGGTATAAAATGTCAACATCATAGTCCTTTAATAGTTCAAGCCACCTTCGCTGCCTCAGATTTAATTCTTTTTGCTTGAATATGTACTGCAAGATCTTGTAATTAGTGAATATGTCAACATGAACTCCATACAAGTAGTGACACCATATCATTAAGGCAAATATAACAGTTGCCAGCTCCAAGTCGTGAGCAGGGTAATTCTGCTCGTATTTCCTTAGTTACCTAGAAGCATAAGTGACAACTTTCT
Organism: Nicotiana sylvestris; assembly: GCF_000393655.2. NCBI lineage: Eukaryota > Viridiplantae > Streptophyta > Magnoliopsida > Solanales > Solanaceae > Nicotiana > Nicotiana sylvestris. Next base: position 99,615,387 of record NC_091064.1, on the reverse strand, counting down.
AGTGTTTAATTAGACCACTACCCAATCCCACTCTAGAGGCATCATAGTATACCACGTAACCTGTGGGTCCTTTAGGGAGCATTAGGAGTGGTGCCGAGGTTAACATGTCCTTTAAGTCTTGGAAGCTCTTCTCGCAACCATCGGTCCATTGAAATTTTGTTCTTTTGTGTGTCAACTTTATTAATAGAGCAAATATAGATGAGAAATTTTCCACAAACTTTGGGTTGTAACCAGGCAAACCGAAGAAGCTGCATACTTTGGTAGGATTTGTGGGCCTCGGCCAACTCTTAACTGCTTCAATCTTTTGATTTTCAACCTTGATGCCTTCACCGGACATTATGTGCGCAAGATAGGTCACCGAGCTCAACCAGAACTTGCACTTGGAAAACTTGGCGTACAACTTGTGGTCCCGGAGTGTGCGTAAAACCATCAGCAAATGCTCTATATGCTCTGCCTCTGATCGAGAATCCACCAGGATATCATCTATGAACATGATCACAAAAATATCCAGATATGGCCTGAATACTCGATTCATCAGATCCATGAAGGTCGCTAGTACATTGGTTAGGCCAAAAGACATAACAAGGAACTCGTAATAACCATATCGAGTCCGAAAGGCTATCTTTGGAACATTTTCTTCCTTGATTCTTAAATGATGGCACCCAGATCTGAGATCAATCTTAATGAAACAATTAGCACCTTGCAATTGGTCAAACAAATCATTGATTCTTGGAAGCAGATACTTGTTCTTGATGGTTAACTTATTCAAGTGTCGATAATCAATACATATCCTTCACGAACCATCTTTCTTTCGAACGAATAACACTGGGGCTTCCCATGGAAAGGTACTGGGTTGGATAAATCCCTTGTCAAGAAAGTCCTTCAGCTGATCCTTTAATTCCCTCAACTTGGCGGGAGCTATCCAATAGGGGAATCTATAACTGGCACATATTGGGTGGCATGTCGATAGCAAACTCAATCTCCCCTCTCATATTGAATACATGGGAGCTCATCAGGAAACACATCAGGGAATTCACTTACAACCATTACCGACTAAAGGGTGGGAGGCTTCGCCTCCGCATCGTTCACCTATACCAAATGATAGAACATCCTTTTGTGATTATCTTTCGGGCCTTAAGGTAAGAAATAAACTTCCCTTTTGGCTCCGCAACATAGCCCTTCCCTTCGATAAAAGGTTCTCCCAGAAAGTTCAAGCGAATGACTTTCTTCCAACAATCTACGGTAACCTATCAAGAGGCCAACTAGTCCATGTCCATGATGACATCAAACTCTATCATTTCTAATTCATTCAAATCAGCCAGGGTATGATGATCATGAATCATCACATCACAACCTCGATACATCTGCCTAACTACCACAGATTCACCCACGAGTTTGGACACTTCAAATGGTTGACACATCAATTCTGCTTTTTTACCACAACTACTAGCAATAAATGGGGAAATGTACGACAAAGTGGATCCTGAATCTATCATAGCATACATATTAAGGGAGAATACAAACAATATATCTATGACCACATCGGCTGATGGCTCTAAATTCTGACAACCTGACAATTCATAGAAGTGATTCTGTTGTTGCCCACCTAGGCTAGACATTCCACTCCTACCTATACCCCTTCCTATCAGCAGCTGCATACCTTGCTCGTAAGGGTGCGCAGTCGAGGAAGAAGCTGCTGCAGATCCTATTGGTGGTATCCGACCATCTACATTCCTTGCTGGGTAAAAGTATATGATGTGACCAGGCTTCCCACAAGAATAGCTCAAATCTGAACCCTGATGACAAAGCCCGAAATGATTCCTGCCATACCGGCCACAATACGGCACTGAGGGCATCATCTTACCAGGGCCATCACTATATTGTGAGCTCTGCCCTTGGGGATTCTGACTCTGACCAGAATATGAAATCTAACCATGACTCCGATCCTGAAACTACAATGTTGCACTAGCCACCAGATTAGATCGGTGCCGAGAAAATGGAGTCTAAACTCACCTCGTAGTTCTCCCATATCACCTGTAGATCGGGCTCTCTTATGGTGGCCCCGATTGTGCTCTCGAGCAGCTCGTTGTTGCCTTTTTTGATCCTGTAAGCTCTGTGCATAGGCTTGTATATGAGAATTGTACATGCTCGGGTTCATAGAAGCAGTGGTGCATTTATTAATAAAATGTGGTCCTAGTCCACCAACGAATCGGTGCACTCTATCCCTCATTTTTGCCACAATCAAAGGAGCATCCTTGGCCAAGGAGTTAAATTGCATGTTGTACTCCCGAACACTCATGTTACCTTGTTCCAACAGTAAGAAGGTGGCTTGCTTAGCTCGGCGAAGCTCAATAGGAAAGTACTATTGCAGGAAGGCTTCGGAAAACTCTTTCCATCCCATCGGTGGGGCAAGAGGTCTCCTAGACTGCTCCCACTTCTCATACCAAGTCATAACAATATCCTGTAGTCTATATGAGGGAAGCTTCATGAACTCTGCATCCGTGGAATGTATAACTCGTGGGGTCCATTGCATTTGGTCTAGAAAATATTGGGGATCTTCGTTGGGATCCGTTCTGTAAACATCGGGGGGTCCAAATTTATGATATCACGGACTCTCGTGCTGATCGCTCTATGTGAGGTAGTAGGGGCCTGACAATGTGCATGAGAAGCCACTAATTGAGTCAACAATTGCACTGCATTTCTCATGTCTAAATCTAGCTCGGGAATAACTGGTGGAGGAACATGAGAGCATTAAATTCTTTAGGTGGGTCCGGGGATGGTGTTGTTGTCCTAGAAACCTAGGTTCCAACCTCATCATGGGTTCCATGCTGACCTATAGGGCAGGTGGAACCTGCCTGGTACCTACTCCTGCTTCTTTATTTATTCCCTGAACAAGTTCTTGACGTCTAGTGATTAGCATTGCTATAAATACGAACAAGATAGGGATTAGAAGCGAATTCTTATGACTCAGCCCTATCACATGATCTAGATCAGAAAAATGGTATTCATCCTAAATATCTTGTAGCCACATGTTTATAAGTATGGTGCACCACATACCCATAAACAAGACTCTACTAGAAACGGCTTGCAGACATTTGAGAACACTACCTGCTCTAATACCAAGTCTGTCCCACCCCAACCTTGGGAGGTGCAACTGCACACGACGCCCAAAGGCTCGAGCGAACCAATGCATGCTCTTTTGACCTTTTTTCATGAGTTCTAGGCCATTGAGGCCTTCAAGTAATAATCACCCAAAATTTAAAATGAGTACAACTGAATAACAAGGGCAATATTGGCATTTCATACATACGACAATTGTTCTTAATAAATGGTAACTGCCCATTTTTATACAACCAGACACTAGCCTGCAAATCTCTAAAAGTACCAAGAGTACCTACATGTACACAACTAGGCTGGGATAGGGGCCCACTGTACCCAAAACATTTATAACCTCTGCATCCGTACCTATCAACTTCTGAACAGCTACTCCGAAGGAGAGGAGAGCAACAACCAACAGTTGAATCTTGCACCTATTGGGGATGGGCATCACCGAGTCTATCTGTACCTGTGGGCATGAATGTATCACCCAAAAAGAAGGGGCATCAGTATGGATAACTGAGTATGTAAGACTAATAAACACAAGTAAATCAAAGTCATAGCTTAAAAGTTATGAGTACATGATTCTGACCTGAACATCAAAGACAACCCGCCGAGGGCGTGAACCAAACTATGGGTAACTAGGAACCATGGACCATAAATGCATGCAAACTTTTGTGAAGTCCAGGGTCTCACTAGGGCCATGCATATTTGATACTATACATATATATACAAATCTTTAGCCTCTCTTTGAGGAAAATTTTCATCACTCCTTACCCGACCTCAAAGAGGACTCGGCCTTACCCGGTCTAAATAGAACTAGGCATAACTGGCCTCAAGAGGACTCTATAGCCTCACATCACACATCATCATACCCTGGCAACTCATGGGCTTAGTAATATCTCACATTAAACTTTACCATACCCAACTAATTACTTGTTGCACAATAGGTGTCATCCCCAACCAACTATATCACAGCTCGGTAATGTAAAATAGATACATATATAAATAAGTGCAATGTAGTAGCAGTTTCAAGAGATAGAAACTTTGAACTTTAGAATAAATTATACTTTCCGACCACAGGATTCCAACTAGGAACAATGTAGACTTTGAAAGACATGTTACCAGCAAAGTAGCACCGGAATAAAGATAACATCATTGAGAGGACTTAAAACTACCAAACACTACAGTACAGGGGTCACTTAGAAAGAAGGAGAGACTTACACTTACTCATGCCAAGAAAGAAGGTTGTCCTACATACCTTGTCGGAGATCTAATTACGCTTCTATGGTGGTTAGCTTCGCCTCTAATAAATCTTCATAATCGATGATACGTTGATGACTCCAAGCTCTTCGAGTTAAATCTTGCTAAATTAAGATTTACCTTTGTGAAAACCCAACCCGTCATCTCATGAGTTACCGCTCCGTTTCCCCCATTTTCTGCTTCTTTATGCTTCATTTTCTGTATTTGGTGTGATCGAGTTGATTTGGGTAGGAAATGAGATACTTAGTCTCTTTAAGGAAAGCCTAGTTTGAAAAAGTCAACCGGATATTGACTTATGAGTTAGAGGGCTCGGATGTGGTATTTGGTGGTTCGATTAGCTTCGGGGGATGATTTGTGACTTAGGAGTGCGATCGGAAGTGGTTTTGGAGGTTCGGTGTAGAAATAGGCTTGAATTGGCGAAGTTAGTATTTTGGCGAATTCCGGTTGATAGGTGAGATTTTGATCCGAGGGTCGGAATAGAATTCTGAGAGTTGCAGTAGCTTCGTTATGTCATTTGGATGTGTGTGCAAAATTTCAGGTCATTCGGACGTGTTTCGGTTGGGTTTTTTTTATCAAATGCGTGTTTTAGAAGTTTTAGAAGAACTTAGGCTTGAATTCGATGTAATTCGATGGTTTTGGTATTGTTTGAGGTGTTGTGGTGATTGGAACGAGTTTGGATGGTGTTTTAGCATGTGTTGGTGTTTTTGGCTGAGGTCCCGGGGGCCTCGGGGTGATTTCAGATGGCTAACGGGAAGTTTTGGACTTGTGCAACTCAGAATTTGCTGCTGCTTCTGGTATTTCCGCTTCTGCGGAATTGGGACCGCAGAAGCAGTGTCGCCCATGCGAAGAGGAGGCCGCAGAAGCGAGGGTTGTCCTGGTCAGCTGTTTCCGCAAAAGCGGACTAGGAGCCACATCTGCGAAGCTGCAGATGCGGGATTTCAACCGCAGAAGCGATTCCAGGGAGGCTAAGTGATTTTTGCGGATGCGGAGTTATGACCGCAGAAGCGGAAATTTAACTGCAGAAGCGGTTATGACTGGGCAGAAGGTATTTCAGTTCTTCTTCGCAAATTTTTGAAGGGTTGGTCATTTTCACTTCGGACTTGGAGAATTGTGGGCAATTTTAAAGAGGGATTTCAAGGAGCTTCGATAAGGTAAGGATTCTTGGACCTCAAACACAATCCTATGGTGTTATTACATGAAGTAAGACTGAAAAATTAGGAAAAACAAGGACTAAAAATGGAGGTTAGGGCTTGAACTTAAGAGAGCTAAGATTAGGGATTTGAGGGGTCAATTGAACTTCGATTCTTGTGATTTTGATATGTATGAACTCGTGGCGAGATAAGGAATCCGTTGATATGAAAATTTCTGAGTTTCGAAAGTGGGCCCAGGGCTCGGGTTTTGCTAATTTCAGGATTTTTGATGCTTTTCGATTATTTTCGCTTGGGTTTTGTTCCCTTAGCCTATTGTAACGTATTCGTTGTGGTTTTGGTCAGATTCGATGCGCGAGGAGGTCGATTTGAGAGGCAAGGGCATAGCGAGCTAGAGCTTTAGCCGGTTCGAGGTGAGTAATGTATGTAAATGATGTCCTAAGGGTTTGAAACCCCGGATTTGCACATCGTAGTGCTATATTGAGGTGAGACACGTGTTTGATGGTGAGTGTGAGGTCGTTTACTATTGGGATTGTGACTTGGTCCATCCCGAGTGATGCTTTTACCACGTATTTGATTGAAGCATAATTCTTATCATCATTATTTGGACTGATTGCCATATTTGGGCTTTGTGCCAACTATTTGGACCCTTCGGGGATTGTTATCATTGTTTCTTCACTATTTGACATATTACTTGATCTCAGTCCTATTGTTTAATACTGTTTTACAAACTCAGCCACTTTTACTCAGATTTGAAACTTAAATAATATTTCTAATGACGTTTTGGGCGGAGGACTACTATTTTATTATTGTCCGAGGGGCTTATGTGATTTCTGGACTGAGTATGGGATCGGACTGTGCGCCACAGCAATATTATATCGATATTGAGGCCGAGGGCCTAGTTGATGCCACGAGATCGCTTGTTATTGCGCTTGGGCCGTAAGGGGGCCCTCCAGGAGTCTGCACACCCCTAGTGAGCGCCGTCGACGATAAATAAATGGATCGGGCTGCACGCCGCAGCGGGTACTAGAGAGTACCGTTTTATGTGTTGCATTTCCTTATTTATCTATCATTTATCTACTTGTCCGTGGTAGTAATTCTATACTTCGATTTCATGGGTTTATCGCTTTCATTCTACTTGTCTTAAATTGCCTAATTATAGATTACCCTGTGCTTTTCTATGATTTCTTATTCTCAGCCATTATTTATGTTTATTACTCACTGGGTCGGAGTACTCACATTACTCCCTATACCTTGCGTGCAGATCCAGGTGCATCTGAGGCTGAGTGAGGATTATTTCAGTTGAGCAGCGCATATCCGGGAGCATCAAGGTAGCTGCATGGCGTCCGCAGCCCTGATCTCTCCCTTCTATCCTTGTTTTTAATTAGTATTCCCTAGATGGACATGTATTAGGTTGATAAACCTATATTAGAGGCTCAGACTTGTGACACTGGATGCTTTTGGGCTATGTTGTAGGATTATTATTGAGATTCCGCATGTTTTAGCTCTTATTTCAGACTTCAAGTATTATGACTTGGTAAATTATATGTGGTAATTAATCACGAACTGTGTGAGAAATGGGTTAAGGTCATTATATGGTCGGGCTTGCCTAGCAGTATGTTGGGCGCCATCACGACCGGGGTTGGGGTCGTGACAAGTTGGTATCAGAGCCTAGGTTACATAGGTCTCGCAAGTCATGAGCCGATTTAGTAGAGTCTCGCGGATCGGTACAGAGACGTCTGTAATTATCCTCGAGAGGCTGCAGGACCTTTAGGAAAAACTTCACATCCTTGAAATTCTATCGTACGACTTTGTTGATTCGAGAACTAAACTTCTATCATTATATTCTCTCATGGATGGTGAGGATGCGAGCTACCGGACGAGGTGGACGACCACCAGTGCCACCCACTGGGGCCACCAGAGGATGTAGACGCGGTCGTGGCAGAGATAGAGCAGCGAGGGAAGCACTTGTTGATCCACCAGCTGCCCCAGCTTCGGATCAGGCTCCAGTAGCACCAGTTCAGGCACCAGCTGTGCCCATCGTGATTTCGAGACTTCAGGAGGCCTTGGCACAGATCTTATCGGTTTGCACTGTCCTGGCTCAGGCAGTTTCGGCCACTATCGCAATAACTACTTCACAGGCCAAGGGAGGCAATCAGACCCCCGCTGCTCGCACACCTGAGCAGGTAGTGCAGGGACTACAGGCGCTGGGGGCACCTCCAGCCCAGCCGGTTGCACCAGTTCAGGAGTTTGTAGTACCAGTTATGTCGGATGATGAGCAGCGTCGTCTTGAGAGGTTTGGTAGGCTCCAGCCTCCGATGTTCAGTGGTGCTGAGGGCGAGGATGCCCAGGGTTTTCTTGACAAGTGTCAGCGTATGCTTCATACAGCAGGGATCCTTAAGTCGAGTGGTGTGGCTTTTACTACCTTTCAGTTCTTTGGGGCTTTTTTTACTTGGTGGGAGGATTTTGAGAGGCGTAGGCCTGTTGATGCAGCGCCCCTTTCTTGGCAGCAGTTCTCCTCTCTCTTCTTGGAGAAGTATATACCGTAGTCCCACAGAGAAGAGCTACGTAGACAGTTTGAGTGGTTGACTCAGGGGGATATGACAGTGACCCAGTATGAGGTGAGGTTTTCGCAGTTGGCCCGTCATGCTATTTGGATGATTCTGACAGATCGTGAGAGGATCAAGAGGTTTGTGGATGGCCTTAACTATCATCTCCGTATTCTGATGACTAGAGAGAGAGTATTGGGTGCCACGTTCGAGGAGGTGGTTGATATCGCTCGTGAGATTGAGACGGTCCGCCGTAGAGAGCGAGAGGAGAGGGAGGCCAAGAGGCCTTGAGGTTCTAGCAGTTTCGGTGGTGCTCCATCTAGGGGCCAGTTCCAGTGTGGTAGAGGTCGTTTTTTCAGGCCTGCTCAGTCGGCCCGTCCAGAGTATAGTGGGGCATCTTTAGGCCGTGGTCATCAGGGGTTTCAGCAGGGCCAGTCTTCACTTAGCGCCCTCCCATCTCAGAGTTTGTCTCGTGCCCCATCCGTCCAGGGTTCCTCCATGGCAGGTCCTTCTACTGGTCATTCTGGTGCCAGGGGTTCCCTTCAGTCCCCATCTCTAGCACCTAGTAGTTGATTCGAGTGCAGAGAGTTTGTTCATATGAGGAGGCAGTGCCCTCGACTTCGTGGTGGTCAGTCTCAGCAGAGGGATCATCCCTCGATTTCTGCTCCAGTTACTTCACCACCCGCCCAGCCAGCTAGGGGTGGAGGTCAGGCAGCCAGGGGTCGCCCCAGAGTGGGAGGTCGATCCGACAGTGGCCAGGCTCATTTCTATGCCATTCCAGGCAGGACAGATGCTATCACTTCAGATGTTATCATTACAGGTATTATTTCAGTCTGCCACAGAGATGCCTCTGTATTATTTGATCCCGGTTACACCTATTCTTATGTGTCCTCATATTTTGCTCATTATTTGGGTACGCCCCATGAGTTTCTTGCTTTACCTGTTTATGTATCTACCCTGGTGGGCGATACTATTGTTGTGGACCGTGTGTACCGGTCATGTGTTGTGACTATTGGGGGTCTGGAGACCCGAGTTGATCTATTGCTATTGAGCATGGTGGACTTTCAAGTTATTTTGGGCATGGATTGGTTATCTCCGTGTCATGCTATTCTAGACTATCATACTAAGACAGTCACTTTGGCTATGCCGGGTGTATCGCGGATCGAGTGGCGTGGCGTGATTGATTATGTTCCTAGTAGAATGATCTCTTTCTTGAAGGCCTAGCGTATGGTTGGGAAGGACTGTTTGTCATATTTAGCGTTTGTGAGGGATGTTAGAGCTGAGACTCCCAGTATTGATTCTGTCCCAGTTGCGAGGGATTTTCCCGATGTGTTTCCTGCAGACCTGCCGGGCATGCCACCAGACAGGGATATTGATTTTGGTATTGACCTAGTGCTGGGCACTCAGCCCATTTCTATTCCATCGTATCGTATGGCACTAGCAGAGTTGAAAGAATTGAATGAACAGCTTTAGGAACTCCTAGATAAGGGGTTCATTCGACCTAGTGTGTCACCGTGGGGTGCACCGGTTCTATTTGTGAAGAAGAAGGATGGCACAATGAGAATGTGCATTGATTACAGGCAATTGAACAAGGTAATAATTAAGAACAAGTATCCTTTGCCTTGCATTGACGATTTATTTGACCAGCTTCAGGGAGCGAGGGTGTTCTCTAAGATTGATCTCCGTTCGGGCTATCACCAGTTGAAGATCATGGATTCAGATATTCTTAAGACTGCTCTCGGGACTAGATATGGTCACTATGAGTTTCTTGTCATGTCTTTCGGGCTGACCAATGCCCCAGCAGCATTCATGCATCTGATGAACAGTGTATTTCAACCTTATCTGGATTCGTTCGTTATTGTATTCATTGATGATATTCTGGTGTACTCACGTAGTCAGGAGGAGTACGCGGAGCATTTGCGAGTTGTATTGTGGAGATTGAGGGAGGAGAAGATTTATTCAAAATTCTCCAAGTATGAGTTTTGGCTCAGTTCAGTGGCTTTCTTGGGGCACGTACTGTCCAGCGAGAGTATTCAGGTTGATCCGAAGAAGATAGAGGCGGTTCAGAGTTGGCCTAGACCATCCTTAGCCACAGATATTCGTAGCTTTCTTGGGTTGGCAGGCTATTATCGCCGGTTTGTTCAGGGATTCTCATCCATTGCATCGCCCTTGACCAATTTTACTCAGAAGGGTGCTCCATTTGTATGGTCGAACGAGTGTGAGGAGAGCTTTCAGAAGGTCAAGACAACTTTGACCACAACTCCAATGTTGGTTTTACTATCAGCTTCAGGTTCATATACCGTATATTGTGATGTTTCGAGAGTTGGGATTGGTTGTGTATTAATGCAGGAAGGTAGAGTCATTGCTTATGCTTCTCATCAGTTGAAGCCCCATGAGAAGAACTACCCTGTTCATGATTTGGAGTTGGCTGCCATAGTTCATGCATTAAAGATTTGGAGGCACTACTTGTATGGCGTATCTTGTAAGGTATTCACCCAGTTGAATCCCCATGAGAAGAACTACCCTGTTCATGATTTGGAGTTGGCTGCCATAGTTCATGCATTAAAGATTTGGAGGCACTACTTGTATGGCGTATCTTGTAAGGTATTCACTGATCATCGCAGTTTTCAGCATTTGTTCAAGCAAAAGGATCTTAATTTGAGGCAGCGGAGGTGGTTGGAGTTGCTTAAAGATTATGATATCACTATATTGTATCATCCGGGAAAGGCCAATGTGGTGGCCGATGCTTTGAGCCGAAAGGCAGTGAGTATGGGCGGTTTGGCATATATTTCAGTTGGGGAGAGACCCCTTGCAGTTGATGGTCAGGCCTTGGCCAATCGGTTTGTGAGACTAGATATTTTGGGGCCCAGTCGGGTGTTGGCTTGTGTGGTTTCTCGATCTTCCTTATATGATCGCATCAGAGAGTGCCAGTATGATGATCCACATTTGCTTGTCCTTAAGCGTAGAGTTCAACATGATGATGCCAGAGATGTGACCATCGGTGATGATGGTGTGTTGAGGATGTAGGGCCGGATTCGTGTGCCCAATGTGGATGGAGGAGGCCCATAGCTCGCGGTATACCATTCATCCGGGTGCCATGAAGATGTATCAGGATTTAAGACAGCACTATTGGTGGAGAATAATGAAGAAAGATATTGTGGGATTTGTAGCTCGGTGTCTCAATTGTCAGCAGGTGAAATATGAGCATCAGAGACCGGGTAGCTTGCTTCAGCAGATGGTTATTCCCGTGTGGAAGTGGGAGAGGATCACTATGGACTTTGTGGTTGGACTTCCTCGGACTTTGAAGATGTTTGATGCTATTTGGGTGATTGTGGATCGGCTGACCAAGTTCGCGCACTTCATTCCTGTGTGTACTACTTATTCTTCAGAGCGATTAGCAGAGATATATATCCGGGAGATTGTTCGGTGGCATGGTGTTCCGGTTTCCATCATCTCAGGTACTCAGTTTACTTCCCTGTTTTGGAAGTCTGTTCAGCGAGAGTTGGGTACTCAGGTGGAGTTGAGCACAACTTTTCATTCTCAGACGGACGGGTAGTCCGAGCGTACTATTCAGATATTGGAGGACATGTTGCGTGCTTGTGTTATTGATTTCGGAGGTTCATGGGATAAGTTTCTACCGCTTGCAGAGTTTGCCTACAACAACAACTACCAGTCGAGTATTCGGATGGCTCTGTATGAGGCTTTGTATGGGAGGCGGTGTAGATCTCCAGTTAATTGGTTCGAGCTCGGCGAGGCTAGGCTATTGGGGACGGATTTGGTTCAGGATGCCTTAGAGAAGGTGAATGTGATTTAGGAGAGGCTTCGTACAGTGCAGTCGCATCAGAAGAGTATGCGGACCGAAAGGTTCGAGATGTATCCTACATGATTGGTGAAAAGGTCTTGCTGAAGGTTTTGCCCATGAAGGGTGTTATGAGATTTGGAAAGAAAGGGAAGTTGAGTCCGCGGTTCATTGGGCCTTTCGAGGTACTTAGGAGGATTGGGGTGGTGGCTTATATGCTTGCTTTGCCACCCAGCTTGTCGAGTGTGCATCCGGTATTTCATGTTTCTATGTTCCGGAAGTATGTTGGGGACCCATCTCATGTTTTACACTTCAGCACGGTTCAGTTGGATGATGATTTGACCTTTGATGTGGAGCCGGTGGCTATTTTGGGTCATCAGGTTCGAAAGTTGAGGTCGAAGGATATAGCTTCAGTGAGGGTGCAGTGGAGAGGTCGGCCCATGGAGGAGGCTACCTAGGAGACCGAGCGGGAGATGCGGAGCAGATATACTCACCTGTTTGAGGCTTCAGGTATGTTTCTTGGCTCGCTCGAGGACGAGCGTTTGTTTAAGTTGGGGAGGATGTGACGACCTGACCCGTCATCTCATGAGTTACCACTCTGTTTCCCCCATTTTCTGCTTCTTTATGCTTCATTTTCTGTATTTGGTGTGATCGAGTAGACTTGGATTGGTTTAAGTAGGAAATGAGACACTTAGTCTCTTTAAGGAAAGCCTAATTTGGAAAAGTCAACCTGATGTTGACTTATGAGTTAGAGGGCTCGGATGTGATTTTCGGTGGTTCGGTTAGCTTCAGGGGATGATTTGTGACTTAGGAGTGTGATCGGAAGTGGTTTTGGAGGTTCGGTGTAGAAATAGGCTTGAATTGGCGAAGTTAGTATTTTGGTGAATTCTGGTTGATAGGTGAGATTTTGAACCGAGGGTCGGAATGAAATTCCGAGAGTTGTAGTACCTTCGTTATGTCATTTGGGATATGTGTGCAAAATTTCAGGTCATTCGGACGTGTTTTGGTTGGTTTTTCGATCAAATACGTGTTTCAGAAGTTTTAGAAGAACTTAGGCTTGAATTCGATATAATTCGATGGTTTTGGTGTTGTTTGAGGTGTTGTGGTGATTGGAACGAGTTTGGATGGTGTTTTAGCATGTGTTGGTGTTTTTGGTTGACGTCCCGGGGGCCTCGGGGTGATTTCGGATGGTTAACGGGAAGTTTTGGACTTGTGTAACTCAGAATTTGCTGCTGCTTCTAGTATTTCCGCTTCTGCGGAATTAGGACCGCAGAAGAGGTGTCGCCCATGTGAAGAGGAGGCCACAGAAGCGAGGGTTGTCCTGGTCAGCTGTTTCCGAAGAAGCGGACTAGGAGCCGCAGATGCGGGATTTCGACCGCAGAAGAGATTCCAGGGAGGCTAAGTGATTTTTGCGGATGCGGAGTTATGACCGCAGAAGCGGTACCGCAGAAGCGGTACCGCAGAAGTGGAAATTTAACCGCAGAAGCGGTTATGACTGGGCAGAAGGTATTTAAGTTCTTCTTCGCAAATTTTTGAAGGGTTAGTCATTTTCACTTCGGACTTGGAGAATTGTGGGCGATTTTAAAGAGGGATTTCAAGGAGCTTCGATAAGGTAAGGATTCTTGGACCTCAAAAACAATCCTATGGTGTTATTACATGAAGTAAGACTGAAAAATTAAGAAAGCCAAGGACTAAAAATGGAGCTTAGGGCTTGAACTTAAGAGAGAAAATTAGGGATTTGAGGGGTCAATTGAACTTCGATTCTTGTGATTTTGATATGTATGAACGCGTGGCGAGATAAGGAATCCGTTGATGTGAAAATTTTTAAGTTTTGAAAGTGGGCTTAGGGCTCGGGTTTTGCTAATTTCGGGATTTTTGATGCTTTTCGATTATTTTCGCTTGGGTTTTGTTCCCTTAGCCTATTGTAATGTATCCGTTGTGGTTTTGGTCAGATTCGATGCGCGAGGAGGTCGATTTGAGAGGCAAGGGCATAGCGAGCTAGAGCTTTAGCCGGTTCGAGGTGAGTAATGTATGTAAATGATGTCCTGAGGGTTTAAAACCCCAGATTTGCACATCGTAGTGCTATATTGAGGTGAGACACGTGCTTGATGGTGAGCGTGAGGTCGTTTACTATTGGGATTGTGACTTGGTCCGTCCCGAGTGATGTTTTTACCGCGTATTTTATTGAAGCATAATTCTTATCATCATTATTTGGACTGATTGCCATATTTGGGCTTTGTGCCAACTATTTGGACCCTTCGGGGATTGTTATCACTGTTTCTTCACTATTTGACATATTACTTGATCTCAGTCCTATTGTTTAATACTGTTTTACAAACTCAGCCACTTTTACTCAGATTTGAAACTTAAATAATATATCTAATGACGTTTTGGGCTGAGGACTACTATTTTATTATTGTCCGAGGGGCTTATGTTATTTCTGGACTGAGTATGGGATCGGACTGCACGCAACAGCAATATTATATCGATATTGAGGCCGAGGGCCTAGTTGATGCCACGAGATGGCTTGTTATTGCGCTTGGGCCGTAAGGGGCCCCTCCCGGAGTCTGCACACCCCTAGTGAGCGTCTTCGACGATAAATAAATGGATCGGGCTGCACGTCGCAGTGGGTACTAGAGAGTACCGTTTTATGTGTTGCATTTCCTTATTTATCTATCATTTATCTGCTTATCTGTGGTAGTAATTCTATACTTCGATTTCATGGGTTTATCGCTTTCATTCTACTTGTCTTAAATTGCCTAATTATAGATTACCCTGTGCTTTTCTATGATTTCTTATTCTCAGCCATTATTTATGTTTATTACTCACTGGGTTGGAGTACTCACATTACTCCCTGCACCTTGCGTGCAGATCCAGGTGCATCTGAGGCCAAGTGAGGATTATTTCAGTTGAGCAGCGCATATCCGGGAGCATCGAGGTAGCTGCATGGCGTCCGCAGCCCTGATCTCCCCCTTCTATCCTTGTTTTTAATTAGTATTCCCTAGATGGACATGTATTAGGTTGATAAACCAGTATTAGAGGCTCAGACTTGTGACATCGGATGCTTTTGGTCTATGTTGTAGGATTATTATTGAGATTCTGCATGTTTTAGCTCTTCTTTCAGACTTCAAGTATTATGACTTGGTAAATTATTTGTGGTAATTAATCACGAACTGTGTGAGAAATGGGTTAAGGTCATTATATGGTCAGGCTTGCCTAGCAGTATGTTGGGCGCCATCACGACCGGGGTTAGGGTCGTGACAACCTTCGACTTTGCTTTAATTTTCTAGGAAATTCTAAGGAGGCGTTGAGAGTATTTTGAGAGGACTTGTTCTGATGATACTTCTAAAATGAAAGAGAAAAATCCTCATTGCACTACTATACTGTTACCAAGCATAGGAATTTCCGCCACTTCCACATGTATAAAAGGTCACCCCGCTCCGGTTGCAGCGCCCAGTGAGACACGTAGCGTAGACCCACTGAAATGTGTGCCCACTTTCTGGCTTCAAATATGTCTCCAGCTGATTGGCCATGCTGGGATCCGCACTTATCATACTATATTTAAGTGTGGGGTGTAACAACTCGGTAGGTAAACTAAACTACATAAGCTACTACTATAAGGAGAAATCATCAATTTTATAAATAATACTGCAAAATTATTTATACAACTACCCCAAGGACTGGTAGTACAAGTCATGTGCCACTATGATTTAGATTTAAAAAACTAATGTAAGAAATAAATAAAATATATTTTTGAAAGTTATATACATAAAAATGAAATTCTAAGCTACCATGAACAAAAGGTAGCATGAATCTGGTATGCTTGTACGTCTCCAATGCAAAGCGTCATCTTCACAGCCACTCAACTCCGAAATCTGTACTCAAGGTGCAGAAGTGTGTATGAGTATACCACGATCGGTACCCAATAAGTATCAAGACTAACCTCGGTAATATAGTGGCGAGGTTCAAGTCATGTGATAATCACTAGTCAAATAATCTATGAAATAAATCAAAGACTGACAACTGAAAGTATAGTAGAAAAGTAATAATAGTAATTTCATCAGAACCATTAATAACAATTCAATGCAAGTAAAGTCCCAGTTTAAATGATAAATTATCACAGAGAAACACATATAAATAGCACCTTGTGCCCACATTTTTATCAGAACAATAATAGCCACCCGTATCACTCTGCCCTGACAAAATGACCATAGCCACCTATATCACTCCGCTCTAACAATATCATAATAACCACCCATATCAATCCATCCTAACAATATCATAATAGTCACCTATATCGCTCCTTCCTAACTATACCACATAATAGCCACCAATATCATTCAGCCGTGACAATATCACAATAACTCGCTCTGCCCTGACAATATCAAAATAGCCACTCGTATCGCTCCACCCTGACAACATCAAAATAGTTGCTCGTATCGCTCCACACAATATTAAAAGTGAAATGCCACCCTTATACTCTATACAACAACAATCAATCCACACAACATGTCCACATGTGCCACAATATCACAAAACAATAATACCAAAGTTTCATCAAGATATAAGCTTAGAACTTACTAAAAAGGTGCACAAGGACATGACAATAGCATAAAAGTGCGAGGGCGTTCAACAAATAAAGCATGACTATGGTTGTAGACATGTGACTTTTGACCCTTCCCAAGATTTTACATATTTTAGCATTTAAATACTTAGTTTAGGTCTAATATAGTTATTTCAACTAATTTTGACTCTTTTACTTTATTTCGTCACAAAATGAAAATTAAAAAAAATATTTAATTTTATGTATCTTTCATAAAATAAAAAAATAAAAATAGTACCTTATTTTTATCTTTATATAATCTTGAAAATACAAAAAAAAAATATTAGTCGCATGTTTTAATATAGTTTAGTTTAATTAATTAGAATCAGTTTTTGCATTATGTAGTATAGTTATCTTATATTAAAGGAATTTAGCTATGGTTTTGAACAATAATTTTGGAGTCTTGGAACCCAATTTTAAGACCCAACAAAACATGGACCTACCCCAATCTCCTAAATTAATCCCAATACCCAATACCCATTAAACCTAATACTATAAAAACCCCTTCTTCCTTTAATAAAAGATTAACTTAGAATCCCTACCCCAAAAAATAGAAGCAGTCGTTTATCATTGACCCCCCCCCCAGAACATCATCGTCTTCAAGGGGACCTATTCGCCGTCTAACACAAAAAGATCCCCCCCCCCCATCAGGTCTTCTCTTCTTCTTCAACAAGGAGCAATTAACCTAGAACCCCTAGATAATCAGCAGTCGTTTGTGACAAAGGAGGTAGCCCTTCATTTTCAACCTTCCATCGTTCACACCACCCAACGACCACCCCTGTAACTTCACACCATCCCAAACGACCAGAAACAAAGCTTAACACACCCATAACCCACAGCAGTGAACCAGATGACCCCAGCCCTCCTCCAAACAACCAACGACCACCAACTACTATCTTCAGTCCAAAACGAGAGCAGCAACAGTGTGGAAAAGTTTTTGCTTTCCCTTCTCGTTCTTTGGTTATCGTCGAAAAAGCAGAGGTAAAAAAACAGAGTGAGAAATTGATGGAGGAACAGAAGCACAGATCTGAGTAACGGGGGTAGTGAGGTAGTCCGGTCAGAGCTCATGAGATTTTCAGCGAGATTTTCCGGCTTAGATTTTGTTCGCGGTCCTATTCATTCCGTCGATTAGCATTTTAAAATTGTAAGTCATTTAAATTTCAGGTTTACTGAGGTTTATTCCCTCCCCTCCCCCCCCCTCCTCTTGCTATCTTAGCGTAATTTCATGCTTCTATAATTTGTAAATCTATTTTGATCTAGTATTTTGAACCTTCCATTTGTGATGTTTGTTTGTTTAACTGTTGAATCAAATCTGAAGTTTTAAGTGGTTATTTGCTTCCATTATTTGTCATATTATATTATTTCATTTTAGATATGATTTATGTGGATTCATATTGTTGTAATTTGCCCGTTTGGATGAGTTGAATTAGCAGACATTATAATCTGTTTGGTTGACTCCTATTCGTTGGAGTTAAAGCCGGAAAGAAGTCTCTGCTTTGACAGTATAGGCTTCCATTTTTCCATGTTGAATGATGCCCTCTGTTTTTATTGATAAGCGTTGCTAATTTTGTGGACTTTGGTTTATTGCACTTAGTTGAATGAATAACTGGATTACTCTCTTGTTGGTGGATTTAATTGGAATTATCTTGAGTGCATTAGGTTGGCGGTAGTAGGTTTGTATATGAAAATCTGATTCCTTTGAAGCTGGTGGATGTAGCTGCATTAACTAAAGTGCATTATCAAAATCGCTAGTATGCTTTAGGTGTGTTTTAAATTTATTATCGTGATTATGTATACGTTCGCATGACATGATTACGGTTTCAAAAAATTAATATTCGTAGCTTGCTTTAGGCGCGACTTAATCAACCATCGTGATTGTGTACACGTTCATGTGACATAATTATGATTTTTTTTTTAAAAACAAACCTGGAGTATGCGTTCGCGCAAATTCGACCAAAATTTCTTAATAATAATAAAGCGTTATTAATTATGGATGCGTAAGCATGACATGATTTTTGACGCGCCAAATGAAATGAGTACATGTACGCGTGATTCGTTTTAAGATAATTTCTTAATTAAAAGAGGTGAATGCACATAGGTTCTAAAATAAGTAATTAGACAATTTGATTAAGCCAAGTATGATCAAAGCGACCGTTCTAAAACCATGGAACATGGGAATGCCTAACACCTTCTCCCGGGTTAACAGAATTCCTTACCTAAATTTTTGTGTTTGTAGACCATAAATATAGTCAAATTTCCTCGATTCGAGATTTTAACCCGGTGACTTGAGACACCATAAATTATCCCAAGTGGCAACTCTGAATTTAATATAAATAATCTCGTTTCGATTGTCACTTAAATTAGAAAAAACTCCCTTATATCTCTTGCGGGGTAGGAAAAAGGAGGAGTGACAGCTCTGGCGACTCCACTAGGGAAGAGAACCCAGAATCTCTGGTTCAAGGTTCAGAATTCGAGCTTGTTATACTTCGCTTTATTTATTGTTTATATTATTATATTTTGTGGACCTAATGTGCTAAATGTTGTTTATTTACCGCTTTCATATTACTTGAACTGTATTAAGCTGTCTCCCTACGCCTCCCTTCTGAGTCTTCAAAAAAATGGTGCACACGTTCGCGTGGCCCACTTTTTTTGTTAGAAGTTATACCAAATAGAACGATGCTAGGCCAGCAACAAGGCCGAGTAGACTTTCGTGCTCCCGGTACGTTGCCCCATTTTCGGCTCGAGTTGCCCGCTCGGGTAAGCCAGGTCAAGAACACAACCCCAGGTTTAAACCTAGAATAACATTAACCTCATGTCGAATCCCTAGTAGGAACGTTTGTTTGCATCACGTGTATTTAATTTAGGGGACTCAACACAGGGGTTGGGTCCGTCTAGGACAAGTGTACCCAAAAATAAAAGACCATCCTGATGCATCCTATGTGCTACATGTTGCAATCTTCAAGGGTAAAAAGGGTCATTTGGCATACCAATGACGGTTGAGGATAAATAAAAAAAGAGGGTAAAGTATAAAAAATAAAGCAAGTAGGGCCCGATTATGTTTTTCTTTCACATTTTTTCAGAAAAAGACAAAAAAACATATGAAATCCATAAAGATTTTGCACTTTCCCATTATTTTTCAAAAAAAAAGGGAAAAGAAAATCCAAAAAGAGTTTACATGTTTCATCATTTTTCAAAAAAAGACAAAAAATATATTTTCTCTAAATTAGTTGTTTTTTTAATTCTCGACCGTATGCAATCTGCCCGAACTACGCTTACCTAATTCTCGTCTTTCGGGGCGGGATACGTAGGCAGCCCACATAGGGTCCGGTTTTCCTAGCGAATCTTAGGTTCTTGGCTTTGCGGGGGCTTAGCCAAAGTTTGCACTTCTAGCCACCTTTTTTGCCACATAAGCTATTTTGCAAAAATAGCCTCAATTATGTTTTGCATGCGTCCAATAGGGAGTGTATTGTCTCACATAGTGTTCTAGGTCTTTAGCTTTATTTGGTCTTAATTTTCTCATACAGGTGTGGGTCTACTTACCGGAGTTTGAGCATGATAGACGCCCCGGGACCATCCAACCATGATCGCTCATTGAGGAGTTGCTTAAGGAGATTTGTTTTATATATTTTGAGTTTGTTTTTCTTTTTATGTCGTCTTTTACCTTCTAGTTTTGTACAGTAATGTCGAGTCTTCTGTTTATTGTATTTCCTATTTTGTATTGGAAAAAAGATATGTTATAAATCAAAAATCCAAAAAAGATTGCGTTTTTATATTTCTGTTAGATGTTTTCTTTAGAATACTAACTTTAGAAGTTCAAAAACAAATTGTGGTTTTACTTAGGAAATTAATATCTAGAACTCAAAATAAAAATTGCTTTTATATTTCCTTTAGTATATTAAGACTAAAAATTCAAAAAAAAAAAGAGACAGAGAATTTTCTTTTAGTCTCTCTTTCAAAGTTTTCTTTAAGATATTAATTCCAAAAATCCAAAAATATTTTCTTTTGAGGTTCTTCTTTGGGAAATTAATAATAACAACAAAAATATTCCTTTTATTTTCATTGAAACTTTAGGACAGTGTACATAGAAGAAGAAAAAAACATACCTTACCTTTTGTTTATCTTTAGAATTTCTCCTTTAGGTAATCAAAAATTGAAATAAAAAAATATTGTTTTATCTTGTTCATTTCTCGTTTCGAAATCTTTCTTCAGGGATATCAAATGAAAATTCAAAATATTTTTCTTTGGTTTATTCTTTAGATTCCCTTCCTAAAAAAAGAATCAAAAAATATTTTTTCTCTTCTAGGGTTTTTCCTTAATAATTTCCCATAGAGTATTTGTATCAAAAGAAAAACAAATTATATATATATGCCCGTTAAGCTTGAGTTTAGAATAGGTTATAGAATATTAAGTCTGGAAAATTCAAAAAAAAAAGATTTGCTTCTTTTGTTTCCCTTTTCTCGTCAGAGTAGTCATTAAGATAAAAAAAAAGAGAACGTTGGTTTGTTTACTTTATTCTCGATCTTCCCGAACTATGCAAAGATCTGATTCATGCGGCATCATGATACATAGGCTACCTACATAGGGTTCGATCGAATCATTTTTTTATTTTATTAAAAGAAAAAGGGAAAAAGAAGGAAGCAAAAAAGAAAGGGTGAAGTTGTGGGACGTGAGAAATTAGAGGAAATAAAAGAGCGATAATCAGAAAAAAAAAAAAGGAAGGAAAATGAGTAAGCCAAGAAGTTCTAGAAAATAAAAGAAAAGAGAACATTCAAATGGACAAATTGGGATGATGCCAAGTGACCTTGTGACCCTCGAAGTCATTCTTAAAACCGTTAATTGTTGCTAGGTGCATTGCACGTTATGTGATATTTTTAGTTGTTAAATGCCTAACGCTAACATGATGACTTCATTTTGTTCCTCTTTGTTATCCTCATTATAGCAGAAGGGTGGTTGGTTTGTGGTTCTTAAACTGGTAACTCTTCCATACAACACAAGGTCAAAGAGCAAGGTAGTCATGGCTGGCAAAGAGTTGGACACAAGAGTTGTTGACCCGTCGAGGGAGTTTGTGGAGTCAGAGTCTGAATTGAAAGAGGAGGTCCAAAGGTTGAAACAGCAGATGATAGAAATGTATCAGTCTTGGACCAGGGGGCATCCTCCACTTTTATTCCTCACTAATTACACTGAAAACCCTGCAACTAGCCCACCACTATCACAAGCCTTAGGTCCCTACTGCTGCTGATATCTCCCCACCATCTTTTCACACTCTACTCACCAAAACAACCTCATATACCGCTCCTTTGGCCACTCATGCTCTTATAGCTCCTCCTCCATCTACTTTTCCTCGATCCTCTAACGATACTGTGTTCAAAGTCCCTGATGCCCAACACTATGCTCCAGAACCAACTTTCAAAGTCTCGGATCCATACTCTCACGCTCTTCATTTTGAGCCTCCCAGTGAAACTGAAAAGCCTGCTAAGACAGTGGAGCAATACGATATATCCAGGAGGTGAAAATCTTAGAGCAGTCTTTAAGAAACATGCAAGGGATAGGTAGCTAGATGAGCGTGTCTTATAAAGACTTGTGCTTGTTTCCTGATATCCAACTGCCCGCTGGGTTTTAAGATGCCAAAGTGTGATTTGTATGATGGACATGGAGATCCGGTGGCCCATTTGAGAGGCTATTGCAGTAAGATGAGAGGCTCCGGTAGGAAGGACAAATTATTGATGGCATATTTCAGTCATAGTCTGAGTGGGGCAGCTCTGGAGTGGTACACATGGGACGATATGGCTCAGGCCTTTGCCCGGCACTTTCAATACAATATAGAAATCGTCCCGGATCGCATGTCCCTCACCAAGATAGAAAAGAAGCCTACTGAAAGCTTTAGGGAATACAGGTTCAGATGGAGAGAGCAAGTTGCCAAAGTCAATCCCCCGATGGAAGAAAATGAGATGGCCGAGTACTTTCTTCAAGCTCAAGATCCAACTTACTTTGGGCATTTGATCTCGGCTGTGGGTAGGCCTTTTAATGATGTGGTAAAAATGGGAGAAATGGTAGTAGATGGGTTGAAGTCAAGCAAGATCATGAGCTATTCTGCTTTAAAAGCCCACAACACAAGCAATTCAGAATGACACAAGAAGCTTGCTGGGTTAGAAGGAACATGATGATGTTGCCATAGTTGTCTCAGGATCAGGACATAGTTCAACGGGTCCGCCACTCCAATATACTCATCCTCAACCCCAACCCCAAACCCCACATAATCCACCTTAGTATTATCCTCCGAACAATGTTCGGTCATCTGTCCAACCACCGAGTCACTCACTATGGAGAGCGCCAGCACCGCATAATGCATTTTTGCCTTCACAACATTTTCGAGCACCCAACAACCCTAGAAAATAAGGGCAATGAGGGTAACAAAGGCAAAGAAATAGTTTCACGCCAATCGGGAGAGTCCTACACTAGCTTGTTTGAAAAGTTAAAGCATTCTGGCCCGATTGAGCCGTCCTCGGCTATACTCCAGACCCACATGCAAAAGGTTTTGATCCTACTGTACGATGCATGTACCACTCTAATTTCCAAGGTCATAGCATTGAAGATTGTCGTGCTTAGAAAAGGGAAATAAAAAGAATGATTCAAGAAGGGATAATTGTGATCCAGGACAGTGAGACCCAGAATATCGCGCAACATCCTTTACCTGCACATGATGATACACACTTTGTGGGGATGATGCGTGGCGACAGGATGTATGAGAATCCTCTTGGGAACTTGTTGACTGAAGTTAATGATGTTGAAATTGGTAATGGTCTTGGTGATATTGATGTGGAACTCAGTGGCTAAGATGCCGAGCTTGGTAATTGGAAAAACGCTCCTTTCTTGGTTAGCCGAGGAGGAGTCTTGGTGGTTTATTTTGTTGTTATTTCTGTTGTCCGGGTTATTTTAGGGTTGTAATTCGGATATTGTCTTGTGACTCAAACCCTTCTATCATTTTATTTTACCTAGTTCCTTTAGTCGTAGTAACTCATTTAGTGTTATCTAGGTTTGTTCCAGGGTTGTAACCCCAGTTTATTTTGTTTGTTTTGTTGTTCAAACCCTTTCACCGTCTGTCTAATGCAATTATTTATTTTATGTTATTTCTAGTCATTTTTGTTTAGCTGTCTTTTCCTTTTATAATTCTTTTCATGCTGGCTCTAGTGACATGACATGCACGTATAATTCTAGGCATGGTCTTAAAAGTTAGTTTAATCATGAAGCAATCAAATAATTTTGAAGATGATAGAAACATTTGAGGGAAATAAGTAAAGGCATTTTGAGATCACTTAAAGCCCGAATTGTGTGAAACTGGGGCAGCTAGTTTGGGAATTTAATGGGATGACAAGAATTTGTTACGAGAGAGTGCGTCCCAACAATTTAAAACGAGCAACTTTCAGTTCAAGTGCACCTCAATTTACAAGATAAAGTCATGGGAGTTTTCTTCAAACAGACGGAGGGTATCCATCGTGAAGAAGAAATCACCCAATGAGAATTATGTACTTGACAAGGCACTAAAAAGGTGGAAAGCATATCAGTGATATCAATGCCGGAGCTGTAAAAGAAATGTTGTACTTGGCATTTTCAGGGATTGGGAGGCCCTCTTTCAGCTACCTAAACACTTTATACTATTTGGTACCCCTTTTGAGCCTATGCTAGTTTTCTTGACCTCCCCTCTTTTGGAATCAAGTTAGAGTCATACGGAAAAAAAATCATGTCCCCATAGGTTTATTTTAGAAAGTTCATTCCAAAAGGAAAATTCAAAAAAAAAAAGAGGAAAAATAGAGATAAAGAAATAAAAAGGAAAACAAAAGAAGAAAAAAAAGAAGGAAAAAGAGAAAAAGAAAAAAGAAAAAGGAAAATAGTAACAAAAGGTAGTCTTGTGAACTACGTTTGACATGATTCTTGTCACCACAAGATACGTAGGTAGTCTTACGGTTTGGTCATACCAAATAAAATATTTCATAACCCACGAAGTCAAGAGTGGGGCAGTCTTTCTTAGAAATTCCATTTCAAAAAGAAAAACAGAAAAAAGAGAATCAAATTCCATTATTTTAGAAATTGGGGCAGAGTTTTAAAATGGATTCCAAGAGTTGTAAATAAATTAACCCTGTTGTCTTAGTTATTTTGAGCCTTTATGATATCCTTTCTTTCTAATCTTGTCCAAAAGCCATATTACAGTCCAAAAAAACCTCCCAAATAATCTTGGAGAGTGTCGGTCAGACATGCCAGGAGCATATGATATTTCTATCGCGGTTAATGCCTTGTCATCTGCAGAATCGGAGGAAATAAAAAGAAAAAGAACAAAATTAGAGAGTGTTATCGGTGAAAACCTTCACAGGCACCATAAGGCGACGGGAAGTTAAGAGAAAGAACAAAATGAGAGAGGCTTTATGGTGAAAATCCTTCGAGCACTACAAGTCGAATAAGGGCCGTGAATCAGATGGGATAATCGGAGCATTAAAGCCCAGTTTCATGACTTAGAGCTACAACAAGAGTTGAACATTAGACTGGCTTGACAGATTAGGCCACTTAATCAAAAGGTGCATGTCATGGTCATTAGAGTTGATGTCCACATCTGATAACTTTCTACTTTTTAATTTTCTTGTTAGGTATCATCTCTTTCCATTGTCCCTTACTCTATTCCTTTTTTCTTGTTTGCTTCCTTTTCTTGAGTCTGTTTGGTCAAAACAAGTGAGAAATGATTTCAAAATTTGCTACCAGCTTTCCAATTGCACAAAACGGAATCTGTCTTGCACATCAAAGTGGCATAAGTCAGGAAGGAACAGTAGGCGCACTGATCTGGAAACAATCAACGTGTTTTGGGATTCATGTAAAATACAAAGGTTTAGTAGAGGTCAATTCATGATCAATGCAACAGATAAAGGTATTGGGTTTGAACGGATCAGAGGTATTTTCTGTGATAAGGGTGACAGAGAAAGTGGTTAGTCAATAAACAGGCAAGGTCTTTCAAGTTGAAATCAAGGTTATCATGGCAAGTGAAGGAGCAATCGCCCACAAAGTCAATGCCACAAACCAACCACCATGTTTAAACTCACAAGTTTTCTTTGTTTGAAACAGGGACAAAACCTATGTTCATATTAAAGCTTGGAAGCTGGAGTTTTTCAGGTGTAATGCCCCAATTCTGCTTACACAAAGGCTATTGAGAAGATCACACTTCACCCCTTGGAGAAACACTTCCTAGTCTGGGTTTTCAAGTTATATTTTGTTGTAGGAGACACACTTCCTAAATCAAGATTTTACCCCTAGAATATGCACTTCCTAGTTTGGATCAAATGAGTTTGAGTCACTGAGGTTTTACCCCTAGGAGACGCACTTCCTAGTCTAAGTTTTTCAAGTTATATTTTGCTCTAGGAGACGCACTTCCTAAATCAAGATTCCACCCCTAGGAGACGCACTTCCTAGTTTTGATCATTTTAATTCATCTCTAGGAGATGCACGTCCTAGTTGGAGTCATTGACGTTTTACCCGTTAGGAGACGCACTTCCTAGTAGGGGTCTTTCAGCTTATACTTGTTAGGAGACGCACTGATAAGTAGGATTTTAACATGTTTTATACCCATACTTTTCTGCGCTTTGAGTGTAATTTGCTACAAAATAGTCCCAAAATGCTTATAGATTGCGCTTGATTGTAGGTTTGAGCTATAAAGTGACAAATCGTCAAAGATCGGCTCAAATCGGAGTGAAACCTGCTCCAGTGTCAAAGATCATTAAAGTAAGGACATTCAGAACTTGGTGCGGACCGCACCATCATGTCATGCGGCCCCACCATAGGAGTTCAGAGACTGTGAAACTACAAGTCAAGCTCATGCGGCCGCATTCCACTTCATGCGGCCCGCGTCTCACTCATGCGGACGCACAATCTTGCTATGCGGTCGCGTCCAAGAAGTTCAGAGAGTGTCATATTCCAGAAGCAAACCACACGGTCGCATCTGACTTCATGCGGACCGCATCCCTCTCCATGAGGTCGTACTCTATGGTCACGCGGCCCACATCAGTGAAGTTCAGAGAAGCTGCCAAAACCAATCATACGGCCGCACAACAACTTTGTGCGGTCTGCACCAGTTTTCATGCGGCCGCATTCCAACTTTGTGCGGTCCGCATCAACATCTTCAGAGAGCAAGATTCAGAGGTCAAGCAACCCAGTGCAGCCGCGTGCCATCTTTGTGCGGTCTGCACTAACCCCGCAGGGGCAGTTTTGTCCAGTTTTTCCAGCCCACTATAAATAGAACATTTTACCATTTTTAGGTTAAGTTGGGTACATCTGATAGCTGCTGCACTCGTGAGACTTATGTTTTGGCCGATTTGGGAATTTATAGCTTGGTTTCATCATAGATTATTGTAATTTAACATTAGCAATTAATTAATATGGTTGTTTTATCTTCTATTTCTTCATTTTCTTCTTTAGCTATGTCTAGATAAACCCATTAGCTAGGGTTGTGGCTCAACCCTAGTATGGGTAATTAATGGGTGTAGCTTCTTAATGATAGATTGATATTGGGTGTTTGTTATTTGGGTTAATTTTATGGTTTAATTAAGGATTGTTGGTTGCAAACATTGATTCTAGCTTAGTGGGTGTTGATCTTCTTGAGAAAGAGAGTCTATGACCCCAAAATTGACCCAACAAGGAATTGGGGTGGACCATAAGAAATGGTAGTCCCAATTAACTGGTTAAACCTCGAGAGAGTAATCACCCTACTTGAACCCTAGTTGCTTGGTCTAATTGGCCTACCCAATTGGTCTCGAGAGAGTCAATTGGGCAAAATCACTCTCTCTACCGAGAGGTGTGAGAGTGGCTATAATTGTGCAATGGTTATAACATTGATCCCAAATATGTCAATCTATTATTAGTAGTCTCTACCTGTTAGTTAACCACCTAGGTGATGCCACGACCCTAGTGCATTTTTCTATATTAATCACAACTTAGAACATCTCCCTTTAGCATAAATTAGCTTAAACTTGTAGTTGATACAATTAGGAATCGACCCAAAAAAATGATAGAAGCACAATTAGGAGCAAACACGCATTCCTAGTCTGAACAAATACGCAACTCCATTCCAAGCTCCCTATGGAAATTGACCCTGATACCACTATTCGGGTAAAAGTCTTAGCGCTCGCTCTTTCTACCATTGCGTAAGGTTGAGTTTGCTACAATCAACTTTTTGGCGCTGCTGCCGGGGATCTTACGATGTTGACTATTTGTGTAGCTAGTTTTGTGTTTTGCTTCTCTTTCCTTCTTTTTACTAATTTTATTTGTGTCAATTCACTCAGGTACACATGGCTTTAAACGTAAATGACCCTCTTGGCAACGTGATCGTGGGGGAGGAGGTTGAGGATCTAGAACAAGAAGACGTATTGCCTCAAGCTCCTAGGAGAGGTCGACATGCCAATGCAAATGAGAATATACCAGACCCTCCTCCACCTCCACCAAGAGTGGCACCAAGAGTTCTACCCAATCAAGGGTACGCAAGTGCAATAGTTCCTCCCCAAATTCGGGCGGGGAACTTCCAGATTACAAATCTGATGCTCACCTTGCTCAAACAATGAGGTTATTTCATGTGGGCCGTTGATCAGAATGCTTATAAACACTTGAAGGGCTTCATGGATAATTGTTGGGGTAGCAAGCAGACAAATGTTTCGGAGGATGCATTAGACTTCGACTTTTCCCGTTCTCACTTCGGGGGAAGGCATTAGATTGGTTGGAGAGGCTGCCCAATCATTCCATCACTACATGGGATGAGTTGGCGGACAAGTTCATCGCTAAGTTTTTCTCTCCATGTCACATGGCGGCTCTACGGGACGAGATTCTAGCCTTCAAGCAAGAGCCGACTGAACCATTACACGAGATATGGGAGAGGTTTAGAACAATGGTGAAAGAATTCTCTAACAATGATATGACTGATGTGATGATCCAACAAACATTCTATAGGGGCATCAACACAACCAACCAATGTATTCTGAACCAACTGGCGGGAGGAAATTTTATGAAGCTTCCTTACAATGAAGCTTGTGATGTGTTAGATGAGATGACCGACACATCGTCGGCATGGCAAAGCCGAGATAATGTGCCTCAAGGTGATCCTAACGTCATACATTTGCATAAGGAGTTACATGATCATGGCCAAGCCATTGCCGAACTTACAACAACAATGAATCAGTTGGCTAAACCGCAGTTACAACAAGTTCAAAATCCGCGCCAAGTCAACGCCATGGAAGGAGTGAATATGATGAAAAGGAGGCAAAGAGGGTAACAACCTCAAGGAAATTTTGATAACTATGACAATGGTGGTGGCTATCCGAATGAATGCTATGATGATCAAAGTAAGGAAGTCCAATACATCAACAACTATCAAGGGAATAGAGGTAATCAAGGGAACCAACAATGGAGACCTCAAGAAAATTGGGGCAATCAACAAGGTGGTAATTGGAACAATAACAACAACCAAGGAGGAAATTAGGGGAACAACAATTCGGGTAATCAAGGGAATTGGAGCGGAAACAACAACAACAATTGGAACAACAAAAATGGGCAAGGTGTGTGGAATAACAATGGTGGTCAAGGAAATCGGGGGCAAGGCTTTCAAAGGCCTCCGATGTTTCAACAACCGAACAACCCGCCGCCGTTTCAATCTCAAGGGTCTAGTTCTTCGGGAAATGAATTTGGTAGAATTGAAGTTATGTTTGAGCAAATGATGAAGAAGAACCAAGACTCCAAAGCTCAATTGGCCTCCCACAACACTTTTATCCGTAACTTGGAAGTACAACTTAGCCAAATTTCTCAGTCTTTAAATACTCGCCAAAAGGGTGCTCTACCAAGTGATACGGTAGTAAACCCCAAGGGTGGGTACAATAATTATGTGATGAAGGTGACAACGCGAAGTGGAAGAGGCGGTGATGTGCATGCCTCAAGAGGAAACCAAGTTATGGTGGATGAAGATGAGTTACGAGATAATGAAATGCCTTTGGTGGTTGAAGATGTAGTTGAATCAAGTGTGAGAGATGATGTGCGGATTGATATTAATGAGGTTGAAGAGGAGACACAAGAGGCCGTGAACCCGTCTAGGGAACACGTGATTGATATGCCCGAGCCGGTGGTGCCCAAAGTCAAAGCACCCTTACCTCGACCTCCTCCACCCTATCCTCAACGGTTGGCCAAGCAAAAAGGTGACAACCAATTTAAGAAATTCATTGAGATGATGAAGAGTTTGACTATCAACGTGCCTTTGGTGGAGGCACTCGAGCAAATGTTGGGGTACGCAAAGTTCATGAAAGAGTTGGTTACAAAAAAAAAAGAGCAATGGAGTGTGAGACAATTAAGATGACCCATCAAGTGAGCGCAATTGTACATTCTATGGCTCCGAAACTTGAGGACCCCGATGCATTCACTATCCCATGTACCATTGGAAGTGCCAACTCTGCAAAAGCCCTTTGTGACTTGGGGGCAAGTATCAATTTAATGCCATATTCGGTTTTCAAGACCTTGGGAATCGGACAACCTCGTCCAACTTCTATGAGGCTTCAAATGGCGGACCGGTCAATGAAGCGGCCTTTGGGGATTATTGATGATGTCCTTGTTCGTGTTGATAAGTTCATATTGCTGGCCGATTTCGTTATCTTGGATTGTGAGGTGGATTTTGAGGTGCCAATTATCCTTGGAAGACCTTTCCTAGCTACTGGAAAGGCTTTGGTAGATGTCGAAGCGGGAGAGTTGACCTTCCGTGTTGGTGATGAAAAGGTGGTGTTCCATGTGTGCAAATCTATGAGGCAACCGAATAGCACCGAGGTGTGCTCATTTGTTGACATTGTCACGGCGGTGATAGTGGATGACACAAGCGCAATGGTGAATATTGAGGACCCACTTGAGGTCGTGCTCTTGAACATGGATGTTAATGATGATGTCGGGAGAGTTGAATGTGTAAACGCTTTGCATGGTATGGGCTTGTATTCTTATGAGCCTAGGAAGTTATCCTTGGATCTTGAGAATCGCAAAACTCCCCCTACAAAGCCATCTATTGAGGAGTTGAAACCACTTCCTCCTCACCTCAAGTATGAATACTTGGGCCCTAATTTCAATTTACCTGTTATTCTTTCGTCTTGCTTGACTAACGCGCAGGTTGACGCCACTTTGGCGGTTCTACAAAAGCGCAAGAGGACGATAAGATAGACATTGGTGGATATTCGGGGTATAAGCCCGGCCTTTTGCATGCATAAGATCATATTGGAGGAGGATGCAAGGCCCTCACTTGAACACCAAAGGAGACTCAACGAAGCTATGCAAGAAGTGGTCAAGAAGGAAGTTATCAAGTGGCTTGACGCCGGTGTGGTGTATCCTATTTCTGACAGCTCATGGACTTCTCCAGTGCAATGCGTACTGAAGAAGGGCGGGATGACTGTGGTAACCAATGCTAACAATGAGTTGATTCCTACTCGGATGGTGACGGGATGGAGAGTTTGTATGGACTATAGAAAGCTTAACAAGGTGACTCGAAAGGATCATTTCCCGTTGCCGTTCCTCGACCAAATACTTGATCGTCTTGCGGGTCGGTCATTCTATTGCTTTTTAGATGGGTATTCGGGGTACAATCAGATTCTCATCGCCCCGGAAGATCAGGAAAAGATGACCTTTACTTGTCCCTACGGCACATTCGCATTTTCGAGGATGCTGTTTGGATTGTGTAATGCCCCAGCGACCTTTCAACGATGTATGATGGCAATTTTCACCGACATGGTGGAAGATATATTGGAGGTCTTTATGGATGATTTTAGCATGGTGGGGGACTCCTTTGAAGAATGCTTGACAAATTTGGATCGTGTGTTGGCCCAATGTGAAGATACAAACCTAGTTCTCAATTGGAAAAAATGCCATTTTATGGTAGAAGAGGGTATTGTATTGGGTCATAAGATTTCGAAGAGAGGTATTGAAGTTGACAAAGCCAAGATTGAAGTCATTTCAAGGTTACCTCCCCCTACTTCTGTCAAAGGGGTGAGGAGCTTTTTGGGGCACGCGGGTTTCTACCGAAGGTTCATCAAAGATTTCTCTAAGGTAGTTAATCCCGTTGTGCAAGTTGTTAGAGAAGGAGGCCAAGTTTGTTTTTGATGAGAAATGCATGGAAGCTTTCGAGCTTCTAAAACACAAGTTGACAACAACCCCTATCATTACCGCACCCAATTAGAGCTTGCCATTTGAGCTCATGTGTGACGCTAGTGATGTTGCGGTAGGGGCAGTCTTGGGCCAAAGAATCAACAAGATGTTCCATCCGGTGTACTACTCAAGCAAGACGATGAATGAAGCTCAAAGAAACTATACAGTCACCGAGAAGGAGTTGCTAGTTATTGTGTTTGCCCTGGAAAAGTTCAGACCATACCTTACGGGGGCCAAAGTTATTATCCATACCGATCATGCCACCCTTAGGTATTTGATGACCAAGAAAGATTCAAAAGCAAGGTTGATGAGATGGGTGCTACTTCTTCAAGAGTTTGATCTAGAAATTGTGGACCGAAAAGGAAGCAAAAATCAAGTGGCGGACCACTAGTCCCGCTTGGAAGAAGAGGGGAGGCCTTCTGACGACCTTGAAATCAATGATGCATTCCCGGATGAACACCTACTTGCGGTATCTATGCATGATATGCCGTGATTTGCCGATGTGGCAAATTATCTTGTGACCGGTATAATCCCGTATGAGCTCTTTTCTAACCAAAAGAAGAAGCTCAAGCGGGATAGTTTGGATTATTATTGGGATGAGCCATATTTGTTCAAGATTTGCACCGATGGTGTGATTCGCCGATGTGTCCCGGAAGAAGAACAATTGAGTATTTTGGAGGCTTGTCATTCCTCTCCCTATGGTGGCCATCATGGCGGGGTGAGGACGGCTTCTAAGGTGCTTAGTTGCAGTTTCTATTGGCCCTCCTTGTTTAAAGATGCCGGTGATTTTGTCAAGAGATGTGATGAATGCCAACGAGTCGGTGGGATTTCTAAAAAGGATGAGATGCCTCTCAACACAATTCTAGAGGTGGACATTTTTTATGTGTGGGGTATCGACTTTATGGGGGCGTTCGTGAGTTCTTGTAGGAATACCTATATCTTGGTAGCGGTTGATTATGTGTCGAAATGGGTCGAAACCGTCACTTTGCCCAACAATGAACCTTGAAGTGTGGTGGCGTTCTTGAAAAAGAGTATCTTCACAAGGTTTGCCACTCCACGTGCTATCATTAGTGATGGTGGTTCTCATTTTTGCAACCGGGCTTTTGATTCATTGCTTGACAAGTATGGTGTAAATCACAAGGTGACCACTCCTTATCATCCTCAAGCGAGTGGCCAAGTTGAGGTTTCCAACCGAGAGATCAAGAGTATTTTGTCCAAAACTGTCAATGCCAATAGGACCGATTGGTCGAAGAAACTAGATGATGCTCTTTGGGCCTATCGGATAGCTTACAAGACCCCGATTGGTATGTCTCCGTATCGGTTGGTGTTTGGGAAAGCTTGTCATCTTCCGGTAGAATTGGAGCATAAGGCTATGTGGGCCCTGAGAAAATTGAACTTAGAATGGGATGCCGCTGCGAATCTCCGGGTTGAGCAACTCAATGAGCTAGACGAGTTTAGATTTCATACCTACTCCAGCGCGTCCTTGTACAAGGACAAGATGAAGTACCTTCACAATAAGTATGCCGGAGGGAAGAAATTCAAAGTTGGTGACATGGTTCTTCTTTTCAACTCCCGGTTGAGGTTATTCCCGGGAAAGCTTAAGTCTAAGTGGAGTGGTCCATTTGAAGTTGTTGGTGTAACCCCATTTGGAGCTATTGATCTCAAAAACAAAAATGGTGAAGTTTTCGGGGTCAATGGGCATCGTGTTAAGCATTACTTGGGAAAGTTTGATGACACCCCCGTGGTGGCACTCATTCATTTGAAGTGACTTTGATGGTAACATGCGTCGTGCCGCGACGTTAAATCAGGCGGTTTTTGGGAGGCAACCCATGTCTTTTTCTTTCTTTTTTGATTTCTGTTGTAGATTAGGATTTTTTGAGCTAATGGTTTGTGAGATGTTGCAGGAATTGTGATTGAACCAATGCAAAACAACTGTGCAAAAAGTGCATAGTCTCTGAACAGTGACCGTGCGGACGCAATCCCACTTTGTGCGGTCCACACCGGCCAAAGAAAATATTGCCAAGTTTCTGAAGATGGCTAGTGCGGCCGCATCCTTGCTTGTGCGGTCCGCACCGGTGAAGGCCAAGAATGATCAGTCTCTAAACTGCGTTCACGCGGCCGCGTCCCACTTTGAGCAGCCCGCGTGGTTCTCATGCGGCTGCATCCCGTCTCATGCGGTCCGCGTGCCTTCGTTTCAGCACCAGGTAAATGGTAAAGTCCCAGTGCGGCCCGCAGTCGTGTTCATGCGGCCGCACTGGACGGTAAGTTATGGGACCCACTGTGTTTCCTTATAAATAGACCATTAGGATTTTTATTAGAACTTTTCGCCAAAATTAACCCCTGAGCACTAAAAGTTACTGTTCACATTCAGAGACCCCTCTTAGTGTTAATATCAAGAGCATTTCTTCGTTTTCCTAGTATGATATCTCTCACATTAGTCTTTACTTAGTATTAATTTAAACTTTATACATGTTTTCCTAGTCATAACTTCTTCGTTTTTCTTTTTTGTTCTTCATCGTTTCATGATTAGGATAGTTTTATAGTGTTATTCTTGTTCTTTGAAATGATGGGCATGTTATAAATGAGTAGGGACAAAGTAGGATGCTAAAACGTGACAGACTTGAGTTTTTTGCAAAACCCTAATTGCCCCTGTAATGAAAGCCCAGCGCGGCCGCACTCCCTGATTATGCGGTCCTCATGACTTTTACGCGGCCGCATCATTCTGTTATGCGGTCCGTATAAGCCTTGAGCCTAAAGGTTGATACTTCCCAGTGCGGCCGCACGCCTTGTTTGTGCGGTCCGCTCCATGCCCCACGCGGTTGCATCCCATGTTTGCGCGGTCCGCGTGGGTGAGGTTCAGAGGGCACCAGTTTTAAATAGTATGGCCAATGCGGCCGCATGACCAGTTTGTGCGGACCGCGTTGGCCCCCACGCAGCCGCACCCCTTGTTCATGTGGTCCGCATGGTTACTAATCAGAGAGGTGTTCATTTCCCAATTTGGTCAGTGCGGTCCGCATGCCTTGTTTGTGCGGTCCGCACTGCAATCACCTGTTCTCTGTCTGTGTTTCTGTTCTGTACTTAAACTCTGCAATTGCCTGAACTAACAATGTTAGAATTATTTGTGTTCAGGAAATGGTTAAACAACGAGGGCGTGGAGCTAAACAACCCGGACAAGGAGTTGACCCCTCCCAGGGAGGTAAAGCAAAATTGAAGAAACTCACTCCCGAACCAAAGCTAAAAACAAGAAAGCAGGTGATGAGTGATGAAGAGCAGTCGGGGAGTGAGTACTTCCCCTCCCAGGATGTCTCAACTGATTCAGGGAAAGCCCCCGCAGGCCCAGCTAAAGCTCCAACTGTTATACAACCTGAGTCGTCTGAGGGCTCAGAAGCAGGCAGTGCCAAATACTCCATCTCCCCCACAGCTTCAGAATCCGGGGAGGGTGCAGAAGATAAAAACAAGAGTGATAAGGAGGTCCCGGACAGTGGGGTACTTAGAGTTGGGGGAACTGAAAGAACTAGAAACCCAGTTGTATGGCAGGACAGATTTGTCAGCGAGGTGGCCTTTCATAAATTCCAAGAAGTGTGGCCCAAGAAGAAGGTGATTCCAGAAAGAAGAGTAGTCACCCAGGATTTGTTACCCTACCTTACCCGAGTCCATGAACAATTTCTTACTAGAGTGGGGTAGGATTTCTTTAAAGATGAGCTGGTCGATGCAAATAAACATATGGTGAAGAAATTCTACAGCAATGTGGCCCATACAAAAGAAGGGTCAATTGCAACCAAAGTGCGGGATAAGAAGATAGTATTCTCGGGAGAGGCGTTGAACGAATATTTGGGTTTCAATGTGGAGGATGACTCTTTGTACAGAGAGAAGTTAGCATTGAAAGAGGAAGCTCGTCCTTGGGTGGCACAGTTCTTAGCTCCGCCGGGTACTGTTCCGGAGTGGATTCAGGTGGGGAAGAAAATATTGCGAAAGGACCTCAATTTTGAGGCGAGAGGATGGTTAACTTTTGTATGCAACAGGTTGGACCCTTCGTCCCATGACCAGACCATTCCAATCGCCCGAGCGATTCTCATTGCATCCATCATGGCAGGTTTCCCCATCAATATGGGGAATGTTATGTACAGTGTGATCACATCCATTGGCATTGATACGGACAGAAACTACCCCTACCCGAACACCCTAACAATGTACTTTGAAGATGCAAAGGTGAAAAAATACCCCTTCGATGTTGGAGTCCGGCCGGTGTCCCTGTTCTCATGGTTTAATATTCAGTGGCCGGACAACCCGAAGGGGGATAAGAAGGGAAAAGCATCCACCTCTACCCTGACAGGTCAGTCTGAGGAGCTAGTTGCGGTAGAGGCCTCTATTGAGCCACCTACTCCTGCTGCCACTACTGTTCCGGACATCCCATCCTCCTCTGCATTTCCCAGTTCTTCAACTGGCCCAGTGGTTCCCACATCCAAATCCAACCCCCTCACGGCCCAGCAGTTAGCAAAGACATTGGTTAGTTTGAACAACTGGATGTCAGTCTCGACATCCAAGTTGTCGACTTTGGCTACCACAGTTGCGGCCCAGTCTGTTCCAGCCACCGTTGAGATTCCTCAGTCCATTGAGGAGACATTGACTACACTCCTGGCTAACCAGGAGAAGATTTTGGCTACTCGGGCTGCCTTGACAAAGGCAGTTGATGCACAGGGCAAAGCTCTAAAGGATCTTGCCAGAGAACACAAGAAGATGAGAAAATCCCGGGCATATAAGGACGAGGTGAAGGAGCTCCGAGCTGAGGTTGACAAGCTAAAGGCAGACCAGCTGCCTTTAGACTTGTTCTTTGATGAGTCAGCACCTCCACCAGCAGTAGTTGTACCGGAGCCATAGCAGGAGGAGGAGCCTAGGCACCCAAGGAAGAAGAGGAAGCTTCCTAGCACTAAGGGTGTTGTGATATAGGTAGCACAGGTTCAGGAGGATACTTTCAGTGCTCCATCAGATGTTCAGTCGGTCCATGACCCGGCCCCTGTCCCAGCAGCAGAGCAGCAGCAGGCCGGGAACCAGTCTGAGGTTCCCGCCAGTACAGAGGACCAGGGGACCACTGATCAGCCCATGACGACGGATCAGCCTTGAGGAGCCACTTTATATCCTTTCTCTGTTTATATGCTTATTTTGGTAGTTGGCATTGGGGACAATGCCAGCTTTTATTCGTGGGGGTGCGCCCTACTATTTTGTATTTTGATGGTTGATACATTTGAGATGACTGTACATATTTATTTGACTCTTAGCTTATGTTGCTAGTTGATAGTTGGCATGTACATAACTTTTCATTCTAGTTACTTTTCTACTTTATGTACATATTCATTCCCCCCTCCGTTGTATATTCTACTCCCCTATTGTACATATTCATTCGGTTTTTCTATTTTCGTTAAAAAATTTCGTTTTTAGTTTCATAGCAGGCTCGTAACCTTTTTGTTTTGTGTTGGTGTTTGCAATAAGCCCTTGGTTTTCTTAATGCCACGGTTTTTTCCAAGGGTAGAGTGTTGTGTGAACCGGGTGGCTCTTCCCAATGAGAGATAGCGTGACAACCTTCTTAAGGGTTTGAGTCCGTTTTTGATTTTTCGTTTGATTTTCAAGTTTTGCAGTCAAAGGTACCTCAGGCAAAGCTTCACTTGGGCCTAACACATTTGCCTTTGATCCCATGGTCAAAGACATAATGTTGTGCTTAGGATGGTGAAAGTCTTGGCCTTGAGACTCTTGTGTTGGCCAAACAGTCATCATGTGGTCGTATTGGACCATTGTGCGCTTGAATCATAACTAAGGTCGTTATGGGCCCTCGACTCGATATCTTTAGCAATCCTTGAGTGTGTGTGGTGAGAATTTGATTTGCGAGTCCAAGTCCCGAGCTGATGGTCTAGAACATGCCCCGGATGTTTGTTGAGGCAAAATCTTAGGTGAAATTTGGCTTGAGAAGTGATTGTAGGCTCTCCTTGATCCAAAATGCTAAGATTGAACAATTCCATGACCTACCAATGAAATGATCCCTAGTTAACCCTTTTGAGCCTTAAACCTTCTTCTTTCAAGAACCAAAGCTACAAGCCTATACCCGTTCTTAATGATACCCTCTCTTGGCACCCAAGTCTTCCCTTGAGTAGATGGCAAATAGCTAAGTTTGGGGGGAGACAAGAAAGGAAACAATGTGGTAAAAGGTACAAAAGCAAAAAGAAAAGAAAGGTGATGAAAAAAAAAAAAGAAAAGATAAGACAAAAAGAAAGACCTAATTGAATAAGGTCAAAAAGGGGATTCAAAGAAAATAAAAGTGAAAAAGGGTGTGGAAAAAGTAGAAAAAGGAGAAATGTGTTGAATTGCATAAGAAATGGTGACAATGTGTCTAACCCCTTGAAAAAGAAGTGAATACTCAAATGAGTCAAGAAAGTGTGCCAAAATGAATCAAAAGAAGTGCTTAAGGGAAGATTGAACCCACTTGAACAAAAATATGTCCTACCCTTACCCAAAATCTTTCACAATGACTCCACAAAAG
This sequence comes from Nicotiana sylvestris, assembly GCF_000393655.2. Lineage (NCBI taxonomy): Eukaryota > Viridiplantae > Streptophyta > Magnoliopsida > Solanales > Solanaceae > Nicotiana > Nicotiana sylvestris. Next base: position 99,577,214 of record NC_091064.1, on the reverse strand, counting down.
CCCTACATGATTTTGAGTTGAAGGGAACCTACATTAGTGGATACTTACATAAAGGGCAAGCATATGGTACTTAGAGCCGGACTTGTGGCCTCTTCCTTGAGAGAGATGAGTGAAAATTCATCAACCTCGGTTTGTGTGTCAATACTTTAAAAGGTGAGGTTCACTTAGGGAGAGTTGAGGATGTGTGAGTTTGGGTTCCACAATGGCCAAAGTAATTGAGAAAAGTTCTTTGATGAAATGTGTCAACTCTTGATGCTCTTGTGTCACACTTGATCCACAAGTTTTCAAAGTTTAAATGTGTTAATGATGCATTCGCATTGAGGGCAATTGTTAGTCCCAATTGATGCTTGTTGAGGTTACTTTAGGATAAGCTGAAATTGCTTGGATGTTGCCTTTGAGGGGTGGGTCTTGTTTTGTTTGCTTGAGGACAAGCAAAGGTTTAAGTTTGGGGGAGTTGATAAGTAGGATTTTAACATGTTTTATACCCATACTTGCCTGCGCTTTGAGTGTAATTTGCTACAAAATAGTCCCAAAATGCTTACAGATTGCGCTTGATTGCAGGTTTGAGCTATAAAGTGACAAATCGTCAAAGATCGGCTCAAATCGGAGTGAAACCTGCTCAAGTATCAAAGATCATTAAAGTAAGGACATTCAGAACTTGGTGCGGACCGCACCATCATGTCATGCGGCCGCACCATAGGATTTCAGAGACTGTGAAACTACAAGTCAAGCTCATGCGGCCGCATCCCACTTCATGCGGCCCGCGTCTCACTCATGCGGCCGCACAATCTTGCTATGCGGTCGCGTCCAAGAAGTTCAGAGAGTGTCATATTCCAAAAGCAAACCATGCGGCCGCGTCCCACTTCATGCGGCCCGCGTCCCTCTCCATGCGGCCACACTCTATGGTCACGCGGCCCGCATTAGTAAAGTTCAGAAAGCTGCCAAAACCATTCATGCAGTCGCACAACAACTTTGTGCAGTCCGCGCCAGTTTTCATGCGGTCGCATTCCAACTTTGTGCGGTCCGCATCACCATCTTCAAAGAGCAAGATTCAGAGGTCAAGCAACCCAGTGTGGCCGCATGCCATCTTTGTGCGATCCGCACTAACCCCGCAGGGGCAGTTTTGTCCAGTTTTTCCAGCCCACTATAAATAGAACATTTTACCATTTTTAGGTTAAGTTGGGTACATCTGATAGCTGCTGCACTCGTAAGACTTATGTTTTGGCCAATTTTAGGCATTTATAGCTTGGTTTCATCATAGATTATTGTAGTTTAACATTAGCAATTAATTAATATGGTTGTTTCATCTTCTATTTCTTCATTTTCTTCTTTAGCTATGTCTAGCTAAACCCATTAGCTTGGGTTGTGGCTCAACCCTAGTGTGGGTAATTAATGGGTATAGCTTCTTAATGATAGATTGATATTGGGTGTTTGTTATTTGGGTTAATTTTATGGTTTAATTAAGGATTGTTGGTTGCAAACATTGATTCTAGCTTAGTGGGTCTTGACTCTTCTTGAGAAAGAGAGTCTATGACCCCAAAATTGACACAACAAGGAATTGGGGTGGACCCATGAGAAATGGTAGTCCCAATTAACGGGTTAAACCTCGAGAGAGTAATCACCCTACTTTAACCCTAGTTGCTTGGTCTAATTGGCCTACCCAATTGGTCTTGAGAGAGTCAATTGGGCAAAATCGCTCTCTCTACCGAGAGGTGTGAGAGTGGCTATAATTGTGCAATGGTTATAACATTGATCCCAAATATGTCAATCTATTATTAGTAGTCTCTACCTGTTAGTTAACCACCTAGGTGATGCCACGACCCTAATGCATTTTTCTATATTAATCACAACTTAGAACATCTCCCTTTAGCATAAATTAGCTTAAACTTGTAGTTGATACAATTAAGAATCGACCCAAAAAAATGATAGAGGCACAATTAGGAGCAAACACGCATTCCTAGTCTGAACAAATACGCAACTCCATTCCAAGCTCCCTGTGGAAATTGACCCGGATACCACTATTCGAGTAAAGGTTTTAGCGCCCGCTCTTCCTACCGTTGCATAAGGTTGAGTTTGCCGCGATCACGCACTTTCTAACTTGGTCATTTAAATTCATTCCTAGGAGACGTACTTCCTAGTTTGAGTCATTAAAGTTCCACCCCTTGGAGACGCACTTCCTAGTCTGGGTCTTTCAAGTTATCTTTTGTTTTAGGAGACGCACTTCCTAAATTGAGATTTCACCCCTAGGAGACGCACTTCCTAGTTTCAGGTCATTTAAGTTCATTCCTAGGAGACGCACTTCCTAGTCTGGGTTTTTCAGGATATACTTCTAGGAGACGCACTTCCTAGTTTTGGGTCATTTAAGTTCGGCCCTAGGAGACGCATTTCCTTGTCTAGTTCATTGAAGTTTTACTCGTAGGAGACGAACTTCCTAATTTGGGTCTTTCAAGTTATATTTTGTTTTAGGAGACGCACTTCCTAAATTGAGATTCCTCCCCTAGGAGATGCACTTCCTGGTTTGGTTCATTCAAGTTTCACCTGTAGGAGACGCACTTCCTAATCTGGGTCATTCAGGTTTTATTTTTAGCAGACGCATTTGCTTGTCAAAGTTTCTTGGTTTTACTCACAGGAGATGCATATCTCGGTCACATTCTCCTTTCTCTTAGTTTTGGTCTCTCTAAATAAGGGTGGGTCAAAAAACATGTCTAGTCGTTCTTTGTTTGAAAATAATTTGTGTTTCCAGTCAAAGAGGGGCAGTTGTAGACATGTGATTTTTGACCCTCCCCAAGATTTTACATATGGTTCGTTGGAGTTAAAGCAGGAAAGAAGTCTCTGCTTTGACAGTATAGGCTTCCATTTTTCCATGTTGAATGATGCCCTCTGCTCTTATTGATAAGTGTTGCTAATTTTGTGGACTTTGGTTTGTTGCACTTAGTTGAATAAATAACTGGATTACTCTTTTGTTGGTGGATTTAGTTGGAATTATCTTGAGTGCATTAGGTTAGCGGTAATAGGTTTGTATACGGAAATCGGATTCCTTTGAAGCTGGTGGATGTAGCTGCATTAACTAAAGTGCATTATCAAAATCTCTAGTATGCTTTAGGCGCGTTTTGAATTTATTATCGTGATTATGTACACGTTCGCGTGACATAATTACGGTTTCTAAAAATGAATATTCGTAGCTTGCTTTAGGCGCGACTTAATCTACCCTCGTGATTGTGTACACATTCACGTGACATAATTACGATTTTTAAAAAAAAAACAAACCTGGAGTATGCGTTCGTGCAACTTCGACCAAAATTTCTTAATAATAAAGCGTTATTAATTATGGACACGTACGCGTGACATGATTTTTGACGCACCAAATGAAATGAGTACACGTACGCGTGACTCATTTTAAGATAATTTCTTACTTAAAAGAGGTGAATGCACATAGGTTCTAAAATGAGTAATTAGACAATTTGATTAAGCTAAGTATGATCAAAGCGACCGTGCTAAAACCACAAAACCCGGGAATGCCTAACACCTTCTCCCGGGTTAACGGAATTCCTTACCCGAATTTATGTGTTCACAGACCGTAAATAGAGTCAAATTTCCTTGATTCGGGGTATTAAACCGGTGACTTGGGACACCATAAATTATCCCAAGTGGCGACTCTGAATTTAATATAACTAATCCTGTTTTGATTGTCACTTATATTGGAAAAACCTCCCTTATATCCCTTGCAGGTTAGGAAAAAGGAGGTATGACAATGGCTAAGTCAAACGTTGAGATCATGATCACGTATTCACAAAGTTTTTTAAGCATGTTTCATAAAAGTTACATTGTCAAATTAAGGCATATTAATAGCCTACGGACCAATCTGGTCATCACCCATGCATATCACCGTGTACACGCTTGTCACCTCGTGTATACGTCACCTCCACATAACATGAATAAACAATTAAAGCTGAATCCTAAGGGATATTCTATCACATAAGGTTAGGTAAGATATTTACCTCAAATAAGCCAAGACAATACTCTAAAAACTCTTTATTGCGAGAATCAATCTTCGAACAACCTGAATCTAGCCAAAAACAACATAATAACATCAAATAATATCATAGGAATCAAATCTAAATGATAAAGGTCGAATATTTAATCAAATACTTAAAGTCAACCCCATGACCGCAACCTGGAATCCTACAAAACGCACAAATTTCAATAATCCATTCGAATACGAATACAAATACATAATTGGTTTCTAAATTTAACCTCAATTTCATGTTCAAAACCCCCAATATTCATTCTCTTAAGTTCAAGTCAAAACCCCCAATTTTTTCTCTTCAAATCCTTGATTTAAGTATAAGAAAAATAAAATATATTATCAAAATAAAGATAAAATTACTTACCGTCATGATTTGGTGTTTACCTCCTCCAAAATCGCCTTGTGCTCAAAGAACTCAAAAAATAAAGAAAATGATCTCAAAATCATGAAATTGGACATTAAATACCACTGTCAGGCCTCCTTACTTCGCAATCATGGCCACCAACCTAGCGATCACGATTCCAAAAACGTCCAGCACAATTTTACCCTCTGCGATCGCGGCCTTGAAATTTTGTATGCGGCAAAATCAGAAGACTTGATTTCTCGCTATCAAGACATTTCGGAAGCATGCCCCGGGACCCCAAGGGCGGGAGGCCACTACCGAGTTCTTGGCCTCGGGGCTCGTCGAAGCTCGACTCGGAGGAAACAAAGAACGAAGCCAGGACAAAGGACAAAGCCCCTAGGCACATGGCTACGTCTGACAGGCCCTGCCTACCCAGAGCCTATGCTGAGGCATCACGTCAAGCCATCCCATCGCCGTACTTTGTAATTAATCTCCACTTACTTGTAGCCGAGTCTCCCCTCCTATATAAAGGGGACTTGCCCTACCTTGTAAGGGGATGATGTTGCTCCATTTCTCCACTAAGGCAATAATATCTCTCTCTCTTTCTTTTCTCCTATTTTGCTTGTTCTCACCGGCCCGAGGCTGCTTTAGCATTTATCGTTCTCTTATTTGTTCTTCACTAATTTGCTCAATATTGGTAACATAGAGCCTTGCTCGATCATACTTTTGCCTGTTATCCCATTCCTGACTGCCCTCGATAGCTCGAGATCGGCTCGAACCTTGGCCCCGAGGTCCCCATCGACTGGCTTGGCATTCGGGCAACAGGCCCATTCGGTTTGATTACTATCTCGTTTTATCTCGCATCTCATCATTATACTTCACGTTCTTAGAATCAACTGCTCTAACAACTAGCTCAGGAATAGATCACGTATTTTTAGAGTCCCATTTACAAATTTAATAATTATTACCATTTTCACAATAAACAATTTGGCGCCTACCGTGGGGCTAAAAATGATAGTGATTATTTTCTTGCTAGTTTCGCCACAAAAACGCACGTTATCTTTCACACTTTTTCTTTCCCAAGATCTCTTGATTTCAGGTTAATGTCTTGCTCGGTAAGCAAAATCGAGAACGACTACCCTGAAAATCACAGCGAAAACAGTATGGCTACTCCAGAGGTTGGCGCGACACCGCAGGACCCTGGCAACGCATTCGGATCGATTCAAGCGGACGCAGGCTTGGAAGGCGCGCAATAAGTCAACGAAGCCTCGCGCATCAATGATAGCATATAGCGTGTTGACCAACATGAAGCTCAAAAAACCCCGGCCCGGGTAGAACAGGAAGTTAGTCTTCATGATATTTTTTAAATGTTGCAGGCACGACAGTTGGCTATCGCTCGGCTGCAAAATCGCCTAGAGACTCCCAACGCAGTAGTGCCAAAAACATCTCCTTACGTTGCTAGTACCCAAGAGATCAAGTAACGACAGATCGGTAACCGACCCCGCCATAGTGAGGATGCTTGGGAATCTCTTTGAAAGGATCGAATCAGGTTCGTGGAAGCTCTTACAGCAACCTTCTCTTGAGGAAACGGTTCTGGAACTCGCTTCACAGAAATTCGGAATGCTGAAACTCCCTAGGTGCGGCAAGATCTTGGATCCCTACGAGTGCACCACCACTTGCGCGTGCTCATTCAGAGGCAGCGACCTTCAAGATGATGAGTTCGAGCCCGTCTCGTTGAGGAAGTTCGAAAAAACTCGCTCGAAAGAAACCATGATGCAGCGCCACTACCTGGCACCTGACCTCATAGACTCGCTTACCATATCAGCGTGGTCCTCCACGGAAGCACGCATCGGTGCCATCAAAGCATGTTGGCCTAAGTTCAGGTGAAGTTTTGAAGAATGACAAATGAACTCAGTCATGGACCAGGTCCATCATGTGAGGCACAGTATTTATCAACTTAGACATGTGAGATACACGTGAAGGAGATAAGTCTTACTAATCAAGTAGCAATATCTCCTGAACTGATCAAAAAGGTTGCATATTGGATAGATAAAGTCTCCTTATGGGAAGAGGACACAATCATACAATCCGGATAAAGGATAGGGTTGGAGTTTGTATTGTACAAGGACTCAACTTCGATGGAAGATCACCAATTGAGTCTCAATCAAACTCTGATTACTAACTCATTAAATAATAGTGATTGTTCTATTTAATATGAGTTGCACAAAAATGCAGAAGTTAAACGTGAATTGGGAGCAAAATAGCAACGCTTTTTGCAAGTAGTTCGTGTGTGATTCAAGTGTGCAAACCTGAAGCTACTTGAACGAGATAGAAGAACCAGTTCTGTTGTATTTATTCTTATTCTAGTTCAATTGTAGTAGGTGGTTTAAAGTTGTACCTTTTTAGCTTTCATAGAAGTATTTGTAATAGGTACTTTGAGTGTTCAAGTTATATGCTAACTTGAAGGTGTCGCAACAGTTGAGGTTGTGTGCTACACAGGGATTAATGTTAATCCTTAGGTTTAAAAAGAGTTTTTGTAAATGCTATTTTGGCTTAGTGATTTTAGTGGACGTTTGGAAAAATCCTATTGAGTAGTAGGTCGTGGTTTTTTCACCTTTTGAGCCGAGTGTTTTCCACGTAAAAATCTTTGTGTTCTTTATTTTCTGTACTTTTAATTCCGTAACAGTAGTAGTTAGAACACCTAGAAGAACCAGGTTCTTCTAGATCATAAAATTGGGTACCACACAAATCACCCCCCCCCCTTCTTGTGTGTTATTGACGTTTAGAACATCAATTGGTATCAGAGCGGGTTATCCTTGAAGAGGCTAACACCTTAGGAAAAGATTAACATGAGTGCACTAACTGGGAACTAGGAAGGGCAATCCACTGCCAGGCCTCCACTGTTCAATGGACAGTACTACTCTTTATGGAAGAATAGGATGAAGGATCACATCATAGGAGAAGACTATGAACTCTGGGACATAGTCATTGATGGTCCTTTGGCAACTACAATGAAAAATGAGGAAGGAGTGGATGTGCCAAAGACAAGGGCTGAATGCACTGCTGAAGACCTAAAGAAGTGGGAGAAAAATGCTAAGTCCAAGAAATGGCTTGTGTGTGGACTAGGTCCAGATGAGTACAGTAGGATCCAAAGTTGTACTACTGCCAAGGAGATATGGGACACTTTGCAAGTGGCTCGTGAAGGAACACCTCAAGTGAAAAGATCCAGAGGAACACTACTTTATTCTCAATATGAGAACTTTACTATGAAGGAAGTAGAAACTATCCAAGAGATGTATACTAGGTTCACTACACTAACAAATGAACTTACGTCTCTTGGAAGGATTATTCTTGAAGAAGACAAGGTTGAGAAAATCCTGACAAGGGTTCTGCCAGTCTCATGGGAAAGCAAAATCACTGCCATTCAGGAATCCAAGAATATTGCTACTCTCAGACTAGATGAACTGATTGGAAATCTTACTTCTTATGAACTGAGAAGGAAACTATGAAGATGGATACACCCAAGAAGAAGAGAAGCCTAGCTCTCAGAATTGCTAAAGGTTCATATCTGGAAGATGATGAGATGGCTATGATCACTAGAGATTTCAAAAAGTACATGATGAGAGGAAAGGGTTCTTCAAGAGGTACAACCTTCAACAAGTCAAGAGCTCCTGAGAAACAGACCAATGAGGGTTTCTACAAGTGTGGTAAGACTGATCACATGATTAAGAATTGCCCTCAATGGGAAATCGAGTGGAAGAACGAAAGGGTTGAACGAAGGAACAAGTTCAACCAAAAAGGAACAAAGGTTCAACCAAGGTTATGGTTGCTGCTTGGGGATAAACTTCAGATGAAGACTGAGAAGATGAAGCTGAAGAAGAGAAAGCAGTGATGGCCATCAGAGAATCAGATGATGAACAAGAGGTAACTATCCTTCATCTCAAAGACAAGATTAAATTTTTGTCCAAAGAAAAGTTGGCTGAGCTATTACTAGACTTCATTGATGAGTCTGAGATAATTAACAATGAGAAGGAAGTTCTGTCTAAGGAAAGTGTGATCCTAAAAGCAAAATGCAAAAGTCTAGAGTTTAGGGCTAATGAGAGTGATGACACAAATGTTGAGTTGAAGAACCAGGTTCTTGAACTTGATAACAGTGTCCTAGAACTTAGGTCTGAAAACTTAAAACTGAAACTAGGAACAGGAAAGAAGAAAGTTGATCACACATATCTCACTCTAGAAGAAAATTTGGGAAAAATGAAATATGAATTGCATAAGAAAGATGAATTCATCAAAGTCCTAAAGGAAGATCTAGGAAAGATGAAACATGAATTATAAAGAACTTGCAAGTTGAACAAGGCTTCTGATGCACTCTCTTGGTTTCAAGAGCATCACAGTAGTAACAAAAGAGGACTTGGCTATAGGACTCAAGCTCCAAAATGGGACCTTAAAAGCAAGTACCTCATTCTTCCTGAAAATAAAATCTGCACACACTGTGGCAAGATCGGCCATTACAAAAATGAATGTAATGCAAAAGAAAAGGCCAGTCAAAAGAACAAAGTCTTTGTTCAAGAGAAAAACAAGCTGCCTGGGTGGGCAAGAAGGAATTTGATTCATCCTTTTGCCTATAGAAAGGGACCCAAACTAGTTTGGGTTCCTAAGACTAACCCCTGATTTCTTTTTGCAGGTCCAAGTGAAAGGGAGGAGCCAAATATGGTATATGGATAGTGGTTGCTCAAAACATATGACTAGGAACAAGGACCAGTTCCTTTCACTTGAGGACTTAAAAGGAGGTAATGTCTCCTTTGGAAATGGAAAGAAAGGTGAGATCATTGGGGTTGGAAAGGTAGGCAAAACAGATTCTCATTCCATAGAGAATGTCTACCTGATAGATGGCTTGAAATATAGCCTAATAAGTGTGTCACAATTGTGTGATAGAGGTAATCTTGTAGCTTTTACCTCTACCAAATGCTTTGTGATTAACCTTACTACTGACAAGATTGTTTTGCAGGGAAAAAGAGTTAACAATATTTACATTGTAGATTTGTCTACTCTCTCAGAAAATGAACTCACTTGCTTAAGTGTGTTGGTTAATGATCTCCTCCTGTGGCACAAAAGACTTGGTCATGCAAGTCTAAATCAGCTAAACAAATTAGTCTCCTAAGACTTGGTGATAGGGTTACCTAATATCAAGTTCAAGGAAGATAAAGTTTGTGAGGCATGTGCAAGGGGGAAGAAGGTAAGATCATCCTTCAAAAGCAAGAAAATGGTAAGTACAACCAAGTTGTTGGAACTGGTCCATATGGATCTATGTAGTCCAATGAAAACCATGAGCAGAGGTGGAAAGAAATATGTAATGGTGCTTGTCAATGATTATTCTAGATTTACCTGGGTTCTATTTCTAACCTCCAAAGATGAAGCATTTGACATGTTTATTGCATTTGTTAGAAAAACTTAAAAATAATTAGGAAATCAACTTGCATCCATTAGGTCTGATCATGGAACTGAATTTGAAAATTCCAAGTTTGTTGAATTCTGTGATGAAAATGGTATAGATCATAATTTCTCTGCCCCTAGGACCCCTCAACAAAATGGAGTAGTTGAAAGGAAGAATAGAACTCTTGAGGACATGGCTAAAACCATACTGTTTTTTAGTAAATTGACCCACAGCTTCTGGGCAGAGGCTATAAACACTGCATGTTACATAATCAATAGATGCATGACCAGACCTCTGATAGAGAAGACTCCCTATGAGTTACTTAAAGGGAGAAAACCAAACCTATCCCATCTTAGGGCATTTGGTTGCAAGTGTTATGTGCACAATAATGGAAAAGACTCCCTAGGTAAGTTTGATCCCAGAAGTGATGAGGGAGTGTTCTTGGGATATTCTTCACATAGCAAAGCATATAAAGTGTTTAATAAAAGAACTTTGTGTGTAGAAAAAAGTGAATATATAGTATTTGATGAAACTAACATTCTTTCTGAGAGACAGGAACATGAAGATGAAGCCATTGGATTGGTAAAGGAATTAACTGAATCCCCAGCACAAGTCAAAGTGGCATCAAAATAAGGAACAGGTGATGGAACAGGTCCTTCGAATCAGGGCAACCTGACAGGGGGAACTAATCAAAGAGAAATTGAATCAAACCCCCTAGAGGAACCTGTTCATGAACCTATTCCTCAGCAATAGAACATGGGAGAGACATCTAGCAGAAACTAGTTGGTTGTGAAACCTTACGAGTATCAAAGTTCTCATCTCATTGAGAACATTATGACTGATCCAACATTTGGAGTCAAAACTAGATCACAGCTAAAGAATCTCTGTGCTTTGATGCTTTCCTATCTCTTATTGAACCTAAAAATGTTGTTGAGGCTATGCAGGATACAGATTGGGTGAATGCAATGCAGGATGAACTCAACTAATTTGAAAGAAGTCAAGTTTGGCATCTAGTTCTGATACCCAAGGACAGATCAGTCATTGGTACAAAATGGGTCTTCAAAAACAAACTTGATGAAGATGGAACAGTTACAAGAAACAAAGCAAGACTGATGGTACAAGGATACAGCCAAGAGGAGGGCATAGACTATGATGAGACATTTGCTCCAGTTGCAAGACCAGAGGCAATCAGACTCCTCATAGCCTTTGCAGCACACATGGAATTCACTCTTCATCATATGGATGTCAAAAGTGCCTTCCTGAATAGCTACCTAAATGAAGAAGTGTTTGTGAAACAACCTCCAGGGGTTGAGAGCAAGGAATGTCCTGAGCATGTGTACAAGTTAGACAAGGCTCTCTATGGGCTCAAGCAGGCCCCAAGAGCTTGGTATGAACGACTATCCAAATTCCTACTAGAGCATGGTTACAAAAGAGGTAAAATTGACAGTACCTTATTTTTAAGGGAAAAAGGTAAAGATCTCCTTATTGTGCAAATATATGTGGATGACATCATATTTGGGGCTACCATTGATAGGTTGAGTAAGGACTTTGCAAAACTAATGGGGAGTGAGTTTGAAATGAGCATGATGGGTGAGCTTAACTTCTTTTTAGGCTTGCAGATCAAACAAAGTCCAAATGGAACCATGATCCATCAGCAGAAGTATACAAAAGAGCTAATCAAAAAGTTTAAAATGGAGGATTCTAAAGAAATAGACACACCTATTGCAACTGCCACTAAATTAGATATTGATGAACCTGGTTCATCAGTTTATCAAAAGTTGTATAGGGGTATGATTGGCTCACTCTTGTATCTTACTGCAAGCAGACCTGACATTGTTTTCAGTGTAGGGCTTTGTGCTCGTTTTCAGGCAAATCCAAAAGAGTCTCACTTGACTGATGTAAAGAGGATACTGAGATATTTGAAAGGCACCACTGATTTGTGTCTTTGGTATCCTAAAGGTAGTAATTTTGATCTAGTAGGATATGTTGATGCTAATTATGCAGGTTTCTTAGTGGACAGGAAAAGCACCTCAGGTATGACACACTTCCTTGGTTCATGTCTTGTGTCATGGGATACCAAAAAGCAAAATTTTGTGGCCCTATCTACTGCTGAAGTTGAGTATGTTGTTGTTGCTTCTTGTTGTGCTCAATTGCTATAGATCAAACAACAGTTGGTAGATTTTGGAATTGAAGTGGGATGTATTCCAATATTCTGTGATAACACTAGTGCTATAAGAACCCTGCTCATCATAAGAGGACTAAGCACATAGATGTTAGACATCACTTCTTAAGAGATAACTATGAGAAAGGATTGATTTCAATAGAATTCTGTGCTACTGATAAACAAATAGCTGACATTTTCACTAAAGCACTAAGTAGAGAAAACTTTGAGAGGAACAGGTTGGAATTAGGGATGATTAACATCACCTAATAGGTCCAGTTCAGAATACACAATGAAAAAAAATTGAAAAAAATAAATTGAAAAAAAAAATCTTTTGGTTAGGAGTTCTAACTTTGTGTAAATATCTAGATAAATTCTTGCTCAGTTTAATTAGTATACTTCTGTGACATGTGACTCACTGATCTCTTACAAAGTTTCTTCTATTTTGGCATTTGAGGCATGTTCAAGAGAGTTCTATATAAAGAACCTGGTTCATCATTATGTGTTCATATGAAAAGCTCAGGTATTTTTTCTATACTCTACACAGTTAGAAAAATTATTTTTCCAATCATGAGCAGAAGTCCTACATTCATCAAATTCCCAGAAATTTTATTCGTTGACCATTGAACTAGTTTCGTTCTCCTAGAACTCTAAAATCTTTTTGCCTAAAATCTAGCGATGCCTAATAATCACTAAGAGACCGGAATTACACCTTGATTAGACTTCTAATTGACCTCTAAAAAGGCTACCGTTACTGCATTTAATTCTAATCATCTTTAAATATACACCACACCTCTTCTTCATTAGTCCATAACCGTCAAAATCTTCTCAAGTTCTGATCGCCCTTCTTCTCTCCAAAAATTCCCAAATTTTTCTCAAGAAACAATCCACCATGACTAACCCCAAGATAATCCTGGCACTCCCCCACCAGTATCCCCTTCTAATACATCCTCATCTACACCCCCTAGTGAAACCCCAAAACCTAGGTTTCGTAGGCAGAAAATGTTGGCCAGAAAAACTGTAGCTTCTGGAGCTCTAAGAAAAGTTCTAAATGAGAAATTGAAGGCTAGCCAGAGGAATGAAAGTCCTACTCAAGAATCTGACTCAAGCTCTGAGTCTGAAGCTTTTATTTCTGCCAGCGAAGGTGAAGAACATGGGTCTTCTGACACTGACAAAATTCAAGAAACCCCTGGTGAGGTAAGTTCTTGTGTAGTATTCTCTACTGTGGTTCAAAATGTAGAAAATAAGATTGTCTTGGTTGGTCCTGTCAAAGATGTAAAGGGGGATGAATCTAGTAGAAGTTTAGGTAAAAAGAAAGATAAAGAGAGAGAGGTAGAAAGTGGTGATGAGAGGGAAAATGGGAAAGAAAAAGTTCTGGCTATCTGTGGAGGTGTTGAAGAAGGTGGCAACAAGTCAGGGGGAAGTGGTTCTGGGGAGGCGGCTGAAGGGCTTGTGCATCTAAGCAAGCAACAAGATGAACCTGGTTCATCTACTGAGGAAACACTGGCTGATCTTCTGAAGAGGGTTGGGGCCAGTTATGATCCAAAGAAGCGTAAAGCTTCCACACAAAAGGCTTCAACTGCTTCCAAGCCAACAAAGAAAAGCAAAATATCATCCCCAAAACCTACTGTACCTTCAGTATCTAAGGGGAGAGCCACTAGAAGCAGGGTCAAACAAAGTGAAGTTGAGTTACAGAAAGCTCTGGAAGAAAGCAAGAAGAAAAAGAAGGAGAAGGGAAAAGCAAAGGTTGTGGAGAGTTCTGAGGTTGTAGAAGAAGAAGAAGAAGAAGAAGAAGAAGAGATGGAACTTGTCCATCAAGAAAGGGGAACAACTGTGGAGGTTCCTACACCCAAACCAAAAAGGGCCTAGGCTTCTTCCAAGAAGTCTTCCTCTGAACCTGTATCGGCTGAACCCTCTTTAGCCAAAAGAACCAGATCTACAGTGAAAGGTAAACAAGTAAAAATTACTGAGGAAGAAGAAGAATGGAGTGGAGAAGAAGAAGAAGAGGAATCTGAAAAGGAACAAGATAGGTTTGCCATCTTTGGCAGAAGAAATTTTTGAAAGGAAGACTGTTGAGAGACCTGGATGAGCCAGGAATGAGAAGACTGGTGGATGATCTAGCTGCACAAGGTTGGAAGGACATGGTTCTTGAAATGGATGGGAGGCTGGCTAGGAAAGAATTGATTGAGTTTATGGCCAATACCATAGTGAAGAATGGGGTAGTCACCAGTCTAGTGAAAGGAGTAAGGGTGAAGTTTGATGCACTCAAATTGGGTAAGATTCTAGACATACTTAGTGAGGGGTATGATGATTATACAAGGCAAAGGTGGCCATGTCTAGATTCTCTCCCTACTGCTCTTCAAATCACTAGGAATTTTTGTGATGCCGCAACTGCTGAAGATGTGCCTGAAGCCAGGTTTGTGCAGAAAAGTGAGATGAGGCCTAAGCACAAGGTCTTATTTGAATTTGTTAACAAGTGCCTGCTACCCAGACAGGATAGGAGGCACACTACCAACTACATGTACCTGGTTCTTTTGGAGTGCCTTGTGAGAGGAATGCAGATCAATTGGCCTGCCTTTATTGTCAAATTACTGGACAGGGTCATAAATGGCTCCAAGGCTCATACCACCCCATATGGGTTCATATTTACTACTATTCTAGACAGTCTGAATGTGCCTTTGAAGAAATGGGAGATGGCATCAAGCAAGGAACACTTTGGCGTCAAAACTCTTCTGGCTTGTGACTATCCAGTCAATGCCACCCCAGTTGAACCTGGTTCATCCCTGAAGACACCTATGAACAACAAGGTTAGGGCTTTGGTTCAAGAGTGTGGATCTAAGGATGCTGAAACTGCTAGGCTCCAAGCTCGTGTAGCTGAACTGGAAACTGAAAGAGATGGCCTTAGAACTGAGCTAGCAAAAGAAAAGGAGAAAAATGATGAGATGCTTCAGAATATGCTCAAGCTTCTCCAAACTCATCCCTCTAGTTCCTCCAAGCCTCAGGATGTCCAGTTGTTGTCTTCTGAACCAGTCTAGTACCCCTAGTGACCCAGATTAGGGACTTTTTCTGTTTTTTGCTCATGTTTTGGAAGTTTTTCTTTCTTTTTGTGGTTTGTTGGTGGAAACATATCTTATCAATGACAACTGATGCTTCTCTTGTTCTATGAAGATTCTGATCTTAATAGTTTGAATATGTTTGTTGATCACTGATGATTTCATCCATGTTTTCACTTGCAGTTGCCCAAGTGGCCATGAGTAATTACTAAAATCTGGGATTCACAATGTATGCAACTTTTCGATGATGCCAAAAGGGGGAAGAGATATTGTGCTTTACTCTTTATTATAAATAATGTGATATTTATAACCTAATTAAACCTGGTCCTTGATGATAAGTTAAAATTCTAAGTTAATGTGTTGATGGTCAAGCCGAGTTCCTACAGGTTCTTTGATTAGTAAAAGCATAGAGTTTTGTCATCATCAAAAAGGGGGAATTTGTTGGCCCAAGTTCAGGTGAAGTTTTGAAGAATGACAAATGAACTCAGTCATGGACCAGGTCCATCATGTGAGGCACAGTATTTATCAACCTAGATATGTGAGATACACGTGAAGGAGATAAGTCTCAGTAATCAAGCAGCAATATCTCCTGAACTGATCGAAAAGGTTGCATATTAGATGAGGGGAGAAAGTCTCCTTATGGGAAGAGGACACAATCACACAATCCGGATAAAGGATAGGGTTGGAGTTTGTATTGTACAAGGACTCAACTTCGATGGAAGATCAGCAATTGAATCTCAATCAAACTCTGATTACTAACTCATTAAATAACAGTGATTGTTCTATTTTATATGAGTTGCACAAAAACGCAGAAGTTAAACGTGAATTGGGAGCAAAATAGCAACGCTTTTTACAAGCAGTTCGTGTGTGATTCAAGTGTGCAAACCTGAAGCTACTTGAACGAGATAGAAGAACTAGTTCCGTTGTGTTTATTCTTATTCTAGTTCAATTGTAGTAGGTGGTTTAAAGTTGTACCTTTTGAGCCGAGTGTTTTTCACGCAAAAAACTTTGTGTTCTTTATTTTCTTTACTTTTAATTTTGCAACAGTAGTAGTTAGAACACCTAGAAGAACCAGGTTCTTCTAGATCGAAAAATTGGGTACCACACAAATCACCCTTCCCCCTTGTGTGGTATTGACGTTTAGAACATCAAAGTAGTATCGAGAGGGCCCGATACACCTGAGGCCGAAAGAAGAAGAAATGGAATGCCGCGGGAAGCCGCACCCCATTCCCTGATAAGACGAATGAGATCGCTCCTGGTATCGGATGATCGGGCAACACAGGCCTTCACCCAAAGCCTAAACGAAGCATGCCCAATGACTCCAGGACATTTCAAGAGAAGCCTGATCAAATACCCGCACCCTACATCAGCTACGAATCGGGGTCGTGGACAACCATCCAGGAACCTCCTCGGGTTCGGCATATCCAAGCAGACTCCCGACAAAAAAGCTGATGCCAAACAAATAGAGGTATCATCCATGCGCTGCGAATGGAAGGAACAGCTCGGGATGCAACCTACCTCGTAACAATAGGGAAATAACCCGAGGACAACACCCTCGAGGAACCTCCAATGGAACCAAATTCAACAAGACATAGCTGGTAGGGAAACCCCGCCCAGCCGAGTACGATTTCAGCATTGCAATACCAAACATCATGATCAACATAAGAGAAACCAAGAACACCATGCGGCTCAGACTTGTTCGACCAAGAACCCTTCAAGAAAATCATACCCTGGTGAAGGAACCGCGGGGCGCGCACGGTCACCGGCTCAAAAGAACGACAACCGCGCTACTTAATAGAGATCGTCGTCGAGTAACATCGAGTGGTCAGGCTCGAGTCCAGCTCCAAGGGAGGAAGGAGATCGGGAGAAATGAAGATGACAAGCCACAGCGTATTGCCACGATAGTAAAGGGGTGATGGCACCCTTCAAAGATCCATGAAATATAGAGTGTGACTCATCGCCAAGAAAGGACGGGTCTGGGGAATATGCCCGAAGGGCACTATTGCATCCAAGGAAAGGGACGCCGAGACTTCGCCTTGGCCTCGTATTAATGCGTTGGTAACCCCCTCCCTCATTTAACCTATTTCAAATAAAGCATGTGCTCATGAGTACAGGTGGTTCGATCGATTATACCGATGGTGTCAGGACAAAGCCAATAGGGCAGTTCGGACTAACAAACCAAATCACTCCCACACCTCGGATCTTTGATAGATTCCAAACGTCGATCGCCACAACAATCAAGAAGGCCGCTCCCTCTATACAGCCCGTCTGAGCTCGGGCTGGAACACCGAGCCTGCAAAATACGGACGTTTTATTCAGATAACAACGAGCACACCTCCCGGAGGCGACTTCGACCCTACTCTGCCAAATGGATGAAACTCCAAAACAAAGATGGGACTAAAATATTCGATAAAAAGCTGCACGTGACAAGAGGAAATCCTTCGCCATATGACCCATCGCCGGCATCAGTGCCTCCACCCTCGAAGGGATCAAAGGGTAAGCATAACCACATCTTCTGCCAAGCCTGGTTGAACGTAACAAAAGGCTGTATTATGGCTCGTGCCTCGCAACGGCAGGAACATGCCAGACCTCGAAATGTCGCCTACTCACCCCACAGCAGGGAAGAACTACTCCGCTCCCTTGTTGTTTCTTTTCCTTTACTAACCTATATGCAGGCAGGCAGCCGAGGCATCCAGAAGTTCTGAACTCCATTCGAAGATCCGAGGTCTTTGCGGGACCTGCCGAGCTCTCTTCCCTCAATCGGTCTTCCAACCTAAAGAAGGTCCCGCCAGTAAGATTATTAGCAAAGCAGCGTACCTCCCAGAAAAGGATCCGATGAGATTACAGTCCTTTCTTCTACAGTCAAACGATGTGCGGTGACTTTCTCTTAAGGACACCGTCCCCTCGGAAGGGCCAATAAATGGCAGGCTAAGTTTCAAAACGGTATCATGTAAAAGGATCGAATGATCGGAGGAGTCGCGCCCGTGCGGGCCGAGCTCACAACAACGGGACAATATGTATTTACAGCCTATATTTACGCCAAGCAATAAAAAACATCTTTTCGAGATTTCGTATTTCGGAAAAGGCGATTTCAACATACTCGCAGAAATTCTTCTCCATCGAATGCTTACCGATATACTCGGAGACTGAGCGTCAGTAATTCAACAACTCGCGCGACCCCAAGGTCGGAACTCCAGGATCATCAAGCCCCTATAAGGCAGCTCTGAGCTCACGAGAAGCGGTCTTCAAGCTTAAACAAACTCGATGACTCGGAGACTGCCGTTAATCGCCATACACTGGAAAACCCGAAACTGTAAGACCCTTAGCGAGCAGCTTCGGTGTAACCAGATCTATTCTACATTATACAAACTGTAAGACCTCAATAGGCATAACAAACTGTAAAACCTCAATAGGCATGACAAACTGTAAGACCTTAATAGGCATGACAAACTGTAAGACCTCAATAAGCATGACAAATTGTAAGACCTCAACATGCATGAAAAATCCCGAATTTTAGGCTATACATCGCATTTGTAAGAATCCTTAAAAGGGCATACCCTCAATGTAGACGCCTAAACTATCACATAGGATCAAAAATGGCTACGGCCAAATGCATATGACTACGATCAAAACGGCTGATACAGCCAAAATAACGCGGCTCGGGGACGCCCGACTGTCGCTAAAAATCATAGGCTACTACTCCGAATATACTTCGGAAAGAACCGGTTAAAACAGGCTTCCCTCAACAGGCAAAAACGAGCTCCGGCCATGTCGGCTCCAAATCGCAAGAGCGTCGATCTACTCGACCTACGAGCTATGAACCTTACGAGGTGCTCAAAACATCGCCGACAACGACTTGAAATCGAGGTTCCTCAAGAACCGACGACGGGTCAGGCAAAGATACTACAAAAAAACCTTAACGAGCGGAAACAAAGCCTACAAAAAAGCCCACAGGCAAAAACAACGTAAGAGCCATTGTCGCCAGCTAAGGAAGCCTACGGGCCTCATATTGAAAAGTCTCTATGACCGAACAGTGTAAGAGCCATTGTCGCCAGCTTGAAAATTGACAACTTGAGGATTAAAATGAACTCGAATCGTAACCCAATTCGGAAATCGGATCCAGAATACATAACTATGCAAGCCTCCGGGCCACATACTAAAAGGTCTCAACGACTAAATGGCATAAGTGCAACTATCGCCGACCAGAAACTCAGTGAAATGTAAGGGTCGATTACAGCTCGAATCGCAATGCGACTCGGAGACTGGACCCGAAAATTGTAATATGCCTAAGGGCACAGCATAAATGCCACTATTGTCGGCCAGTGAATCATGGAAACTTAAGGGTCGACTACAACTCGAATCGTGATGTGACTCGGACACTGGACCCAAAATAGTTAAACTGCAATATGCCTTAGGGTACGGCTCAAATGATACTGTTGTCAACCGATTAAATCTCCAGGCCGCACGCCCTGCGAGGTCACTTCAACCCGGAGCACAAAGGGCCATCATCATCCGCCCATGCAGGAAAGAGAGATCTTGAAGGTCGACTGAAGCTCGAGTCACAATGCGACTCGGAGAATGAACCCAAAATAGTTGAAACGGCAGATGCCCTAGGGCAAATTATAAAAACGACTACTACCTACCCGTATGGGCAAAAGAAATTCAAGGACAAGAAGACTCGAGTCAGATTCCGACTCGGAGACTAAGCCTAAACAGCCAGGCCAAGCACGGAGGCCCCAGTACCTGCTCGCGCTAAGGATCACACTTAAGAGCTCCTGGGTCTATCCGATCGGTTCCGGATCTATGAGGACCTCGCCAGGCACTGAAACCAGTCTGCCTGATCGAAAGCAACGACAGAAAGAAGGTACAGGAGAAATAAAGCTTCAAATTTCTTCTTATATATTACATGCACGAAAAAGTGCATTCTCCACCTACAGGCATGCCCTACGTATATCAGAGACAAAATGGCAAAATCTACACTCTGCGCTAAAGATCTACAGCTTGGCAAATTCGCCCTCTGCAACATAAACAAGAAGCGACCGAGCGTCACGCTCATATTCCCTTGCTCGAGCCAATTCCTCCGAGAGAACGAAGCCCCTTGCACCAACCTCCTCGAGTACCTCTCTCCGGGATCTACAGCGAACATATTCCTCGATCCTCTTCTCTCGGTCAAGGGCTTGCTTCAGCTCAGCTTGGGCATCAGCAGCATCTTTCATACGAATCGCCATCTAACGGTCAGCCTTAGTTCGGCTTAATGTCGCTTCTGCCCGGTCATCAATTATCTTGGCTCTGACCCTCGAGAGATCAGATTAAAGTTTCCCAATCATCTCCGCTTGAACTTTGGCGATGTCATGAGTCAAGCTGAGTTGGACCTCGAAGGCAGGGACCTTAGCCGAAGCGCTCATCTCCTCTAAAGCTGAAGCCTACACTTGAGCCCTTAGCTCCTCGCAAGCATTTCCGATGCGGTTGACGTCGCCTTTAAGGTACTCTAAGGCCTCCGCCTTTTTCTGCAACTGATACTGCAAAAAGGAGTTAGCGTTAAGGTTAGAAAGGAGTGAAGCACGTACTACAGGAAGTTACCTGCCCCATCAAATAGCTCTCATAGTTTAAGCTCATGTACGCCTCATATCGCCAATGTTGAAGCTCAACTTCCTTCTCCTTACAGAGGAGCCTAAGGGATTCACCCTCATCCAGAATTTTCTGGAGCTCGGCCCCTTGACGGAGCAGCTCAGACCTAAGCTTATCACAGGCCTGCACAAGAAAGGTTCAATAGAGGGAGGAGGACACGGTATACAGGGAAACTGTACATAAAATCACCATAAAGTGAAGCCGATAGACTTCCTCGAAGAACACACTCCCGTTGATCCTGCCCTTGCGGCCCTAGAAGAATAGACCTCGGGCACGGCATGTTTGCTCGAAGGAACCGCCGGCTGGGAATCAGGCACTCCGGGAGAAGCAGACTCGGGCAACGCCCCTTCTTCAAAAATGTGTGCCCGACCAGCACCGCAAAAGGCTCCATCACACCGCGGGTGCCGATCCCTCTTATTGCCATCGTCCCTTGGCCCGGAGGCCAATGATTCCTTCCCCTCTTTAAAAACATATTGCCTCACCCCAAGGAACCGCCTGATATCTGCAAACGGCGAATCCAGTACAAATAGAAGGGGAAAGTGTTACCTCGGGTATACAAAGGCAAGGCAAAGACGGCATACGCACATACCTTGGTATTGCGCCCCCCATATGGTACGAAGCATAGTTTTCCACCTGCGCTTGTTGCAGGACGAATGGGTCACCAGCCTCCGGACCCATCCAGGTAGATCATGGACTTCAAACGCCTCACTCACGTGCATGATTCCACCCTTCGGGAAATGGCCAAAACTCCATAGGGATAATATCAGCCGTTCAGACCCGGATAAACCAACTGGCCCACTCTCGATCCCCGCCTTCCTCGTTATCAACAACAAAGGGCGTGGACGAACGACACCTCAAAGTTAGTAGGCCTTGATGATGAAAGGGCCGATATAGCCTGACAAGATGGTCAAGCGTGAATTCAAGCCCGGCCTTCTCCGCGAAGAATCTCATCATCAACACCGTTCACCAAAATGACGGATGAATCTGTGCCAGGGTAACCCGATACTTCGAGCAAAAATCAAGCACAACCCTATCAGGGGGGCCAAATGCGAAAGGGTATAGGTATACGCTCAAGAATCTATTAGTGGAGTCCGCAATGCCCTCATCTGGGGAAAACACATGCAGTGTTATCCCCTTGATCCACCTGCAATACCTCCTCGCCATCTCCAAGTGTTCCTCTCTTATCAAGCATGCCATCTCCAGAGCAAAATCCCTCGGTTCCTGAGCATCAGGAGTAGTGCCCCCCGTCCCCTGCCTGATCGGCCCCGAAGTGGTTTCCATGACTATGGTGAAACTAATAGGTCAAGGCAAGGGCGCGCACCAACACGTTTTACGCCTAATGCAATGAAGTACCCCGTGCCAAAGCAGAAAGGCGACTATCGAAAAATAGTGAAGTCTTGCGAAGGAGCTAAAGCCGCCCCACATATATGTGCGAAGTAGTGATGATTTGCCTGCCCGAGGCAAGCCCTGGGAAGCCAATAGCCTCGATACAGATCGACGGATCGATACCCGATCCAGAAAGCATCCTTCAACGAGAAGTCGAAACTCGAGGGGTCGTTCGTATTATCTCCAAACTCGAGGCAGCACTCTGCATCAAGAACCCCCAGCCCAAAGAAGTCGGACCTCGGTAAGCTTTAAATGCCGACACTCGATGCAAGGCAAGCACCTGGTCTCGTGATCGCGAAAGCTCCACAAAGGTTCGAGGAAGCGCCCAAATACAAGTAAACTCCTCAGCAGAAGTCAATCCTATACATTCTAAAAGGATTATCTACATCAAGATCAATAGGGACCCCCGGGTACCCGAAGATGACCTTTATCCAAGATAACGTTCCCAAAGGCCCCGGAATTCGACGCATGATCTCCAAACAACTCGGAGGGCCTCAATATCCCGGACCTATCAGATCAATCCAAGATTGGTCCGAAGTACAACGATGGATTCGGAGGAGAGCCATGTCGATCAGCAGAATATCGGAATGAACACTCGTGCTCAAGTCAGATGTCAGCAGTCGACGAGTAAAAGAGGGCATTCAAAGAGCCTCAAAGGGCATGAGAGCATACAGAAACAAAGCAAAGTAAGGAAAGCAGAAGTCAGCAAAGTATATTCTTATTCACAAAAATTTGCGTACAAGCAGCCCTCGAGGGGTCGTTACATACAATGACAAAAGCCTACAGGAGTCTACACCTAAAGCGGAGGAACGGAAGGATGTACATGTGATGAAATCTAGACGCCCGGTCCGCCCTCGAAAGTCCATCTCTGGTATCAGCATCCTCGGGCACCGCACCCTCGAGCACATATCCTCGAGGGTGACTCATTCGACCTCTACCTCTCAAAGGTTCCCAGCTCAATCCCCCGAGGGATCCCCGCCAGAGAAGATGAAGAAGAGGAAAAGGAGGGGACGTAGAGGAGGCACAGAAAAGAGACATGGCCCGCCAAAGCCAAAGGTTGAAGATTCGTCGGGCCCTAGCCTCAGCGGCCGGTAATGCCATTTTATCCCTTGGGAAAAAAAACCTAGGTATGAAGTGCCACAACAAGCCTGGGTAGGAGAGTGAGCAGCGATGCATAATCCGAACAGCTATCTACATAAGGGGAAACTGACTCCCCGTCTATCATCACCTCGGGTCGGCCCAGCAACAGCAGCAAGGGCCAATATACCGACGACCACAGCAATAGCGGGACAACACGCTTATGTTCGACGAAGGGAAGCCTCGACAGAAGGCAACAACACAATCTAAGGGAACTCCTCCAAACAGCCTTAAGGTCATGATCCCCCAGCATGATGTTCAAAGGTGAAAGAACATGGTAAAAAGAAAAGATGGGCGAACAAGCCAACGAAGGCACTGGGATAGGAAAAACAAAGCCAAGGCACCCCCATTTATAGGGGATTACGACACAGTCATCTAGGCTTTGGAATACTGACCGACGGGCGCAGTTAATGCATCCATGGAAAACCGAACCGATGGCGGTACCTGCACCTTGGGAAGTAAGAATCAGGGAGTGTAATGAATGAGGTGGAAAAGCACGAGCCCATGGATGTCCAATCACCGCGAAGCTTACGCCATGGGTCGCATCATCAATATGGTGTCGCCAAAAGAAGCTCGATGAGTCAAGTGTCAGAATCATTTCCCATCACTTCATTATGGGAAACGCGGAGACTATTTGTACGCGGCAAAATTAGAAGACTTGATTTCTCGCTATCAAGATATTTTGGAAGCATGCCCCGGGACCCCGAGGCGGGAGGCCTCTACCGAGTTCTCGGCCTCGGGGATTGTCGAAGTTCGACTCGAAGGAAACAAAGAACAAAGCCAGGACAAAGGACGAAGCCCCTAGGCACATGGCTACGTCTGACAGGCCCGACCTACCCAGAGCCTATGCTGAGGCATCACGTCAAGCCATGCTATCGCCGTACTTTGTAATTAATCTCCACTTACTTGTAGCCGAGTCTCCCCTCCTATATAAAGGGGACTTGCCCTACCGTGTAAGGGGCTGATGTTGCTCCATTTCTCCACTAAGGCAATAATATCTCTCTCCCTCTTTCTTTTCTCCTATTTTGCTTGTTCTTACCGGCCCGTGGCCGCTTTAGCATTTATCGTTCCCTTATTTGTTCTTCACTACTTTGCTCAATATTGGTAACATGGAGCCTTGCTCGATCATCTTTCTGCCTGTTATCCCATTCCCGACTGCCCTCAGTAGCTCGAGCTCGGCTTGAACCTTGGCCCCGAGGTCCCCGTCGACTGGCTTGGCATTCGAGCAACAGGCTCATTCGGTTTGATTACTATCACGTTTTATCTCGCATTTCATCATTATACTTCACGTTCTTAGCATCAACTGCTCTAACAACTAGCTCGGGAATAGATCACGTATTTTTAGAGTCCCATTTATAAATTTAATTGTTATTATCATTTTCACGGTAAACAAATTTATAAAATCTTCCAGACGGCCTATGGTATAACGGCTAAAATGTTTTGTACAGAACTCTAAATGACAAATGTTTGACTATCTGAAAACTAGACATAAAAGTATACAACTTTTATTTTTGGATCACCTCAAAATTCCTTATAGATAGCAAGATATAAGTTCCCGAAATCAGCCTAGTGACAACACAAATTTCTTCTTTGTGATCATGAATTGTCCCTTCGTGAATGGGTTCACAATTCTAGAACAACATCTTACTCTTGGCGGACGCGGTCCAGAGCTCCGCGATCGCAATGTATACACTTGTAGCCAAAAACCAGCAATTGAAAAGGGCCTAAAAATGGTCAGAAACCACCTCAAAACTAACCCGAGCCCCTCGGGACCCCGTCCAATCATACCAACAAGTCCATATACCTAATTCAAAATTTATCCAATAGCTCGAAACATCACAAATAACATCAAAACCAAGAATCGAAATCTTAACTTCAAAATGTCAAACTTCGCAGAACGTGTCTGAATCCTATCAAATCAACTCGGAATGAAACCAAATTTTGCACATAAGTTTCAAATGATAAAAAAGACCCCTTTCTAGTCGCAGAACCGAAATCCAAACCTGATAACCACAAAGTCAACTCTCGGTCAAACTTAAGAAATTTCTAAACTTTCAAATTGTCAACTTTCACCAAAAAGAGCCAAATCAACCTGAACCTCAAAATTCAAATCCGGACACATATCGAAGTCCAAAATCACCATAAAATCTATTGGAATCATTAAAATACAAATCTAAGACAATTTACATAAAAGTTAAACATTGCTCAACTCTTCAACTTTAAGCCTCAAAAAATAAAAATTGCTCTCTAAATCTATCCCGAACCTTTAGAATATCGGAACCAACCATATATGCAAGTCGTAATACATCCCATAAAGCTACTCAAGAGTCCGAACCACCGAATAGAATGCCAATTCTCAAAACGACTGGTCGAGTCGTTACATTCTTCCCCACTTAAACATACGTTTATTCTCGAACATGTCAAGAGTCGCTTCAAAACCATCAAATCACTGTATAAACTCATCGTGCACATACCCACTGGTGATCCAACGTTACCTCAATCCATATCGGCCTGTCAACATCCATAATTTATTATAAGACCTGAATCTCGCATATATAAATTTTATAAGTCTAAACAAGCTGCATCAAGCCATAATCATATTCCAAGATACAATCAGATGATACCACATAACTAACGTACTCATAGTAATATCTTTCGACCATAATAGCTGCTTATTACGAAACCCGGTACCGATAATATAACCCATATCAAATAAAACTTATTCCAAACCTTCACAACACTGCTAATGATGTATGAAACATATAGAAACTCAAAATCATTTACCCAATCAACAAGTCGTGGAGTTCTCTTGCTCGACAAGAATCATTGCCAAACTCTAAGCTGACAAATGAATTTCTTTTACAAATATACCTTATCCAAGTCCAATTTCCTTGATGATCTCATCTCTTCTAGTACAAGCTATTCAATTGACAAGCCACACCAAATAACACCTAGTCACATACGACCCAATCTATACCCAACAAGCAACGATTCGAATATAATCGAAGATGGAAAAAGAACCAAATGAGAGAACTATTTGACAAGTCCAATAGGTACAATCCTAACAGTACCATACTATGAATCCATCCCACAGGGGATAAGCAAACACACGAAACAAACATGAAGAATCTCATCATAACATAGCCTCACTACGGCACATAGCCCGGTCCAAACATACCGATCCACATAGAATACCCATCGAACCATAATGCTCACAATCAACAACCATATGTGTATTAATAGCAAACACACAAAATGCATGACCATAACTATAGAGAAATGGATAGCACCATATACCACCGATGGGAAAAGCATGACTAAGGTGCAATAATCAACTTAACATCCCAAGCGCCATATTGCTTCAAATCTCGCCACCAGAACTGAACAGAACCACATCATACGTGTGAATAGCCAAGTAGTCTCACAACTCGTCGTAGCATAAGAGAGCAACATATGAAACAAATCAGGGTGCAGAGAACATCTTTTTCGCCCCATGACAAACCCATAGTAAATTATGCGCAAGAGTGAGCAAACTCGATCCCATGACGGATATACATTCTCATTAGGCCTACAAACGGTCCTCCAAATCAATTCAGGTCATCCTAAAATAGGTAAATAACCTTCCAAAAGTCCATTTTAACATATCCATAACACACCCCATCAGTTGTCTAACTCTTAACATATCTTTGTAGCCCACAATCAAGGAATAATCTGCCTCTGAGAACATCCAGTCTCCAAACCACAATAATACATGAATCTCCCTATCCGATCTCAGCTCCACCACTCAAATGACCGACACATCACTCATATACAATCAACTTACAAAAAATACTCACATAAATCTTCCGTGCCACGTAGCAAAAACCTAAACATCGGCAGACAATATCTAGGTGATTACCGTAATACTAGTCAAGCATCCGCAAGTCAAAACACAATGCGTCTCCTAACACGCACACCCCTTAAGTGGTACAACGTAGTACTAACATCCTCTAAACATCTGAAATCTCCCATGCCATCTGGAACTCAAGACCTTCTTTTCAAAAATGAACTGCAACTTTGCCCATGAAATCTCAAAAAATCCCACATGGTGTACCACCTTTATCTTGCTATCATAGGAAAGTGCGAGGATCCCATTATCAACTTTGAATCACAAGTAGGATAGACATCCCATCAACCAAAAACCTTTCATTAACTCAATCCCGTAGAATAAAATTACAACACGTAATGAGCTCCCCATACCTATAGAGTAAAGCAATCGCAAGTCATGGCCAAACCATAACAAACTCTTTGGAACCCATTTGGACATAATTCAATCATTAGAACTAAATCCCTCCAAATCAACCAAGTCATGTAGACTGCTAAAAGCAAGAGTACCTCAACATGAAAATATCTATACGGAAGAACCCTTTAATGAATATGAAGTTGTTTCTTTCTCCTTTGCCACAATATAGAATTAATAATAATATAGAAATACCTCAAGTCTCGGCACCATCAAATGCAAGCTCCAAGTCTTATCCATACGCAACTTCAAAAATCCTTAAATACTATATTTGAGTCTTTATCCCATTGGAAGCTTCTCAAAAGACACTCACCTTGCTCTAATACCCAATGCGCATCCAATACACACCGACCCATGCTTCACCAGCACATGCATATCTAAAAGAAACAACCGACCGATCCCCTTTTCTTGCACACTACACCCACAATGAGTATCAAATCTGAATCATCCCAAGACCTCCACATACCCATAAGGTGTAGTAAATCATATATCCAACCGGTCCATTGCTCGAAATCTTCCTCGATGAAATATTTCTCAAATCATAGCTAATCCACAAGCGTCTCTTAGTTTAGAAATTGATATAACATATGACCATGCAATCTGATCTTCAATAGCAGACTCCCCCACTTGGCTAGATGCCATAGAACACATCATATGTAACCCACAACACCCTTCCTTTGTAGTCTATCCACAACATCACAACTCGTTAGTGCATCGCAGATACCGAGTGCACAACATCACATACGAGTGAATGAAAAAAAATCGAAGATATAGGCTTCAAGTTGAAACTAGATCGCACGATAAAGAGAGAAGGATGGGAAGTTTCCTAGATGCCCTATAGTCTATCAAAGATATGGATGTCATAATACTAATCCACAAGACTCTACCAGACACTGCTCATGACTTGTAGAACCTATGAACCTAGAACTATGATACCAACTTGTCACGGCTTAAAATCCTACCAAATATTGTGATGGCACCTAACCCAAGGAGAAATCATCAATTTAATAAATAATATTGCAAAAGAATTTAATATAACTACCCCAAGGACTAGTAGTACAAGTCATGAGCGACTATGATATTTAAAAACTAATCTGAGAAATAAATACGATACATGTTTGAAAGTTAAATAAACAGAAATGAAATCCTACACTACCATGAACAAAAGGTAGCATGAATCTGGTACGCTTGTACATCTACAAGCAAAGTACCGTCTTCACTGCCACTCAGCTTCAAAATTTGCACTAAAAGTGTAAAGATGTAGTATGAGTACACCATTGTCGGTACCCAGTAAGTATTAAGACTAATCGCGGTGAAGTAGTGAGGAGGTTCAAGTCATGTGATACTCACTAGTCAAATAACTTGTGCAATAAATCAAAGACAGGCAACCAAAAGTATAACAGAAAAGTAATAAAAGTAATTTCATCAGAACCAATAATAACAATTCAATGCAAGTAAAGACCCAGTTTCAATGACAAGTCATCACAGAGAAACACACACAAACAGCACCTCTTGCGCACATTTTTATCGCAACAACAATAGTCACCCGTATCACTTCGCTCAAACAAAATCATAATAGTCACCCGTATCACTCCACCTTGACAATATCATAATAATCACTTATATCACTCTACCCTGACATTATCACAATAGCTACCCATATCACTCCGCCTTGAGAATATCACAATAGCTACCTATATTGCTCCGTCCTAACAATATCACAATATTCTCTCGTATCACTCTGCCCTGACAATAGTATAATAGCTACTTGTATCACTCTACCCTGACAGTATCACAATAGCCACATGTACCTATCCACCTTGACAATATCACATTAGCCACCTGTATCGCTCCACAAAACATCAACAGTGAAATGTTAAACTTATACTCCACACAAAAACAATCAATCCATACAATATGTCCACTTGTGCCAGAATATCATAAAACAATAATACCAAATTTTCATCAAGTTATAAGCTCACAACGTATCAATAAGGAAATGACAATAACATAAAAGTGCGGGGGATGTTCAACAAATAAAGCATGATTATGTCTAAGTCAAATGTAGTGATCATGATCACGCAGTCACAAAGTGATTTAAGCATGGTTCACATAAGTTAAATTATCAAGCTATGACATATTAATAGCACTACAACATTATGCATATATAGCTACAAAATATTAGCTACAAATTTAAAAATCGTGGCTAGTACCTAATAATAGCCACAAAAATTCGAATTCCATGGCTATTTACAAATTTATAAAATTTCTTAGCTACAAAAATTAAATTGGCAAAGCTAATTCCTCATTTTTGCTATAATTGCTAACAATCGTGGCAATAATTACCTAAATAGCTACAAATTTATTGCTACAATTAAATTTCGTAGCTAAACATAATTTTTTGCCACATGATAAAGGTTACTGTAGCAATAGTAATCTTTTAGCTATAATAGACTATTTGAAGCAAAACATTGTAGCAAAATAAATATTTTTGCTTCAGGTTATAAGAAAAACGTGGCAATGGTTAAATGATATAGCCACAAAATTATTACTATAATAAAATTTTGTAGCTAATATTAGTTTTTTGCTACGAGCTGAACGTACTGCAGCAATAGTAACTTTTTAGCCACAACAAGATATTTAAAACAAATATGGTAGCTAAATAAATACTTTTTGCTTCAAGTACTAAAATACCGTGGCAACAATTAGTTTAATAGCTACAGTTATTTGTCATGACAAAAATTATTGCTATAATAAAATTTCGTAGCTAATATTAGTTTTTTGCTTCGAGTTGAAACGTACCGTAGCAATAGTAACTTTTTAGCCACAATAAAATACTTAAAACAAATATGGTAGCTAAATAAATATTTTTGCTTCAAGTACTAAAATACCGTGGCAACAATTGGTTTAATAACTGCAGTTATTTGTCATGACAAGATGATATAGCCATAAATTTATTTTTGAGATAAAATTTCGTAGCCAAACATTATTTTTTGCCACAAGTTAAAATTTGTATACCAATGGTAATCTTTTAGTCACAGAGAATTATTTAAAATAAAATCGTGTAGCTAAATGAAATATTTTTGCTTTAAATTATTTAAAAAATAGTTAGCTTAACAAAATTACATAGATAGAACAGAATATCTAATTATCTATCACTAACATTATTATTCATATTAATTTGTATATAATTTTCATATATCTAGATACATATCAAATTTAAATGGTTAACATCTATGTTCATTGAAAACTAATTATATTATATTTCTTATTAAATAGGTGTTAGTTATAAGTTCCGGCTATGGTTGCTTCCTTTTCGTTGTTCCTTGAGCCAATGGTCTATCGTAAACAACCTCGCTACCTTCACAAGGTAGCGGTAAAATATATGGACATATTATCCTTTTCATATTCCACTTATTGAATTACACTGAATTTATTATTGTTGTTATTAGTTGTAAGTTATAATTATAACTAAAAATAATAGAATTATATCAAATTAATGAGTAAATAACCATTTTTATAATATAACTAGGGAATTTGCCGCGCTTCGCGCGGTTGTGATAAAACATCATTAAACTTAGAAATTATATATATTTAGTCAGATGAAATAAAATTTTCAACTATTTGAATAAGAAAATTAAGTGTACATACAGATAAAATCAATATATGGATACTCTAAATAGAATTAGATCTTAAATGAACGATATATTTTCATACGTTCTGTGTGTATGGGGAGATTTATACACCTTACTCTAATATAATTGAAATATATGTATCTAAGAACTTATTTTGTTGTTGCTATCATTAGATAGTAAATTTTTTATTTGATGAACTTTCTTCTATTCAATTAAAATTAAAAGAACCAAAGTAAAAATAAACCAAAATAGCGGGGAAATAAGTTTTTGTGTTCGCTCTCCTTTTTTACATTATTTTTCTTTCATTATTCTTCTTTTTCTAACTTTTTCTATTCATTAATCTCCCTCTATCATCTAAATGAACCCTATTGCCGACTTCCTCTTTATCCTCCTTTACCCTCTTTTCTATCCTACTTTGGTACTGCATTTATTTTAATCTTTTCCTCTTCGTTTTTTTCTTTCCTTTCCTTCTGTACGGTTAATCCAAAAGATAACAAAGATAATGGAGTAAGCTCGAGTAAAGAGACACAACCAATTTATAGAAAGAAAGAAGATATATAATTATTGAATTCTATACTATAACTCTGCGTTATTTCATCTACTACAATTTTGAATTGTACAAAATAACGGGATAAAAAGCATATAAAATAAAATAAAATATCATTTAATTCATTTTTCGGGGGAGATATCGGAATAAAGTATCCTGCCACTGGATTTCACAGTTTTTGTAAAGGGAGGTAGACTTGTTCAGCCCCTCTATAAGATAAGGACACCAAAAATATGTAAATTATCTGACGAAGCTTATGTTAAAATAAATCTAAACTTACTATTATTGATATAGTCCTTAATATTACCAACTAATTAGCAAATATGCTTACACAACAATTGACAAAGAAATTGCAATACCTTGACAAATCTGTTTTCACTTTAACAAAACTCATACTATTGAGATCAAAATAAGAAGTTACGTTTCTAGGTCCCAAAGAAAGAAGAGAGCAATACCAGTTAAAAACCATAATAATCAGCCAAAAATAATACATCAATGAATCACCAAAAAATAAAATTGGGTAAATAAAATTACATCCACTAAATCAGAGAAATATATAAAAGAGAACAGTAATAAAATTCTACCGATTTAAAAGAAAAAAAAGGCAATAGGGAGATTGGATGGTAATTGTTGTATGTTTCTATATCTCTCTCTCTCGAGAAATGATAGTTGGAGAATCGGAAAATAAGATATTTTTGCTCTTCACTCAATAATTTGCTTCACGGACCTATGAATATTTTTCCATTTACTTGATTTCCAAAGCCCATGGAATACAGTAATATATAAAGGGTACTACCATAATAATGTACATTAAATACTTCTGTAAAACGGAACGAATGGAAATAATAACTAGAAATTACATTTATGGATCATAATGATGTATTATTCAGCAAAACGGAAAGAACGGATAAACTTTAAGGTGAGAAAGAGAAAAAATAAGATCAAAACATGTAAAAGGAGGTAAACTTAACGGCTTCTCCATTATCAAGATGGAAGAAGAAACTGTTAGACTTCTTTTATAAGTGAGATGGTGTTTTTTCAACGTATGCGTTTCGTTTTTTCTTAGTTAATTGTTATTGAAGTAATGGTTAAAATAGGAAAGAAATCTCAAAAAATTATGAAAAAAGATAAATGGCTATTCAAGCCAAAGAGATGTGTCACATCAGCTTTTCCATTCCCTACCTTCCCTACCTTATATAGAGAGAGATTTAAACAACTATAATCTTATGCCACTTACATTTTATAGCTAATTTTATATATAAAAATCTATACAATAATAATGATATGGTACATTACTATGTCAATATATAACTTAAGAATTATCGTAAATCAAATTATAGAATAACTCTAAAAATTGAGAATTTAATATAGTATAAAAGGGAGATCTCTTTTATGACTATTATTTAATAATACTTACATAATTTTAATATTATTAATTCTATTTCAAGTTGTTAAGAATTTAATATGGTTGATATAAGAGTGTATAATTTTAGATAATAAAATATGTTATAATGATATGGTGTTTTACTATCTTAATAACTTATTAGTTATCATAAACCAAATTGTATATTAAATCTAAGAATTGAGAATTTAATGTGATTCGGAAGGGAATCATATCTCTATTGTGACTAGTATTTTATATTTTTTTAACATTTAAATATTTCTGATACTATTAATTTTATTTCAAAAAGGTTAAGAATTTAATATGGTTAATATAAGAGTGTAATTATATTTCAGTTTAAATAAATTTAAAATTTATTAATGTAATGGTCTAATACTATTTTGATACCTAACAACTTGTTTGGATGGTTGTTACACGTCGTTTCATAATGTATCGTATCTTATTATATTGTATTGTACTGTATCGTTTGATAAATACAATATTTGGATAGATTATATCGTTTGCTGTTGTTTCATGATATCATGACTAGCAATATAAAGAATAAATTTGAAATATTATAAAGAAAAATTATGATACGGGGTAAATTTATTATATAAACAGGTAGGGTAAATAATAAAATAAAATTATTTAATTAATAATGAAGGGTGAGATGAGAGAAAAAGACAAGATAACGACGTAACCACATCAAATCGGTCGTTACATAAAATGGCACATTTCGTCGTTATGTAACGACGGATTTAACGATATGATACAATAAAATTTATGTCACGACCCAGATTTTCCGCTCGCGGGAGTCGTGATGGCTCCTATTAATGTGAGCTAGGCAAGCCGATTCTTTGAACAAATTACCTTTGTACCCATTTTATATCCTTTAACAATTATGAAGCAATAACGTATAGACGGTGGAATTTACAATAAGCAGAAGTAAAACAATAAACTATCTGAATATGTATCCAATACAACTACTTGAGCATCGACTACCCAGAACTGGTGTCACAGTTTCACAGACGGTCTAAGAATACTACATACAAAGTTTAAAAGATAAAAGGTACACTGTTTCTGAAATAAGTAAATGAAACAGGATAAAGGGATAGAGGGAGACGCCAAGGCCTGCAGACGCCTGCAAGACTACCGTAGATCTCCGTTTGGACTAAAGGTAGCCACCCAAGCTACGGTCCAAAAGCTGCTGCTTTAGGATCAGCATCTGCACACAGTGCAGAGTGTAGTATCAGCACAACCGACCCCATGTACTAGTAAGTGCCTAGCCTAACCTCGACGAAGTAGTGACGAGGCTAGGACCAGACTACCAAATAAACCTGTGCAGTTAAATCATATACAGCGGAAATAAAAGCAGATAATTATAATTAAAATTGGGCAGGGGAAACATGCTGCGGGGAGTAACAGGTAACAACAAAACGACAGTAGAGAAACATAAGGAATGCCATAAATCAATCACCAGCAAAAATAAGGAAATAGAAGAAATAGGTACACACGTAATACCGTTGCAGGCGTGCAACCCGATCCTATTTCATATGATACCGTTGCAGGCGTGCAACCCGCTCCCATTTCTTATATTACCGTTGCAGGCATGCAACCCGCTCCCATTTCACATATTACCATTGCAGACGTGCAACCCACTCCCATTTTATATATTACCGTTGCAGGCATGCAACCCGCTCCCATTTATTTTATTAACACCAATCATAAAAGGGTCCCGGCAAGGGAACAATAATATCAAAACAAACATCCCGGCAATTGAACAATAATGATAATAATATCCCGGCAAGGGAACAATAATGATAATAACATCCTGGTAAGGGAACAATTATGATAATCCTCATATGACGCCCAATAAACCACAACGGAGTCATAACAAGTACAGTACAAGATTCACGGGCATGCTTGACACCGACGTATAGATACTCGTCACCATGCATATACGTCGTACTCCACGATTAAGACGTAGCAAGTAAGACACGACTCCTAATACCTCAAGCTAAGATTAGACCAAACACTTACCTCGAGCTTCCACGGCTAACTCAAGCCTCAAACGCCGCTTTTCCTTTTGAATTTGGCTCTAAATCAATTGTATCTAGACATAATCGACTTAATAACATTAATAAATGCTAAACAATCCAATTCCAGTACTTAATTATAGATTTCCTATTATTCTTCCCAAAGAGTCAAAAATCAACTCCGGACACGCTTGGTCAAAATACGAGGTTCGGACCAAAACTCGATCACCCATTCACCCACGAGCCCGAATATGTAATTAGTTCCAATATCTGACCCCAAAATGAGGTCTAAATCTCAATTATGTAAAAAGCCCTAACTTTACCCAAATCCCTAATTTTCTACCCTTAAGAGCATTATTTGGCCTAAAAATCTAATGGGTGTTAATGAAAATTGAAGAAAATGAGTCTAAGATTACATACCTATAAATTTGTAGTGAAGTTCTCTTTAAAAAAATCGCCCAATTTGGAGTTTGGAAGAAGAAGTTATGAAATTTTTGTTAAATCCCGTATGTTCTGTTACTGTTTAAAAATCACTGGGCAGGCCTTCATCGTGTTCGCGATAGGCCTGTCGCGTTCGCGATGGGTCAGGCCTAGGTGACCTTCGCGTTCGACGGCTCGCGTTCGCGGTCAGATCGCCGCGTTCGCGTAGAACAATTGTGAACCCCCTCCCCTAGTCCGTTAAACTTATGCGTTCGTGAGTGCCTGGACGCGTTCGCGAAGGGTACTCTCCCCACAGCCTCGCGTTCGCGTCCCAAGCTCCGCGTTCGCAAAGAGTAAACTGGCACCTGAGGAAATTGCCTTACGCGTTCGTGAGTGGAATCACGCGAACGCGAAGAACAAAACCTCTGTGCACTGAGACAGCAAAAACCTACAATTGTTCCTAAGTTCAAAACCTTTCGAAACCCATCCGAAACTCACCCGAGCCTTGGGGGCTCCCAAACCAAACATGCATACCAACTCAAAAACATCATATGAACTTATTCGTGCGATCAAATCGCCAAAATAACCTCTTAAACAACGAATTTAGCATAGAAATCTAAGAAAATCTCAAAACTTTCAAAGTATTAATTTTCACAACTATGGGTCCGAATCACCTCAAACGACTTCCGTTTCTTACCAAATTTCACAGACTCATCTTAAATCACATATAAGACCTATACGGGCTCCAGAAGCAAAATACGGGTCCGATACCATCAAGTTTTAAACACATTTCATTTCCAAAAACTCATAAATATTCCATAGAACAATTTTCTTTAAAAATTTATTTCTCGGGCTTGGGACTTCGGAATTCGATTTCCGGCATACGTCCAAGTCCCATATTTTCCTACGGACCCTCCGGGACCGTCAAATCACGGGTCCGGGTTCGTTTGCCCAAAATATTGATCGAAGTCAACTTAAACTCATTTTAAAGGCAAAATTCATAATTTTTCACAGATTTTCACATAATGGCTTTCCGGCTATGCGCCCAGACTGCGAGGTGATGCTGAAAGAGGTTTTTAAGGCCTCGGAACGCAAAATTTATTTCTAAAAGAAGTGATGACCCAAATGTCATCACAATTTAAGTAACAACTAAAACAAACATCGTATTTAAAGTAACAATACGATACAAATACAATAGGTAACGACCATCCAAACAAGCTGTAATAATTATCATAAATATAATTAAACGCAAATTTAAGAAGCTATTATAATTGAAATATAAGGATATAAAAAATCTAAAAGTAATATCACATATGACAAAAAATTGTACAAAAATATTTTTATGTTATGCAAATAGTTGATTTTTTCTTAATTTATTAATGTAGGTTATATATTTATTTTTTATGAGCATAGTTACTTTTCTTTTATATATTTGTTGTTTAATTTATTTGCATTTATACGTTTGTACTACAGCACCAAAAAATAGTACTGATTGTTTATTTAAGTAACAAGTAAAAGAAAGCAAAAATAGTACTATATAAGAAAAGGTAAAGCTACGACAAAGCATACCAAAACCTAAGCTCAACCTCACCTCCTCTCCCTCTCAGCCGCCACCCCTTCCTCAGCCTTCCCCATTTTGTTCTTCAATCATCGTTAAATCGGTGCCTTCTCTCTTCCCAGTTATATTTATATCTCTATATTTTAAGGTTTTTGAATCTCCTTATATCTATTTGACTTAGATTTCTGCGTTAAATTTTACATTGCATGAGAACTTGAAAATTACAAAGTTGTAATGTTAGGGATGAAGATCTCTTAAGGAGTTTTCTAAAAAGTGTACAAATTTGTCTGCTTGTGTTGTTCTTTGAGTATTTCTATTTTGTTATTTGTTAAAAATTCTTGTAAAAAAACATTTTTATAAATTAAACTTTCATCTTTGTATCATAGTTTTTCTTGGGGTTGTTCATCCTTTTTGTGCTAATTATTATTTCTTTTGAATTTACAGGGTGCATTTAAATTCTTCAATGCAAGGACCGAAGCTATTTCTTCCTTGAGTGCAATCGGAGCAGCAACATTTTCAATTCCCTAATCAAATACTTAGGGATCTCCCCCCCCCCCCGGAATTTTATAGATTAAAGAAAAAATATCTAACCCAATGTACATAGTTTGTACTATTATTTTAATTTGACAAGAATTTTAATTTGAGTTCATCTTATTGTTTAGCCTCCCAATAGCTAGTTTTTATTCTACAAACTTTATTATGTCTCTTGTAGAAGAGTTGTATCATGTATGTATATTGAGAATGCATGAACTTTAAATATATAGTTGCATATTTTAGAATTATTCATGTATCAGTTTGTATGAAGTAAAAGACATCCAAAGCTTATTATATTTCAGTTTTTATAAAATAAAATATGCGACTGAAACATTTATTGTCACTAATAAATTAATTTTTCATCACTAATTTAAAATATAATAGAAAATCTAGAAAGAAAATAAATATATTTAAAAAAATTATTCATGGATATTGGTGACGATTTGTAGCTACAACATTTTGAATTTGAAGCGAAACATAAATACTATACTACGTGTAGACAATAAATTTGCGTCGAGAAAATAAGATCAAGACCGAAAAATATCGCAACAATCGTAGTATTTTATTTCAAATATTTGAGTGTTACAATCTCTATGAATCCTGATTCTTCTTTTCAATGGTAAATAAATTCAAGGGCCTTTGAGCTTGATCTTGAATCTATGTTTGTTACCACGAATGATGATCTTGTTCTTGAGCTTGATTGCTTGGACTTGAACTTGATTTGGTCTTCGTTCTTGAGCTTGAACTTGATTTGTTCTTCGTTCTTGAGCTTGAACTTGATTTCTTGAAATTGAACTTGAAGCTTGAAACTTGTGGAGGAATTTGCAGTGT
This sequence comes from Nicotiana sylvestris, assembly GCF_000393655.2. Lineage (NCBI taxonomy): Eukaryota > Viridiplantae > Streptophyta > Magnoliopsida > Solanales > Solanaceae > Nicotiana > Nicotiana sylvestris. The sequence continues at coordinate 99,538,824 of NC_091064.1, read as the reverse complement.
TCTCTTTCTTGCTTCTTGTTATAACTTCTGGTGTCTTTTCTGAGTTATGAAGACCCCTATTTATAGTTGTGGAAGGGAGGAGTCATGATAAGAACAAACTCTTTCCGACCAATCAAATTAAAGTGTGACATGACCGCATTTGATTGGCTAGAACATGTCACTTGCACACGTGGCACGATTTCATTGGCCTTTTACTGTGACTGGGCATGTATTGTCATTTTGACACATGGCACGATCCTATTGGCTCTTTCGTTTGACTTGGCGTGTCACGTCATTTGACACGTGGCACCAAACTGAGCCTCTAAAAAGATGACATCTTGGGCTTGATGAAGTGGGCTCATCACTTTAGCCCAATTAAATAGGCTAGCCCAATGAATTAAGACTTATTTATTTAACTCATAAGTATTGAACTTATATAATTAATTCAATTATATTACCCTATAATATTTATTTGGACCAATATATCTTGAATTTAAATATAATCAAATTATTTAATAAATTTAATTCTAATACAATTTATATGCCTACACTACGTGGCTAGTGTGTAACCGTAGCTACATGCTAAATTTTTTGTAGCAAAATAAATTACACCTTTTGCCACAATATATCCCTTTGTGGCTAAAGTACAAAAGATAGCTACAAAGTTGGTTTGTTGTAGCAAAAGAATAAACTCATTAGCTACAAATATAAATTTTTCGTGGCAAAAGTCTTATCAATATAGCCACATCATAAAAATTCTTGTAGCGGTATGTACTATAGCTTAGTCATGAAACATTAAAGTTTGTAGCTAACTTTTAGTTACGCTATATATTGCTACGGATGCTACGGAAAAAAATATTATAGCTAAAGTGTTTAGCCATGAAAATTTTTATATTTAGCTACGATATACTTCGTAGCTATACATGTATTATGTTGTAATGTAGCCTACGTCCAATCATGTCATAATCCACGCATAGTACCCATGTACATGCTCATCACCTCGTGCACACGTCTCTTTCCATATAACATGAATAAACAATTAAGACCAAATCCTAAGGGGTATTCTTCCCCACAAGGTTAGGTAAGATACTTACATCAAATTAGCAAAAATAATACTCTAATAATGCCTTCCTGCACTAATCAACCTCCAAACAGCTCGAATCTAGCCAAAAATAACTCAATAACATCAAAAGTTGCCATAGAAATTAAACCCAAATAATAAAGATCGAATCTTTAATCAAATACTCAAAGTCAACCAAAGAGTCACCCGCAAACCTAGAATCCGACAAAACTCATAAATTCCGACAACTCATTCGAATACGAGTCCAAATATATAATTGGTTTCCAAATCCAAACTCAATTTCATGTTCAAAACTCTAAAAATTATTCTCTCAAGTTCAAATCAAAACTCCCAATTTTTTCTATTCAAATATTTAATTTAGGTATAATAATCCATGAAAAAATAAAAGATATAATCAAAACAAAGATAACATTACTTACCTTCATGATTTGGGTGTTTATCTCTTCCAAAATCGCCTTACTTGTGCTCTAAGTACTCAAAAAATAAAGAAAATGAGCTCAAAATCCTGAAATTGGATATTAAGTAGGCGTTTGGACATAAGAATTGTAAAATTCGAAAAAATGGTGAAAATGGTATTTAAAATTTAGAGTTGTGTTTGGACATAAATTTCAGTTTGGGCTGTTTTTGAAGTTTTGTAAGTGATTTGAGTGAAAATTTTGAAAAGTAACATTTTCCAGTTTTTCAAATTTTCGAAAATTTCCAGAATGCATCTTCAAGTGAAAATTGAAAATTTTATAAACAAATGCTGATTTCGAAAAAAAGTAAATTTTTTTTGGAAAAATCTTCCATCAAACTTTATGTTCAAACGAGCACTAAATACCATTGTCAGGATTCCTTCTTCGCGATCACAGTCACCAACCTCGCGATCGCTATTCCAAAAATATCTAACACACAATTTTACCCTTTTCTATCGCGGCCGTGAAGCTCCGTGATCGCGATGGACAAACTTCACAAGAACTTTATAAACTCATTGCGGATAGCCTATAGTCTATTGGACTTAACTTTTTGTACAGAACTTCAAATAGCAAATGGGTTGACTTTCTGAAATCTATACACAAAAGGCTATAACTTTTATGTTTAGATCACTTCAAAATTCCTTATAGGTAACAAGATATGAGCTTTCAAAATCAGCCTAGTGACAACCAAATTTCTTTTTTACGACCGCGAATTGTCCCTCTGCGAACATAATTCACAATTCCAGAAAAGCATTTTAATCTTCGTGAATGCGGTTCAGAGTTCCACGATCACGATATACACACCTGTAGCTAAAAATCAATAACTGAAAAGGGCCTAAAATGATCCAAAACCACCCCAAAACTCACCCGAACCCCTTGGGACCTCATCCAATCATACTAACAAGTCCATATGCCTAATTCAAACTTATCCAAAAGCTTGAAACATCACAAATAACATTAAAATCAAGAATCAAAGATTAAGATTATTCTCTTAACTTCAAACTTCGTTGAACGCGTCCGAATCCTACCAAATCAATTCAGAATGAAATCAAACTTTGTACACAAATTCCAAATGACAAAAAAAAACCTCTTACAAGTCTCGGAACCAAAATCCAAACCCGATAGCTATAAAGTCAACTCTCGATCAAGCTTAGAAAATTTCTAAATCTTTAAATTGCCAACTTTCGTCAAAAAGAGCCAATTCAATCTAGGATATTCAATATCCAAATTCACACACACGCCTAAGTCCAAAATCAATATACGAATCTTTTAGAATCATTAAAATACGAATTCGAGACCATTTACACCAAAGTCAAACCTTGGTTAGCTCTTCAACTTTAAGTCTCAAAATTGAAAATTTCTCTCCAAATCCATCCCGAACCTTTCGAACATCGAAACTAACCATGCACGCAAGTCGTAATACATCATATGAAGCTATTCAAGACTCCAAATCGCCCAATAGAATGCCAACTCTCAAAATGATCGGTAGGGTCGTTACATACATTTGTTCTAGTAATTATGAGATATAATAATAGTCCTACCATTCTCTAATATCTAGCTATATCCCCCATTAACTCTACTTCTAGGCATTCTTCATATTCAATTACCGTCTCCTTCATATTGTATCTTGAGACTGCACATTTTGCTTCTTAGATTTCCAAGAAATTAATGAGTTCCTACCAAATTACTTTCAATTACTGATCTTCTTGTATTTGGGCAACTTGCCAAATATATTTCAAGGAGTTAGGGGGTGAAGAACACGGAATACAAGTAATGGCGTCTTAACGACATGTTAATGACTTAACATCATCAATAATTACACTGACTAGAGTTAGTTAAACTAACTAGACTGGTTAACTAGGTAATTGCACAGCTATCTCCAATATTCTTGTTATACAGTCAGACCTCTCTATAACATCATCCTCATTAACAGTCATTCACTATAAAAACTAAATTTTTCCCAGAAGAAATTTTTAAGTTATATTTTGCCTCTCTATAACAATTTTTATCTATAATAGCAACATCCATATTTATAGCAGAATGCAAAATTACTCCTCTGTAACAACCATATAAAATCTTTAAGATTACTAATAATAATTCCAAAAATATATGCACAATCTTTTCCATTAAATAAAGTTTATATCTTGCATACGAAATACGATTTGAAAATTTGCACATGATATCTTTTCCATTTGAAAAATTTCAAAACATATTTAGATAGAAAATTTAAACTGTTAAGCTCTTAGATTGTCTTTAAGGGAAAACAATTGGATACCTTTTTGTTGATAATTTGGACGCGAATCTTCGCTTATTCAAGCGTTATATCGCTATTAAGAGAATGAAATCTATAAAACAAGCCACAATTACAAAGTTCTTCCATCAATCTTGAAAGACTTTATTTTTTTAGGTAACTTTAAAATGTCTGCCTTATAGTTTAAATCTTTGTAGTTTAGTTATGAATTTATTAATAATGTATTAGTTTTTTTTAATATTTAACTAGTGAAATATTCATATCTTTTATTAAATACTGTTATAGGTATATAACAACCATTATTATAAAAAATCAAAAATATCAAAACAAATTAGACTGTTATTGTGAGCACGTGATTTTTGTTTTACGCGACAATCACTCCAAAAGAAACAAAATAATAGCAATTGGTTTTTACTGTACATTTGCTGGATTTTTACGTGGCATTTTTTGCTAGTTATTTGTTGATTTTGCCCATGGTTGTTTTATTCAAAAAAAATAAATATAAAAAAATATATGTCTATATGTCGTGTGAACCGCAATCTGTTTATTAAAAGAAAAATAAAATATGTGCGTCCTTCATTGTATTTTGTCATTAAGTGTTTAGTATAATTAAAGGTTAATTGTGTGATAATTGTTGTCCAAAGTTTACATGGTATTATTTGGCAAATTATTTTAAGGAATTAAAAAAAAAAAAAAAAAGAAGGAGTTTCGGACTTGGGCCAGTCCGGTTTTTAAAACAAAACAAGCCCAAACAAACTCAGCCCAAACCCCATGTAAACCCGGTCCAGACCAGCTGGCCTCAGGGGGCCTTCCAAACGACACCGTTTTACTGCAGTCTGATCTGGGCCGTTGATCTCAAATTGATCAACGGCCAAGATCACATTCCCCGTAACCCACCAACAAACCCGACCCGTCTCACCCGGACCGACCCCAAACCTTTATCCTTGAAACGACGTCGTCCCTGGTTAGCCAAAGGATCCTGGCCCTTCATCTCATCTCATCCAACGGCCAGGATCCATTTGCTCACTAACTATATAAACTCCTAACACTACCCTGCCCCCCTATCCAAACCCCAGCCTTCGTCGTCCTCACCACAACCCCCAAACCCTAGAGCCGCCCTAGTATCCCCCACCATGAAAACCGGCGGCATGAACGCCGGTGACCTTCCCCTTAACACCATAGAACCCCCTTGACGTCCTTGAACCCAAATCTACCAACCACATACCTCGAATCCTATCCCGCCTTCTCGAATCTTCATTTGAAGATTCGAGTCGGAACCTAATCTACACCGATCTGCCTTGAAATCATACCAGACACTCCCCAGGCCCCCCTCGTGACCAAACCATACTTGGTTTGGTCCGAATCTAACCAGGGAAACATGAATCCCAAATCTAAGTTTTTGAACTCTAGTTTTCCCTGTGCATGTTCCGTGCTTTGTTCAAACTGAAGAGATTAAGGCCCAATGGACCTTAATCGAGGTGTTTCTCATCCGAGAAACACTTCGTTTAAAAGTCCATTCAACCTTAAAGAAGGTCCGTCCAAACGCCAGTGGATTTTTCCTGATAAGCTTTAAGGTGAGTTAATTTTCTTTTCTTTATTTCAGTTCGTATGTTTGTGTGTTGTTAAAGGCCTGTCCGCATGGCCAAACTTTTTGTTTTGTGTTTTTGAACTGCTATTGTCCACCTTGGCCGGACCTCTGTATTCAGTCAGTTTCTTTCTTCATAATGCGTGTGTATAAATGTATGTTCAATTGAATCCGTAACTGGTCATTCATTTAGTTCTTAGGGCCTTTCTGTTTGACATTGCAAAATGAACCCCTTATGTGATACTGTTAAATGTCTGATTTTTGGCTACGATTGTATGTGTTAATGCTAATATAGTCGAGTCGACATGTGTCGTCGATTAGTTTCAACTGTCCAAACAATAACAAATCGAGCTGCTTCTGTTGAACATTTGCCTGAATCAATTAAGAACCAAGTCCTGTTAATTATAATCGTTAATATGATTTCAGAAACCTAAGGCTTGGTCTGTAACTAAAATCTGAATTGATGGCATGTGCACTTGTGCACAGCATGTGCATTGTGCACAGCCTGGTCCCTGTACAAAGGGCTTTTGATTTAGAAATGGTTTGACAGCATATGCTGTCAGATATATTCTACTGCCCATGCTTGCTTTTAGTTAATAAAATAGGAAAGGAAAGCCTGCCAGGGAATATTGATGGGGTTAATACTTAATTAGCTAAGTGGAACTGAAAAGGGGCAGCACATGGGAGGGGTATTTGATTAATCCAACAGGTTGATAAAGGGCTGAGGTTTAGGCTTATAAAAGAGGGACAGAATTAGGAGACAAAAAAGATAGAAAAACATCTAATAGACTGGGGAGAGAAGAGAAGAGAGGGGAAAGAAAATACACACTCTAGACCTTAAGAGCTGATAGAAAAGAAACACACACACACTGTGAAGATAGAAAGAAAAGAGAGAGCTGACAGGAATAGAAAGAGAGCAAGAAAGAGAGAAAACAGATTAAGAAATCAGAAACTTGGTCTTGTTTGTCTGAAGTTCATTTATTGTCAATACGTTAGGCAGTGTTCTTTCTTCTAAATTTCAATCGAGATTATTGTTAGTGTTCTGCTGCATTTGGTATATTCCGGAATTGGACTGTCTGGAGTATCACACTGTGTGCTGTTTCATCGGGTTGTTTCTCCTTCAACTCTAGTTCCATCTCGCAACAGAATCCTTTCTGTTGTGCTGTTCTGATTGCTGCTGCTATCTTGCTCACTATTGCTGCTGCATTTTTGTCCTGCTGCTACTGTTAATTCTGCCTTTTTGTTGCTGCTGATTCCCATCTTCTTCTTCTTCTCCTTTGCACTTTCAGCATTTTCAGGTACACATTTCAAGTCCCATATTGATGTAATTGAAACAGTTTGAAAGCATGAAATGAAAAAGGTTGAAGAAGTTCAAGCATTTGCTGTAATATTCATAGTACATTAACAGGCCTTGTGGAAATTGATTTAGCTTATGTTTCAATAGTTCAAAAGAGTATACTGATAGCCGACTGAGTTTCACCCCTTTGTATTTGAGCTCGACAATTGTCTGTTAGTATAAGTATGCATATTTCGACTTTACACAATACTGTTTTCTGTTTCATTTAGTTTTTTTTTAGTAAGACTAGTCCATATAAGTTTGGTGGTTAAGTTCAATACAAGAAATGCTCAGACTAAACGTTGTATTTCGCTAACTCGTATATGATTCCTTGTCAAATTAAAGCATTTCACTTCGCCAGTTATCCTTTAACCTAGTTCAAATAAGTTCAGTTAAGTTCAAATTAAGAAATGTGCGGATTAAGTATTGCATTTCATCTATCTCATATGTAATCTTTTATTCGACCAAATCATTTTCGTAAAAGGCATGACGTTTTTTTACTTTAAAAGTAATCAATCAAAATTGACAGGAGTTTGGTTTAAGCTGAAGTATATACTTCAATTAGCACACACACTTTCCTTTCTTCTATCTCTGGAAATAAAAATAATAGAAATGTAGTCACTGTAGGATACCCTTCTAAAAATAATAAGACGAGCCTCGCCAAATAAAAAAAAACCAATTGCGGGGCCCTCAACAACTAATGATAATTATTTAGAATTCAAGATAGGCCATTTAATAAATTTCATGGCCTTCTACAAAGATAATAACGCGTTAGACTCTGTTGGCGCGGCTTAATTAAATCACATTCTTAAATTCGGGTGCACATTGATGTGACCCAAATCCAAATCTCAACGAAGTCCAAATGTGTCGACAATCACGGGTGCATTGATTGTGACGTGGTTCGAGATGCATTTTCACGACGTTGCAATTCTGTAAAATAAATGATAATAATAAAAGCGGTTAAAACTTAATAAAAGCACATAAGTCACAACATGTATTTAAATCAGATATTTAGCCATTATAACAATTTAAGCGACCGTGCTAGAACCACGGGATTCGAGGGTGCCTAACACCTTCCCTCGGGTCAACAGAATTCCTTACTTAGAATTTCTGGTTCGCAGACTTCATTTGGAAAAGTCGAAAATTTCCTCGATTTGGGATTCAAGATAAACCGGTGACTTGGGACACCAAAAGCCAAACCTTTCCCAAGTGGCGACTCTGAATTAAATAAATAATCCCATTTCGAATATTGTCACTTAAATTGGAAAAACTCCCTCGCGCATTTAACCCTTCGGGGCGGGCGCGCAAAAAGGAGGTGTGACAGCTCTAGCGACTCTGCTGGGGAGTAAAACCCAGAACCACTGGTTCAGGGTTCAAGAATTCGAGCTTAGAATAATTGTTATATTTGGCTTTATTATCTGATCTTTATTACATATTTTTGCATAACGTGCTAAATGTTGTCTTTTACCGCTTTGATATTATCTGAACTGTATATAAACTGTGCCGAAACCCTTCTCTCTTCACCTCCGGGGAGAAGCTCGCTGGTCGAGACTCCCTATTCTGTTAGTGTCAATACCCGAAATAAGAAAGAGGACGGATAAGTTACGAAGCCGGACGGCCTTTTGGTTCCCGGTAAGTTGCCCCTCCTCGACTCGAGTTGTCCGCTCGGGTACACAGTCTAGAACAAATACCAAGGTTTAAACCTAGTATAACTCGACTTCATGCCGGATCCCTAGTAGGAACGCTTATTTGCATCATGTTGCATTTGACTTAGGGGGCTCAACACAGGGGTTGGGTCCGTCTAGGACAAGCAACCAGAAATGAAAAGGCCACCCTGCTGCATCTTATTTGTTTTGCGCATTTATTTGCTTCGGTTCCGCATGTTGATCGGTTTGTAAAAAAAAAGAAAAATAACAGCGTAGGGAGATAATTACTTATTTTGGAAAAATAAAACCAATGTCCAAGTAGTGTCGAAACCTCGTCGGAATTTTTCTAAAAAAAAGAAAGAATAAAACCAAAAGTTGCCTTTTAGTCTGATTAAAAAAAAAACATATAAAAATTGTTTCTTTTCTTTTAAGAAAAAAGAGGGTATTTATTTCAAAAAAAAAAAAATAAATAAAAAATGGAAAACTCATAATTCAAAAAATGTGTTGTTTCTTTTGTAATATCCTTTTATAAATTCGGACTAATAGTCCAAATATTGCAAAAAAAAAAACAAAAAAAAAATATTTTAGTATTTATCTTTCTCCAAAAACAATAAAAATGCTTATTCTTGATTACTAGGTTTATTTGATTTTCTCTATTCGCGATATGACCGAACTACGCCGGTTTGATTCTCGCACGGGGTGAGATACGTAGGCAACCCTCGGCGGGTCCAACCTCCCGTTTTCAAAAAAAAATCTAGATAATTTTAATTTTTTGAGTCTAATAAAGTTTATCGCCTTAAATAAATGTGCAGGATGAGCACGATACAAAATGAATCGTTTTCAATAATGACCAAGATCCCTTTTGAGTTGCGATTATGGTGGAACGACTTAGGCAAAGAGGGGCAAGGCAAAGTGAGGAAATATCTGAAAAATCTCCCGGATTTACTAGACATTCAGCCTCGGGGTGATATTATCAGATCATTGGTCACTTACTGGGACTCGGCGCACAATGTATTCCATTTTTCAGACTTCGAACTCACCCCGACGCTGGAGGAAATAGCGGGATACATTGGGGGTGATGAAGCTCCGTTAAGGTTCAAGTACTTGATTGCACCTAGAGCCGTCACGGTACACCGATTTTTGGACTTTCTGAAAATACCCCGAACATTTCACCATCCAGATCTTGCCAAAGGCTTCTGCAGTCTCCATCTCATGTATGCTAGATACGGTCATGAGGGTGGGTTCAATAAGCCGGATTTCAAACTATGTAGTAAAGGCAACCGGCAAAAATGGGACGAACACAGGCAATTGGCTTTCATGACGGCTTTCTTAGGTCTTATAGTGTTCCCAAGGAAGGACGGCAACATCGATCTAAGAATAACTGGGGTTGTCAGTACTTTGCTTACCCAAGATAAAAGTACTCTGGCGCCTATGATTATGGCTGACATTTTCCAGGCTCTCACTGTTTGTCGAGCCAGGGGTGACTTCTTCGAAGGATGTAACCTACTGTTGCAAGTATGGATGACCGATCATTTATGTCATCGCTCCTCACTTGTGGGTTATGGTTCGCCAGAGAAAACTTGTATTGGAGAATTCTACACGAGAATCAAAGGGCTCAATTTACCTGAGGGAGTCACATCATGGACCTCATTTCTCCGAACTCTCACTGCCAGCCAAATCCAATGGACGCTCGGATGGTCACCTATCGAGGAAATCATATACATGCCGGCAACCCGGCCTCACTTTCTGTTGATGGGACTGAAAAGTATCCAACCCTATGCACCGTATCGGGTTTTGAGGCAACTTGGGAGGTACCAAGTGGTACCGAAAGACGAAGATTTGAGTACCCAAGTGATTGAAATCAGTCCGCACGGTCATTTCCCTGAAGAAGAAGTTCGCCAAATCTGGAGTGAATGCCAACATCTGACAGCAAACACTTGTGTGATCGATACGGCAAAAGGGGAAGTCGCCCCAGGATATCACGCTTGGTTTAGAGGCAGCCTGTCTTACGAAAGACCGGCTAAGAGGCCGCATCTCAAAGATTTCGTAGAATCATCCCAAGGGCAATGGAACTGGTTAGCAAAAGAGAAGGGTTATCGAGCAGAGATGGGCGATTTGAAGCTACAAATAGATAGTTTGAAATTCGATAACAGCGTACAAATCGCGGCGGATCGAAGCGAAAAGAATAGGTTGATCCAAGAGAATGAAGAACTTAAGGCCCAAGTCCAAAAATTGAGATTGTCTCTTGATGAGCAACCCAGAAGTCAATCAGACCAGCGGTTGATAAAGGGTTTGAAAAGAGAGATCACGGAATGGCGAGACAGGTTAGAAGAATCCGAAAAGGTCATGACAGAATTCAAGGCACGGTGGGAAACAAGAGTAGATAAGCATCGCCGATGTTTGAACCAATTGAAACGTGATCACGAGAAGGCTGTTTCCAAAATAAAAAGGGAGATGGCTACACTTGAGTTTAAAGCAGTTAAGCAGGCCAGGGATTTCCAAATGGAGAGTAGATACTGTTACGACTTGTTGGCCCAAATGAAGGAAGAAGTGCGGCAGTTGAGGGATCAGCACATACAGGACTCACAGGTATTCAAGACGAGCAGTGATCAGATAAGGCACCTACTCATAGAGAAGAAGCAAACCAGAGATAGGATCAAGGCCATTGCCCATGCCATCACCAGACGATGTCTACGATGTGAGAACATGTCCAGCGCTACCGTCCTCTCGGCAGTAATGGGTTATGTCAAGCAGACTATGCACGAGCTGGAGCAACTTGAGAGGGATCTCACGCCTAGGACCGCGGCGAGGCCGAACGATGCCCCGCGGAAACCAATTTTTAAAACCATAATGCATTCATAGGTCAAATCTGTATTTTAGCATCTTCTGCCTGTTTTTTCATCAAGGTGATTTTCAGTCTATTTTGAGTCTAGGTTCATTTTCCAAGTTTGCTTTTTCTTTTGCAGAATGTAGCTTGTAATAGAACATTTCAACAATGAAGAGGTTGTTTCTTTTACGTCCATTTGTGTTTTTCGAACTACGTAATGATCTGATTCACGTAGGCATCGTGATACGTAGGCAATCCTCATCGGATCCGGTCGCATTTCTTTTACTACAAAAATAAAAAATATATATATATATATATAATAAATAAAATAAAAGGGAAAACAAAAGAGAAAAGGAAAGAAAAGAAAAAAAGGGGGAAAAACTAATAAGAGAAAAAATGCCGGAATGACGCATGCTCTCGCAGCAAACATATAGTAATCCATTTAACTGTATAGGTGCATCATGCCCAATGTGAGATTAACTATCTATTATTTGCTGCAGAATTAACCGTGCGTTTGTCATTGAGCATTTTTTTTCCAGGGTTTTTGTAAAGACGGTTGGTTTGGTGAAAGTCTGGCCTCGCACTCATATTTCACGAGGTCAAGGAGAAGTATTCAACTACCTGTTGTTAGGGCAAGAAGCAGTACTCACACTTACTTCACCAGGTCAAAAGGAAGTGTGGAAATGTCTTCAGAAATTCCATTGCAAACAGTCCCCGTCTCTGAGGAGAGCTCAATCTCAGCCGTCCTCACACCTGAATCCGCAACTGCGGAGGAAAATAGGATCCTACGGCTCCGCATGTTGGAAATGCTGGATGACTGGAACAATGGGAAAGAGCCGCCAAGTGTCGTCCCCGGATTCCCTGAACTATTCTCCAGGTCAAGTGGGACTTCTAATGTTCCCATAAATTACCCTGCTACCCCATTTGGGTACCCAGCCACCTCCGCCTTCTCTGCAGGATCACCGTCTGAGCCTCATCCCCGAATGTTGGCCAATGATGCAAGCATGAACATCTTTACTGCATCGCCTTGCCCAGCTACGGCACAGCCTGCCACGTACAAGCCAAGCCTTGACTCATCCTCTTTTACATTCCAAGCACCGTCCTTCTCAGTGGAACCAAATAGGTTCGCTACCAGTACTAATCCTCTACCGCCTCAGTGCGAGCTTGTACCAGGGCAGGATCAGAACCCCAGAGTTGTAGAACAAAACGAAATGGCCAAAAGGATGAGAAGCCTTGAGCAAAGTCTGAAGAATATGCAAGGATTGAGCGGGCAAAAGAGCGTCTCTTACGCCGACCTATGCATGTTTCCTCACATACACCTGCCAACGGGTTTCAAGACCCCCAAGTTTGAGAAGTACGATGGGCACGGTGACCCCATTGCACATCTTAAGAAATACTGCAACCAATTGCGGGGAGCCGGCGGAAAAGAAGAACTGCTAATGGCATACTTTGGGGAAAGTTTAGTAGGGATAGCCTCGGAATGGTATATGGATCAGGAAATGTCCCGATGGCATATATGGGATGATCTCGCCAGAGATTTTGTAAAACAATTCCAGTATAACATCGACATTGCGCCAGACCGAAACTCTCTTTCAAATTTGAAGAAGAAGCCTTCAGAAAGCTTTAGAGAGTATGCTATTAAGTGGCGTGAACAGGCATCGAGAGTGAAGCCTCCCATGGATGAAGTGGAAATGGTCACTACCTTTCTCCAGGCTCAAGAGTCTGACTATTTCCAGAACATGATGTCGGCCATGGGTAAGCCATTCGCGGAAGCAATCAAGATTGGAGAGATGGTGGAGAACGGTTTGAAAACGGGAAGGATTTTGAGTCAAGCAGCCATAAGGGCAACCTCCCAGGCCGTCCAAAGCGGGTCTGGAGGAACAACAAGGGGGAAGAAGAAAGAAGAAACGACTATGGCAGCCTCTGAAGCAAGGGAGTATCATCATCCCAGGCCCCATTTTCCGGGAAGAGCCCCACAACACTATTACCCCCATTCAAATTCGGCATATGCTCATCAACCTTATATGGTCATGAATGCCCAACCTTATAACCATCCACCACAACAAGCCAACCGAGGCCCAGCTCCACCTCCCAGAAATCAGCCTCACTACCGCAACCACTATAACCCACAACCCCCGCAGAATAACTACCGCCCCCAAGAGCCACCTCGACGGCGGACTTTCACGCCCATCGGTGAGCCATACTCAACTTTGTTCCCAAAGTTGGTCCAGTTGGGTTTCTTGCAACCCATCCCTCAAACAAGGCAAAACCCGACATCTCCTTCTTACAAAGCCGGAGTCAGATGCGCCTATCATTCAGGGGCCGAGGGACATGATACAAACGACTGCTGGTCATTGAAAAGAGTGGTCGAAAATTTGATAGAGCAGGGGAAAATAGTGCTAAGGGACGAGGAGATCCCGAATGTAACAAACAATCCATTGCCCGCTCACAATAATGGGCCGTTGATCGGCATGATTTGTGAAGACAAAGAGTTCGACCCTGCTTTGAAAGCCATAATTGCCATTGTCGACACGGGGAAGAGGCCTGAAATAGACCAAAAATCAGAAAAAGAGGAGGAGGCCAAGGTCGCAGAGAGCAAGTCTGAAAAGAAGGTGGAAAAGAAAGTGGTACCAGCAAAGGGCAGAGTTCTTTACGTACCACGAGGTCGAGCTGAGAAGACGCAGAACTTCGGGATCAAAAAGACAAAACCTATGTACGTGCCAAAAGGGGCCTATGTGGTCCGGGGGACGATTCAACCACCTCGGCTGAATGAGCCAGTGGTTATCGGACGCGTGCCACAAAAGCCAATGACCAACCCGACCACAGTGCCGTGGAATTATCAAAAGACCTTGGTGATGTACAAAGGAAAAGAGGTCGTGGGAGAACTTCCAGAAAATACTTTCATTAGAGGGTACTCAAATACCCAAGAACTGAACAACGCCACACAAAGGCGCTTTCCTCCAAAGAAGCCTGTAAGTGTCGAAGAGGCGGAAGTATTCTTCCAACAAATGAAGATTCCGGATTACGAAGTGATAGATCAGCTGCGCAAGCACCCTGAGCAGGTGTCCATGCTATCATTATTGATAAGGTCGGCCGAGCATCAAAAGATCTTACTGAAGACCCTGAATGAGGCATATGTCCCGGTTGAAACCTCGGTTGAACAATTAGAGCGGATGACAGAAAGATTCTTCGCCGTCAACCAAATCTCCTTCAGCAAGAAAGATCTACCCCCGGAAGGAGCAGCACACAACAAGGCTTTGCATTTAACAGTCAAATGCGAGGACTACTATGTCAAGCGGGTAATGTTGGATGGAGGTTCAGGCGTTGACATTTGCCCGCTCTCCACGCTACAGAGAATGGAAATTGGGACCGGAAGAATCCGACCCAATAATGTCTGCGTAAGAGCTTTCGACGGCATCAAGAGAGATACCATGGGAGAAATAGACCTGTTGTTGGTCATAGGACCAGTCGAATTTCGAGTAACCTTCCAGGTGATCGACATGGACACATCCTACAATTTCCTCCTTGGCAGACCTTGGATCCATGCGGCAGGAGCCGTGCCTTCCACTCTTCACCAGATGGTGAAATTCGAGTACGAAGACCAAGAAATCGTGGTCCATGGGGAAGACGAACATGCCATTTACCGGGACCCATCCATCCCGTATCTTGAACCAAGAGAAGGGAGCGAACATACGGTCTATCAAGCTTTCGAGGTGGTACTGGCAGAGCAGCACGAAGAGGGAGTACCTTGCCCCCAGCCTTTCTTGTCTAACGCTTCGGTCATGGTGGCCAAAGAGATGATCAGGCACGGATTTAGGCCAGGGAAGGGACTTGGACGAACCCTTCAGGGAATAACAGAACCCGTTACTTTGCCAGTCGTCAAGAAACCTTTTGGACTAGGTTTCAAACCTACTCCAACAGACGAAAAATGGGCAAAGAAAAGGAGAAATGAGGGCTGGAAGTTGCCTCAACCACTGCCGGATTTACATGCGACTTTTGTCAGGCCAAGGTACGCTGAAGAAGAAGATGATGAGGTCTTCACAGCTGCGGAAATCGAGGAAATATGTGGGGCGATGAGAGAAATGCTCTACGAGGTCCACATGGTTCAACCAGGCGAAGGCACGAGCACTGCTGAGATGATGTACATGGGGCCAAACGCCAAACTCCAAAACTGGGAGATCACGCCATTCCCAACTAGACGGAAGTCCGGGTAGACCTGTCCTGCCACCTTTCCTGTATCACAAGTTATCTCCGGGACATGACTTGAACGTTTTCTTCTTTTCAATTGTTGTTCCTAGTTGTAAACGTTGTTGTCTTCCAATTTTCCAAAGAAAATATACAAAAAAAAATCATCATTGCTTTCCTATTCTTTCTTTGTTCTGATTTTTATTAGTTTTCCTTTCATCTTCCTTTTCAGTCCTAATAATGCGGCTTTAAATATGACATGCTTGCGGAATTCACGCCCAGATCACAATGAGCTATTTAACTGCGAATTAATGAACCCAGAACCAGAATATGATGCGGAAGAGGCTTTTAGGGAGATAAACCGAGAGTTGGAATATTTCGAGAATAAACCTAAGCCAAATCTGAATGACACTGAACCGGTAAATTTAGGAACCCCGGAAGAAATCCGGGAGACCAAGATAAGCATTCACACGGACAAGAAAACGCGAGAGGCGATAATTCAACTTCTTCTTGAATTTAAAGACGTGTTTGCTTGGTCATATGATGACATGCCGGGACTAGGTGTCGATCTAGTGGTTCACAAATTGCCGATTCATCCTGATTGTCCTCCGGTTCAACAAAAGCAACGAAAGTTCAAAACCGAGGTCAGTGACAAAATTAAAGAGGAGATCACCAAGCAACTGAAAACAGGAGTGATCCGGGTAGTCCAATATACAACATGGTTGGCGAATGTGGTTCCAGTACCGAAAAAGGACGGGAAAACTCGGGTATGTGTAGATTACCGAGATCTGAACAGAGCAAGTCCCAAAGATAATTTCCCGCTGCCCAACATCCACATCCTCGTTGATAATTGTGCCAAACACGAGATACAGTCTTTTGTAGATTGTTATGCTGGGTATCATCAGGTACTGATGGATGAAGAGGACGCCGAGAAAACCGCTTTCACCACGCCTTGGGGCACCTACTGTTATCGGGTCATGCCATTTGGTCTAAAGAATGCTGGGGCTACTTACATGAGGGCCATGACCGCCATTTTCCATGACATGATGCATCAGGAAATAGAGGTGTACGTGGACGATGTAATAGTCAAGTCCAGGACGCAGGATAATCACATCCAAGACTTGAGGAAATTCTTCGAGAGGCTAAGGAAGTATGACTTGAAGCTAAATCCAGCCAAATGCGCTTTCGGAGTTCCGTCGGGTAAACTTTTGGGTTTCATCGTAAGCAGGAGAGGTATCGAGCTAGATCCGACTAAGATAAAATCTATCAAAGATCTACCTCCCCCGAGAACGAAGAAAGACGTGATGAGTCTTTTGGGCAGGCTGAACTACATCAGTCGATTTATTGCCCAGCTGACAAGCACGTGTGAGCCCATATTCAAGTTGTTAAGAAAAGATGCGGCGATTAAGTGGACAACGGAGTGTCAAGAAGCCTTTGATAAAGTCAAAGAGTACCTTTCGAATCCCCCAGTCTTGGTCCCTCCAGAACCAGGGAGGCCACTTTTCTTGTATCTGACAGTCTTGGAGAACTCTTTTGGCTGCGTCCTCGGGCAACACGACGTAACCGGGAAAAGGGAGCAGGCGATCTACTACCTGAGCAAGAAATTCACCAGCTACGAGGCCAAATACACTCTGTTGGAAAAGACATGCTGCGCTCTCACATGGGTTGCTCAAAAGCTGAGGCATTATCTCCAAGCCCACACTACATTCCTCATAAGCAGGTTGGATCCCTTGAAATATATATTTCAGAAACCAATGCCTACTGGGAGACTGGCTAAATGGCAAATCTTGCTTACGGAATTCGACATAGTTTATGTCACTCGCACGACAATGAAAGCCCAGGCGTTAGCAGATCATTTGGCCGAAAACCCGGTCGATGAGGAATACCAGCCATTAGATACCTACTTTCCAGATGAAGAGGTAAACACCGTAGAAGTAATCTCGGAGGAAGCTCATGTTTGGAAGATGTTCTTTGACGGAGACGTGAACGCCAAGGGTATAGGTATTGGGGCAATTTTGATCTCACCTGCCGGTCAGCATTATCCCGCCACAGCTAGACTTTGTTTCTTCTGCACAAATAATACAGCTGAATATGAAGCCTGCATTATGGGCATACATATGGCAATCGATCAGGATGTCAAAGACTTACTGATTATGGGAGATTCTGACCTGATCATCCGGCAAGTTCAAGGCGAATGGGAAACTCGGGATGTCAAACTTATCCCATACCGACAACATGTGGAGGACCTCAGCAAGCGCTTTAACTCAATAGAATTCAGGTATATTCCGAGGTTTCACAATGAACTGGCAGATGCACTTGCTACTCTGGCTTCTATGCTACCCTACCCGGGCGACGCCCACGTCGATCCTTTGGAAATCCAAATCAAGGAAAGACACGGTTACTGCAGTGTAATCGAGGCGGGATCAAATACGCAGCCTTGGTACCATGACATCAAGAAATTCCTGAAGACACAAGAATACCCCGAGCACGCAACTGGAGATCAAAAGAGGACCATTAGGCGACATGCAAGTGGTTTCTTTTTGAGCGGTGAATTGTTATATAAGAGGACTCCGGACCTCAATCTCCTAAGATGTGTCGATATCGAGGAAGCGAGAAAGATCATGCACGAAGTACACGCAGGTGTGTGCGGACCTCACATGAACGGGTATGTCTTAGCGAAGAAGATCCTTAGAGCGGGTTATTACTGGATGACCATGGAAAAGGATTGCTTTAGCTTTGTCCGGAAGTGTCATCAGTGTCAGGTGCACGGTAATTTGATTCATGCACCTCCCACGGAACTGCATCCCATGTCCGCACCTTGGCCATTTGTCGCTTGGGGCATGGACGTCATTGGACCAATTGAACCAAAGGCCTCAAACGGACACAGGTTTATACTAGTTGCCATAGACTACTTTACGAAATGGGTAGAGGCTGTCACTCTCAAGTCGGTCACCAAGAAAGCTGTAGTGGATTTTGTACACTCAAATCTTATCTGTCGCTTCGGTATTCCTGCGACTATCATTACAGATAATGCGGCAAACTTGAACAGTCACTTGATGGGAGATGTGTGCGAGCAATTCAAGATAACACACAGGAATTCCACTCCTTATCGGCCAAAAGCCAATGGTGCTGTGGAAGCTGCAAATAAAAACATCAAGAAGATTTTGAGGAAGACAATACAAAGTTCCCGACAGTGGCATGAGCAGTTACCTTTTGCATTATTGGGGTACCGCACTACGGTACGCACATCGGTGGGAGCGACTCCTTATCTTTTGGTTTATGGGACCGAGGCTGTAATACCGGCAGAGGTAGAAATTCCTTCGCTTCGAATCATTGTCGAAGCAGAAATCGAGGATAGCGAGTGGGTTAAGACTCGGTTAGAGCAATTGACGTTGATTGATGAAAAGCGGATGGCTGCAGTTTGTCACGGACAGTTATATCAACGAAGGATGGCCCGTGCTTACAACAAGAAAGTCCGACCCCGGAATTTCGAAGTAGGTCAGCTGGTACTGAGGCGTATTCTGCCGCATCATGAAGAAGCAAAAGGAAAGTTTGCCCCAAATTGGAAAGGCCCATACATCGTAAGGAAAATATTGCCAAGAGGAGCATTGTATTTAGGTGATATCGAAGGAAATGACCCTGACACAGCGGTGAATGCAGATGCAGTCAAGAGATACTACGTCTAGATCATACTCCAAGCAGTCCTGACACATTTGAGAATGGCGAAGGTTTTATCCCCCACTACTCCCAAACACTACCCAATCCTCTCTACAAAAAGAAAAAAAAGAGAAACAAAAAAAAAAGAAGACAAAAAACAAAACAAAACAAAATTTGATTGAGGCCTGAACTACGTTCGACTTGATTCCGAAAGGATACGTAGGCAGCCTCTCCCTGAGGTTCAGTCACACCAACAACAAAATCCTATCCACCCTGAAATCGAAAACCGGGGCACGTCGGACACTTGAGAAGTTTAATATCCACTACCATCTCTTTACCAAGCACAAGCCTTCAAATCAATTACCGAATATGGTGGGGAACCAATAAGCGTCACAACTGGAGACCATCACACTCTGAATTGAGAGAGATAAAATGAGAGAGTCTCGGCGGTGAAAACCTTCGGGCACCACGAGGCGACGGGAGTAGAGAAACCAAAATGAGAGAGCTTGTTTAGTAAAAACTCGCAAAGAGTGCTATCAAGCGATGACAGGAAGAGAAATGAGAGAGGTCAGCCAGCGAAAACCCGCAAAGGGCGCTGTTGGCCGAAAAGGAATGACGCCACCCCAAGAAGGTCTCGGCAAAGTTCCACCGGTTTTGGAATCACAGATCTGTTCTGGTTCAGGAAAACGCAAGTTCATGGAAGGTCGGACGTCCAGTCCAAAGAGCATGTCATGTCATTTAAAGCCAGCGTTATCTTCCTCAGATAAGTCTTTCTCGTCCCGAAAAGGGGTATTCCTTTTCTGATTTGTTTTCCCCTGCTTTGTTTCTTTTCGAATCCCTTTTGCATTTTAACCCCGAGTTCAGGACACACCGGAAAGAGTAGGTGGCATGGTTTGTTTGCACGGAATCCCGTCTCATGAAAGGAAAACACCTCATCTCGTTGATATGATTACCCAAGCATGATGAATCATGACGTTTGATGGTGTTCCGGAGTAAAGAAGAAAGAGAGAAATCTTGAAATCTTCCCCAGCAAGTCCACCTTCGGACAAGTCCCCACAGAGTCTCCCCCTGTACAAAACCCCACAGAGTCTCTCTTTTTGTACAATCTCCCACAAAGTATCCCCAGTAAAAAAAAAAAATCCCTGTTGGAATTTCATCAGCACATCCCCAGCGAGTTCTTTTGTAAATATTCCCCAACAAGCTTACCCCAACAAACCCTGGGAAACCCGTTTTGAAACCAAAACCCAGCATACCCCATTGTACAGAATCCGCACAAAGAATCCACTTTGTAAATATTTCCCCCACATAGCTTCCTCTTGTACAAGTTCCCACAGAACACCTCCAATAAAATCCCCGTTGAGAACCTTCAATCAAAACGGGACAAAAAGAAAAAAGGGCCTTACGAGGCAAATCATCACAGAATCCGGAAATACAAGCCTGAGCAGTCTAAAGGTTTCGCCATTCAATTCGAATCAATGGCGGGACTTCGCAACAGAAGTAAAAACGCAACGAAGCAATTGGGAACGATCAAGGTCACCAAACCGACCGTCATTTTCAAACTAACAATTGTTCTTTGTCTGAGAAATTGAAACAGGTGTTAATCCAAGACAACCGTGCAAGAAGCAGGTGTCGCCCAAAGAAGAAGGTACACGGGTACAAGAAACATTTTGGCAATAAGGAATTCACTCAAAAGGTAAGTTCCCGCAAAACTCCCTTATATCTTCTATTAAAACAAGAAAACTCAAAAATTGATCGTGTAGTATTCTCGAGCTTTATCCCCAGCCAATCAGCATTAGGGTTTTAAACCCTAAACTGAATTTCCCTTTTAGTCAGCATTAGGGTTTTAAACCCTAAACTGAACTTTTTCCTTTCAGCCAGCATTAGAGTTTTAAACTCTAAACTGAGCTTTTTTCATGCAATCAGCATTAGGGTTTTAAACCCTAAACTGAATTTTCCTTTCAGCCAGCATTAGAGTTTTAAACTCTAAACTGAGCTTTTTCATGCAATCAGCATTAGGGTTTTAAACCCTAAACTGAATTTTCCTTTCAGCCAGCATTAGAGTTTTAAACTCTAAACTGAGCTTTTTCATGCAATCAGCATTAGGGTTTTAAACCCTAAACTGAATTTTCCTTTCAGCCAGCATTAGAGTTTTAAACTCTAAACTGAGCTTTTTCATGCAATCAGCATTAGGGTTTTAAACCCTAAACTGAATTTTCCTTTCAGCCAGCATTAGAGTTTTAAACTCTAAACTGAGCTTTTTCATGCAATCAGCATTAGGGTTTTAAACCCTAAACTGAATTTTCCTTTCAGCCAGCATTAGAGTTTTAAACTCTAAACTGAGCTTTTTCATGCAATCAGCATTAGGGTTTTAAACCCTAAACTGAATTTTCCTTTCAGCCAGCATTAGAGTTTTAAACTCTAAACTGAGCTTTTTCATGCAATCAGCATTAGGGTTTTAAACCCTAAACTGAATTTTCCTTTCAGCCAGCATTAGAGTTTTAAACTCTAAACTGAGCTTCTCCATGCAGTCAGCATTAGGGTTTTAAACCCTAAACTGAATTTTCCTTTCAGCCAGCATTAGAGTTTTATACTCTAAACTGAGCTTTTTCATGCAATCAGCATTAGGGTTTTAAACCCTAAACTGAATTTTCCTTTTAGTCAGCATTAGGGTTTTAAACCCTAAACTGAACTTTTCTTTTTAGTCAGCATTAGGGTTTTAAACCCTAAACTGAACTTTTTCTTAGGGTTTTAAACCCTAAACTGAGTTCTTCCTTTGATCGGCGTTAGGGTTTTAAACCCCAAACCGAACCTCTCCCCAGCTAGCCGGTGTTAGGGCTCCAGCCCTGAACTGAGCATGCATATCCTCTTTCATCAATTTTATGAACTTCCTGGTGAATAATTAACGAAATTTTCCTAGTGAAACTGGGGCAGAAAATTTCGTTCGTTTGTTTGTTTTTTCCCGCAGGTCTAACCTCGAGCTACACGGATCGAAATGACCCACGAGATGAGTCTCAACTCAAAATCAAAAAAAATAAAAAAAATAAAAAAATAAAAAAGAGAAGACATCCAGAGATATCAGAGTGAATGGAAAGCAGATCGACTCCAACGTTTGACTAAGGTCCTAAACCCTGCCAATCGTGTCTCACTCAGTATCCCAGAGGTTGAAAGAGTCGCCGCAACTCGCAAGCATCAAGATTCAGATCGGAGTCTACAAGCAGGAGCAACTAAGACCCAAGATCAAGTCGTAAAAGAATCATAGATAGGAATCTTGTAACTAGCAGTTGACATGCATATAAGTAGTTAGTTCAGTTTCCAATTTTCGTTTGGTTGTAATAAGGCGGTCAGTGACGTAGCAGTGACAACAGCAACAGCAGTAGCAGCAAGCATTGCCATCCCATGGTAGTCCCAGCTACCAAAACTTCCCGAACTACATTGACCTGATTCCTGTTTAGCCCAGGATATGTAGGAAATCTTTGAAGCAAGATTCGGTCAGATCTTTCAAAAATGCTTCGTACGGAGTGGTCCATAGGCAAAAATCGCTCATACACGCTCACTTTATCTTTGCACGAAAACTCTTCGTGTTTCCGAACAAAGAGGGGCAGCTGTGAGCACGTGATTTTTGTTTTACGCGATAATCACTCCAAAAGAAACAAAATAATAGCAATTGGTTTTTACTGTACATTTGCTGGATTTTTACGTGGCATTTTTTGCTAGTTATTTGTTGATTTTGCCCATGGTTGTTTTATTCAAAAAAAAAATATAAAAAATATATGTCTATATGTCGTGTGAACCGCAATCTGTTTATTAAAAGAAAAATAAAATATGTGCGTCCTTCATTGTATTTTGTCATTAAGTGTTTAGTATAATTAAAGGTTAATTGTGTGATAATTGTTGTCCAAAGTTTACATGGTATTATTTGGCAAATTATTTTAAGGAATTAAAAAGAAAAAAAGAAGGAGTTTCGGACTTGGGCCAGTCCGGTTTTTAAAACAAAACAAGCCCAAACAAACTCAGCCCAAACCCCATGTAAACCCGGTCCAGACCAGCTGGCCTCAGGGGGCCTTCCAAACGACACCGTTTTACTGCAGTCTGATCTGGGCCGTTGATCTCAAATTGATCAACGGCCAAGATCAATCCCCCGTAACCCACCAACAAACCCGACCCGTCTCACCCGGACCGACCCCAAACCTTTATCCTTGAAACGACGTCGTCCCTGGTTAGCCAAAGGATCCTGGCCCTTCATCTCATCTCATCCAACGGCCAGGATCCATTTGCTCACTAACTATATAAACTCCTAACACTACCCTGCCCCCTATCCAAACCCCAGCCTTCGTCGTCCTCATCACAACCCCCAAACCCTAGAGCCGCCCTAGTATCCCCCACCATGAAAACCGGCGGCATGAACACCGGTGACCTTCCCCTTAACACCATAGAACCCCCTTGACGTCTTGAACCCAAATCTACCAACCACATACCTCGAATCCTATCCCGCCTTCTCGAATCTTCATTTGAAGATTCGAGTCGGAACCTAATCTACACCGATCTGCCTTGAAATCAATACCAGACACTCCCCAGGCCCCCCTCGTGACCAAACCATACTTGGTTTGGTCCGAATCTAACCAGGGAAACACGAATCCCAAATCTAAGTTTTTGAACTCTAGTTTTCCTTGTGCATGTTCCGTGCTTTGTTCAAACTGAAGAGATTAAGGCCCAATGGACCTTAATCGAGGTGTTTCTCATCCGAGAAACACTTCGTTTAAAAGTCCATTCAACCTTAAAGAAGGTCCGTCCAAACGCCAGTGGATTTTTCCTGATAAGCTTTAAGGTGAGTTAATTTTCTTTTCTTTATTTCAGTTCGTATGTTTGTGTGTTGTTAAAGGCCTGTCCGCATGGCCAAACTTTTTGTTTTGTGTTTTTGAACTGCTATTGTCCACCTTGGCCGGACCTCTGTATTCAGTCAGTTTCTTTCTTCATAATGCGTGTGTATAAATGTATGTTCAATTGAATCCGTAACTGGTCATTCATTTAGTTCTTAGGGCCTTTCTGTTTGACATTGCAAAATGAACCCCTTATGTGATACTGTTAAATGTCTGATTTTTGGCTACGATTGTATGTGTTAATGCTAATATAGTCGAGTCGACATGTGTCGTCAATTAGTTTCAACTGTCCAAACAATAACAAATCGAGTTGCTTCTGTTGAACATTTGCCTGAATCAATTAAGAACCAAGTCCTGTTAATTATAATCGTTAATATGATTTCAGAAACCTAAGGCTTGGTCTGTAACTAAAATCTGACTTGTGCACAGCATGTGCATTGTGCACAGCCTGGTCCCTGTACAAAGGGCTTTTGATTTAGAAATGGTTTGACAGCATATGCTGTCAGATATATTCTACTGCCCATGCTTGCTTTTAGTTAATAAAATAGGAAAGGAAAGCCTGCCAGGGAATATTGATGGGGTTAATACTTAATTAGCTAAGTGGAACTGAAAAGGGGCAGCACATGGGAGGGGTATTTGATTAATCCAACAGGTTGATAAAGGGCTGAGGTTTAGGCTTATAAAAGAGGGACAGAATTAGGAGACAAAAAAGATAGAAAAACATCTAATAGACTGGGGAGAGAAGAGAAGAGAGGGGAAAGAAAATACACACTCTAGACCTTAAGAGCTGATAGAAAAGAAACACACACACACTGTGAAGATAGAAAGAAAAGAGAGAGCTGACAGGAATAGAAAGAGAGCAAGAAAGAGAGAAAACAGATTAAGAAATCAGAAACTTGGTCTTGTTTGTCTGAAGTTCATTTATTGTCAATACGTTAGGCAGTGTTCTTTCTTCTAAATTTCAATCGAGATTATTGTTAGTGTTCTGCTGCATTTGGTATATTCCGGAATTGGACTGTCTGGAGTATCACACTGTGTGCTGTTTCATCGGGTTGTTTCTCCTTCAACTCTAGTTCCATCTCGCAACAGAATCCTTTCTGTTGTGCTGTTCTGATTGCTGCTGCTATCTTGCTCACTATTGCTGCTGCATTTTTGTCCTGCTGCTACTGTTAATTCTGCCTTTTTGCTGCTGCTGATTCCCATCTTCTTCTTCTTCTCCTTTGCACTTTCAGCATTTTCAGGTACACATTTCAAGTCCCATATTGATGTAATTGAAACAGTTTGAAAGCATGAAATGAAAAAGGTTGAAGAAGTTCAAGCATTTGCTGTAATATTCATAGTACATTAACAGGCCTTGTGGAAATTGATTTAGCTTATGTTTCAATAGTTCAAAAGAGTATACTGATAGCCGACTGAGTTTCACCCCTTTGTATTTGAGCTCGACAATTGTCTGTTAGTATAAGTATGCATATTTCGACTTTACACAATACTGTTTTCTGTTTCATTTAGTTTTTTTTTAGTAAGACTAGTCCATATAAGTTTGGTGGTTAAGTTCAATACAAGAAATGCTCAGACTAAACGTTGTATTTCGCTAACTCGTATATGATTCCTTGTCAAATTAAAGCATTTCACTTCGCCAGTTATCCTTTAACCTAGTTCAAATAAGTTCAGTTAAGTTCAAATTAAGAAATGTGCGGATTAAGTATTGCATTTCATCTATCTCATATGTAATCTTTTATTCGACCAAATCATTTTCGTAAAAGGCATGACGTTTTTTTTACTTTAAAAGTAATCAATCAAAATTGACAGGAGTTTGGTTTAAGCTGAAGTATATACTTCAATTAGCACACACACTTTCCTTTCTTCTATCTCTGGAAATAAAAATAATAGAAATGTAGTCACTGTAGGATACCCTTCTAAAAATAATAAGACGAGCCTCGCCAAATAAAAAAAAACCAATTGCGGGGCCCTCAACAACTAATGATAATTATTTAGAATTCAAGATAGGCCATTTAATAAATTTCATGGCCTTCTACAAAGATAATAACGCGTTAGACTCTGTTGGCGCGGCTTAATTAAATCACATTCTTAAATTCGGGTGCACATTGATGTGACCCAAATCCAAATCTCAACGAAGTCCAAATGTGTCGACAATCACGGGTGCATTGATTGTGACGTGGTTCGAGATGCATTTTCACGACGTTGCAATTCTGTAAAATAAATGATAATAATAAAAGCGGTTAAAACTTAATAAAAGCACATAAGTCACAACATGTATTTAAATCAGATATTTAGCCATTATAACAATTTAAGCGACCGTGCTAGAACCACGGGATTCGAGGGTGCCTAACACCTTCCCTCGGGTCAACAGAATTCCTTACTTAGAATTTCTGGTTCGCAGACTTCATTTGGAAAAGTCGAAAATTTCCTCGATTTGGGATTCAAGATAAACCGGTGACTTGGGACACCAAAAGCCAAACCTTTCCCAAGTGGCGACTCTGAATTAAATAAATAATCCCATTTCGAACATTGTCACTTAAATTGGAAAAACTCCACCCGCGCATTTTAACCCTTCGGGGCGGGCGCGCAAAAAGGAGGTGTGACAGTTATAGAAAGGATTAACTGTTTCCAAGTTAAAGTCCCTAAGAATCAAAGAGATGGAATTAGTTAATTAAGAGTCACCACAAAGCTCTAATAGTCCATTAACTAGATCAAAGGAGGTAACACATCAAGATATTGGAGACAGTAAACAAACACTGCAGCTGGCCGGGTATAGATCTTTCGTCCTTTTCCCATCCAAATCGCAACATTTGGTAAAAGTAAAACCAACATTAATTCGTATTGATTTCAAAAGTAGAAGTCAACAAGCAAACGCTCTGTCAATAGTAGGGGTGAAAATTGGGCGGGTTGAGATGAATTTGGGTGGGTCAAGATGAGTTAGGTCAATAAAAAGGTCATTGTCCAATTCAGGCCAAAGTGTACTTGGGCTAAGATGGGCTGGGTCAAGATGGGTTATATAATGAGTCATAACCCAACCCGCCCAACTTGACCTATATTTTAGCACCATGCATAAAAAAGCCTTTTACCTTAAAATATGTAAGTTGAAAAATATTTTGCGGGTGGAGGGGGAGGGGTGCGGTGGGTGGGTGTGCAGAAAAACAAAAAAACAGAAAATTAAAAATAATAAACAAAAAAGGTAAAACAAATTTTTGAGCGGGTTTGCGCGGGGTAAGGGTTGGGTGGGTGAGTGGTGCAGAAAAAAAAAATTAAAAATACAAAAAAAAACTAAAAAAAACTTTTTTGGGGGTTTTGCGGTGGGTGGGTGTGCAGAAAAACAAAAAAACAGAAAATTAAAAATAATAAACAAAAAAGGTAAAACAAATTTTTGAGCGGGTTTGCGCGGGGTAAGGGTTGGGTGGGTGAGTGGTGCAGAAAAAAAAAATTAAAAATTAAAAATACATAAAAAAATTAAATTTTTTGAGGCGGTTTTGCGGGGGTGGGATTTGGGGTAGGGGTAGTGGTAGGGTGGGTGAGTGGTGCAGAGTTACAAAAAAAAAACATAAAATTGAAATATAAAAAAAAAAGTAAAATTGTTTTAGGAGGTTTAGGGGTAGGGGTAGGGTGGGTGATGTAGAAAAACAAAAAAAAAAACAGAAAATTAAAAATACAAAAAAAAAAAAGTAAAATTGGGGCAACTAAGTAAATTTCTAGATAAGTTGGGTTGAGATCCCTTTATTTTGGGTGAGTTTCATGGGTTGTATTTGGGCTGCTTAATGAGTCAAAATGGGTTATAAAAAATAATGGGTTAACTTGAGCTCAGCCCAAATTGACTCATGAGCTAAAATGTTTGTAACTCAACCCATTAATCTCTGGGCGGGTTAGATGGATTTGAGCTCAAATTGCCACCCATAGTCAATAATATCGGGGCATTTGCATCTATATCCGCTTTTTGTGTCACGTTTTAACTTGTGCCCGCTTTGCACAAAAAATTGCAAGCGTACCCACTTTTTCACGTAACTTCAGCATACGGGGCTGAAGTAGCAAAGGCAATCACGCAAAACTTCAGCATTCTAGTAGACGAGACTGAAGTAGCAAGTGTGCTGAAGTTTTTGTTTGTAATTGCCGAACTTAAGCATAGTAGCTGAAGTTTTGTTCTCTATTTGCTGAAATTTTTGTTTGTAATTACTCAAATTTTTGTTTTTGAGCTGAAGTTTTTGTTTTGTAACTGGCGAATTTCAGCTCTAGAGCTGAAGTTTTTGTTTTTGTAACTGGCAAACTTCAGCTCTAGAGCTAAAAATTTTATTTTGTAACTGGCGAACTTCAACTCTAGAGTTGAACTAAAAAGTTTTCAAAATTTGGTATTTTGTCAAGTTTCAATCACAACTCATCCCTTTCAAACCCTCCGAGGAAAAAAAATGGATTTCTTATGTTTGCTAGCAATTTAATTCAAATTTCCTCTTTTCTGAAACTGGTAACAGACTATTGAATTCCAGGACAGTTTCGTTTTTGACATTGTTTGAAATTGAATATCGTCTATGACTCAACATGTCGTTTCTTCTCTTTCTGATAAAAGCTAGTATGACTCCGAGGAAATACCAAATTGATGAACTAATAGGTTTCTATCTCCACAGCCCATGTCAATTACTGGAACATTTTCACAATCAGCGACTTCAGAAAGGAGTGGCCTATCGGATTGAGAGCAGATATAACTTTGAGGAGGAGAAGGAGGAGGAGAAAAGGGGTTAAAGTTGTTTAAAAAGTAGGTACAAATTAAAAAAAAATTTAAAAAATGGGTATAGATTAAATGGGGGTGACCAAATATGGCGCCCCGTACAATTTTTAACAGTAGAATCTTTCACAGTTGTGTTTGCCTTAAAATATTTGTCTACCGCAGAAGAATGTATTTTACACCAAAAAAGAAAAAATTACTTGCGCCGTTACATTCATGGTCGTCGTAAATTGAACTCTTACTTTATTTAATTTGTTTCAGTTAACATGTAAACATTATTACCATCCTTAACTATTCAAAATTTTACGAAATCACTGATTCATGCACCATTCTCACATATAATGTTAGTAAAAGCTATCTTCCTGAATACCTAATCAAGCATTCAAAAATATTTTCAAAATAATTTTCGAAGATCTATAGAAAAAGATTTTATTTCACACCAAACACTCCTTCAACAAAAGTACTTATGCATCATACAGCCAATAATAATTATACAGGAAGCATAGACAGGACTCGATATGGATCAGGCTATACTTAACCACACAAACATGCTCTCTAGTGGTAAATAACCATTAATCTCTTGGTTTTTCAGAAGCCAAAGGCAACCCAAAACCAATATTAAATTGATTATATAACCAGAGGCGGATTCAGGATTTGGAGGTTGCGGGTGCCACATTATTTTGAACAATAGCGCATAGGATTTTGCATAAGCGGCATCAATATTTACAGAAGAAATGCAATACATAAGTTTATCATCAGTTATGTATTGAGTCTTAAGTTATAAGAAGTCTATAGTTTAATTCTACCTAATAATTTTTTTTTTAACAATAGAAGCTCGCTTAATTTTTTTTTTAAACAATAGAAGCTCACTTTTTTTTTAACAATAGAAGCTCGCTTAAATATCTGTCAAAAAGATTATCTAAGTCGTCGTTTGAACCTTTGACCAATAGAAGAGAAATTAAGGTTCTAACCAACACGCTAGGAAGCAGCTATTAACCAGCAGACTAGGAATCGGCCTTTAGTAGGATGGATTGGTGCAGCATGCTAAAAGGGTGTAAAAAAGTATACAAGATTGGAATCGAACCCACGCCCCTTGAGAGCTAAAACTGAGTCTTCACCAGTGGCACCTTCTGCTATTTGGTCACTCTGGGTGGCACAACTAGTATTTAACCTATTTCTTGTACATATATACATAAATATACAAAGTTTAATCGAGGCGTCCGGGTGGCGTGGCACCCCAATCCACCTACATAAATCCGCCCCTGTATATAACAAAAAATCTTGAAACGAGAGAAGGATTACATATAATTTAAGCTCTGTAGTTAATTAGGATATTCCTCTCTGTTAATTTAATTGACCTCAAGTATGTACGGGCAAAATATCCCACCAACTTTGGTCGTAGAGGTTGACTCCGAGCAACATTTTCCAAAGCTAGTGACGTTATAAATACCTATGGGACCACAAATTAAATTATCATATATTTTTTTGTGTATATACATGAATATGAATGTGACATATTAGGAATTATATTACCGTGTATATAGCATCCAAAGTATGGTTGTTATAGTGGAGCAGGAAAAGAAGTTTCTAACGTCATTTACCACCTCATTCACTTAACTACTCCAAGATATTTGATTTATATGTGAACCAGATGAAAATTTTGGAGAAGCATACATTGACCTCAAATATATCTTTCTGTTTTTGTATAAGAACCTCGTGTCCTATATATGGATTTTACGAGTTATATAATATGCAAGTTGTTTATCAATTTCTAAGAAATGTTTATTAGAAAAGAAGTGTACAATATAAGTACATATCCCTGGATTCCTTGACGAAAAAAGGTGCATGGTGGAAAATTTACAAAAAAACAGAAGATACATCATGGAGCAAGTAAAAGAGTGAATTACCACTTTACTTCCTTAATCTTTTAGGGGTTGTTTGCTACAAGAGATAAGTATAATGTCACGACCCGGATTTCCCACCCTCGGGAGTCGTGATGGCGCCTACTCGTAGAAGCTAGACAAGCCGCAAAATTTAAAAATCACTAACTCTTCTGTTTTAATCCTTTTTTTAACATCTTAGATTAACAGGTAATCAGCATTGAATATTAATGATAAATAGAACAAGTGGAAGACTTAAACAGATAAAGATAACCAAAATCAGTACTGCAATGCCAATATACTCCTCTACCCGGGATCTGATGTCACAATGTCACGGACTGTCTATGAGTACTACATACAAATATCTGAAAAAGAAAATACAGTCTGTCTCGGAAACAAGTGAAAACAGAACATATAAATAGATAGAAGAGAACGTCGGGCTTGCGGACGCGTGCAGGACTACATCGGGATCTCTGGCTGGACTGAAGGCTGGCTCCCCAAGTGCTACTGTCCAAATGCTGCTTTGGTATCTGCACATAGTGCAGAGTGTAGCATCAGCACAACCGACCCCATGTGCTGGTAAGTGCCTGGCCTAACCCCGACGAGGTAGCAACGAGGCTAGGACCAGACTCCAGATAAACTTGTGCAGTTATATAATATACAGCGGAAAATAAACAGGAAATAAAAAATTTAAATAGGGGGGGTACTGCTACGAAGAAAATATCAAATCCAGCAGAAACTTAAAAGAAATATGGGAGAACAATTCAAAATCTACAACAAACAATAATAACACTGTTGCGGTGCGCAACCCGATCCTTCCTCATTTAACTCTATTGCGGCGTGCAACCCGATCCATTTATATCACTATTGCAGCGTGCAACCCGATCCAATATAACATTGTTGCGGCGTGCAACCCGATCTAATATAACATTGTTGCGGCGTGCAACCCGATCCAATATAATATTATTGCGGCGTACAACCCGATCCAATATAACATTTATATACCTTTAACAACAACCATACCAAGAGTCCCGACAAGAGATCACCAATAAACTATACTATCCTGGCTAGGGGTGGGCATAAAATTCGAAAAATCGAATTCCGAACCGGACCGAATTAATTTGGTATTTCGGTTTCGGTTTCGATTTTTTCGGTATTTCGGTCTGATTCGGTATTTCGGTACGGTCCTCGGTATTAAAATTCTGAAATTTCGGTATATCGAAATACCGATTTTTAAAAGATATTTTTTTAATTCTTAGTTTCTTACTGCCAGCCCATCGCCCACCCCCAGCCCATCGCCCCAGCCCAAACGGCAAACCCTTATGCTCAGCAGCCCCCCAACCCAAGCCTACTCTAAACTCTTAAAGGTTCGCTGGTAGCAGTAGGTTAGGGCATTAGTAATTTAGCATTTAGGTTTAGCAATTTAGTCTTTAGACTTTAGAGTACAGTACAGTGTTGATTCATGCATTCAGCGGCGATTTGGCGATTTGGGCATTTGCGATTTCCGTCTTCCTGACGATTTTCGACTTCTGAGCTCTAACTCCTCACTCCTCACAACTCACAAATTTCGGGCAAATGAAGACGTTGCTGTTGCGAACTTGCGATAGTTTCAATTTTCAAAGGTATGTTTCCACATGTTTAACAGTTTTTCCCTCTTTTCTTCTTGGATGAAATTCGTCTCCATATCTAGTTATCTACAATATAATCTCTTTTCCAACTTGTACCTGGGAAAAAATTACTGATAGAAAACACAATCTCTTCTCACTGTTGCTGAGTTAGTGTGTTTGTTAACATTTGTATTATATAAAATTTCTGTTTTATGATTAGCAACTTGATGGCAGTTGTATGAAGAATTTGGTTGGGTTTTAATTTATTTCCTCTGTTTATATTGATGTACTAGAAGTATTTAGAAATTCTGTAATGTGTTTCTTCAGTTTGGAATATTGTAGGAAAGACAATCTCTTTGAATTTTCGAAGAGGTAATATTGTTAACAATTTGCTTCTCTGTTTGGATTCATCAAGAAAGAATGGAAAAGTCAAAGGACTTGAAAAGTACAGTTGATTAGCATTTTATATAGCATGTGCTTTTGAATTTTTAGGCCATGTATATTGGAATGTAACAAAGTTTAATGCTATGGATAGAAAGTAGAAACTATAGTAATTTCTGCTGATTGTTAGCATCTTTTAGCATCTTTTAAATGAAGATGAATGTTAATTTTGGATAGCATCTTTTAGCATCTATTGAATGTTGATTGTTAGCATAAAGAACTGCTAGTGTTACTGTTAGCATCTTTTAGCTGATTGTTAATTTATGTTTATATTTGTTTAATTTTGTATAGATGGAAGATACAAGTAGAGTAAGTGATGTTGGTTCAAGTGAAAGTTTACCTATTACGGTAGATAGTAACACCAACACCATTGATACTCAAGATTCCAAGAAAAGGAAAGCCATGCAACCTAGGTCTGACGTTTGGAACCATTTTGATAAATTTGAGGTTAATGGGGTTGGGAAAGCACGATGTTGATATTATAAACAAGCTTATGCTGCTAATTCATCTAAGAATGGAACAACAGGATTGAAGAATCATTTGCTTAGATGCAAAGAATACCCACTTAACATTGCTAAAGATAATAGTCAAACAAAGATAAATTTTCAATCTTTCCAAAATGATGAAGGATCAATTTGGAAATTTGATCAAAAAGTGGTTAGGATGGCCTTAATTGAGATGATAGTTATTGATGAACTACCATTTAGCTTTGTAGAAAATGAAGGCTTTATGAAGTTTATGAGAAAAACTCAACCACTATTTTGTCTTCCTTCTAGTAGAACAATAACAAGGGATTGTTATGAAGTTTACGGTGAATTGAAGCAAAATTTAAGAAGTTCTTTTAGAGAAGCACAACCAAAAGTTTGCCTCACAACAGAC
Organism: Nicotiana sylvestris; assembly: GCF_000393655.2. Lineage (NCBI taxonomy): Eukaryota > Viridiplantae > Streptophyta > Magnoliopsida > Solanales > Solanaceae > Nicotiana > Nicotiana sylvestris. Next base: position 99,505,409 of record NC_091064.1, on the reverse strand, counting down.
ACATGGACTTCATTACAAAGAATAAATTATATGTGTTTGACAACCCACTTCATTGATAGGGATTGGAAGTTGCATAGAAGAATACTAAATTTTTGCCCTATCACTAGTCATAAGGGTAAAGAGATGGCTAAAGCTATTAGGGATTGTTTTCTTGAATGGAAACTAGACAAGGTTTTCACTATTACCGTGGACAATGCTTCTTCAAATGATGTCACAGTCAAAGAATTGTCTAAACAGTTAGATATGTGAAAAACTAATATGATGAGTGGTAAACATCTTCATGTGAGATGCATGGCTCATATACTAAATCTAATTGTGCAAGATGGTTTGAAAGAACTTGATGCTTCTGTGACACGTGTTAGAAATATTGTAAGGTATGTGAGATCTTCGCCTGCAAGGACTTTAAAGTTTAAATAGTGTTGTGAACATGTAAAGGTAGAATGTACCAAAATATTATGTTTGGATGTTCCTACTAGGTGGAATTCCACCTATTTGATGTTGGATACGGCACAACACTTTGAAAAGGCCTTTGACAAGTTTCATCTTTTTGATGATGGATTTTCTGCTTATCAATGTTCTCATCTTTGTGAAGATGATAGTAGTGCAGGTCCTCTTGAATTTGATAATTGGGTGAATGTGAGAAATGTGATAGAGTTTCTTGCAAGATTTCACGAGCTAACTAAAAAAGAATCAGGTTCACGTTATGTCACTTGTAATTCTCATTTTGAGGATGTATCTGAACTTTATTGTCATTTGAAAATGTGTTTAGCTAGTGAGGATGAGCATTTGAGAAAAATGACTGAGCGAATGCTAGAAAAGTTCAAGAAGTATTGGGGTGAGCCTGAAAAGATGAATAAAATAATTTTTATTGCTTCCGTCTTGGATCCACGTAACAAATTTGAATATGTTGAGGGAGCACTTGAAGAACATTAGTGAAGAACAAGAGCCTTTTAGTGAAGAATTTGATATCTTGATTTGGTGGAAAACACATGCTCCTAGTTCAAAATAATATATCATGATTTTTCATTTGTATGACATATTTGGTCGAATTATTTTTAGATATGGAAAATAATGTAAGCACTACTACCATTGTTTGATGTATAGTTGCAACTTGCATCTTGAGTGGTAAGTTTAATACTCTATTTGTTTGGTGATATACTTAATACTTTTGTAGTTTTGTTTTATCATCATCAAAATATAATATTCTAACTTATGATATATATTTTTTTAGGCAATCATGCCTAAAAAAGATAACAGAAGAAGATACGCTCCGATATTTGGGAACACTTTGAGGTGAAAGAAGATAACAGAGAAGTTCGCAAAGTAGAGTGCAAGCATTGTGGTCAAGTCTATAATGTTAATCCAAAGAGGAATGGAACAATTGGTTTAAGGAAGCATATTAAGTGTTGTCTTGCGCGTCTTCCTGGAATCCCCTTTTAAGAATTAAGACTGTTTTTGTTGAGGGTGCCCTCTCTGTTTTTGTTGCACTATGTTTAAGTGTTAAGACTGTTGCAGTTGGCCAGTTGCACTGTGTTTAAGTGTTAAGACTGTTTTTGTTGTATTGTATTTAAGTGTTAAGTGTTAAGACTGTTGCACTGTTAAGTTAATTCTGTTGCATCTGCTGCATCTGTTACACTGTTAATTCTGTTAAGACTGCTGCATCTGTTGCACTATTGAATTTGCAGATATGTTAATATATTATATAGTTGTGTAATATGTAGTTGTGTACAGATTCAATTTGATTCTTTCAGTTTTGGAGTTAGGTAGAATTTGCAGTGCACTGGCGTCAACAATTTTGGAGTAGAAATATAACATTGGCGTCAACAATGTTATTCAGTATTAGATTCTCTTTAGTAAGAACATAAATTCTCTTAGTGGCGTGCAGAACTGCAAATTGTAAAGAACTTGTTCAGCTTTTGCTTTTCAGTTATTTAATTGTGCATGTGCACTGTTATATATCAGAACATATTCTTTCACAATGAAAGTTTCAATTGTGCATGTGCACTGTTAGCATTAATTATTTAGCGATTATTAAACTGAAACCGTACCGAACCAAAATAAGAAATACCGAACCGTACCGAAATATTTTGGTATGGTATTTGGTATACACAATTGATAAACCGAATACCAAAATACCGAACCGAAATTCTTAAATACCGAACCGGAATACCGAATGCCCACCCCTAATCTCGGCAAGGGATTCGACAGTAAAAGTAAATACGTTTCGGCAAGGAAGAAACAACTATAACTAATCTTAACTCAACTTCTACTCATCTCAGCTAGCACCCATACTCAATCATAAGTAATTTCCACGAAAACAAACTTAATCCTTACTCAATATCGAGAATCTTCAATTTAAGCAACCGTAGTAGTATTTAAGAACACAATAGATTTCAATTTAAGACTCACGGTCATGCTCGACACCAACGTATAGATACTCGTCACCATACCTATACGTTGTACTCAACAAGAAACAAATAGCAAATAGGACACCACTCCTAATCCCTCAAGCTAAGGTTGGACCGAACACTTACCTCGAACTTTAACGACCAACTCAATCCTCAAACACCGCCTTTCCTTTGGAATTCGGCTCCAAATCAATTGTATCTATACATAATCGACTTCATAACATCAATAAACGCTAAACAATCCAATTCCAATGCTTAATTATAACTTTCTAATTATTCTTCCCAAAAATTCAAAAATTGACCCCGGGCCCGCTTGGTCAAAATACGAGGTTCGGACCAACAACCGATCACCCATTCACCCACGAGCCCGAATATATAATTAGTTCCAGAATTTGACCCCAAAACGAGGTCTAAATCACAAATATGTAAAAAGCCCTAACTCTATCCAAATCCCTAATTTTCTACCCTTAAGAACATGATTTAAGCTTAGAAATCTAATGGGTGTTAATGGAAATTGAAGAAAATGAGTCTAAGATTACATACCTATAAATTGGTGGTGAAATCACCTTTCAAAAATCACTCAATTTGGAGTTTAGATGAAGAAGTTATGAGTTTTGGTAAAAATCCCGTAATGGCTACTGTTTCTGGACTTTTAAAATAACTGGGCGGATTTTGTCATCGCGTTCGCGATAAGCTCATCGCGTTCGCGATGAGTTAGGTCTGACAGACCTTCGCATTCGCGGAAGATGGCTCGCGTTCGCGGAGAAGTAACTCCCCGAGCCTTCGCGTTCGCGTCCCAGTAGTCGCGTTCGCGTAGGTATAATTTTCCCTTCCCCCTGACCAGGCCACAAGCCTTCGCGTTCGCGATACCAGGCCCGCATTCGCGAAGGGTAGCCCCCCAAAGCTTTGCGTTCGCGACCTGGGTCTTGCGTTCGCGTAGAAGGAATTTTCCTTAAGCACAATTAACTCATTGCGTTTGCGAGGGTCCTCCCGCGAGCGCAAAGAAGAAAATACCAGAATACCAGCAACTCAAAACCTGCAACCTTTTAAGAGTTTAAAACCTTCCGAAACACATCCGAAACTCACCTGAGCCCTCGAGGCTCCAAACCAAACATACGTACTAACTCAAAAACATCATATGAACTTATCAGTGCGATCAAATCGCCAAAATAACATCATTAACATCGAATTAAACCTCAAAATCAAAGAATTATTTCAAACTTCTTAAAAACATCAAATTTTGCAATTAAGGTCCGAATCACGTCAAACGGATTCCGTTTCTTACCAAACTTCACAGAATTATCTTAAACTACATATAAAACCTGTACCGGGCGCCGGAACCAAAATACGGGCCCGATCCCAGCATGTTCTAATCAAAATTCATTTCAAAATCCTTTAAACAATTTGAGAAAATAATTTTCTTTAAAAATTCATTTTCTCGGGCTTGGGACCTCGGAATTCGATTCCGGGCATACGCCCAAGTCCCATATTTTCCTTACGGGTCTGGGTCCATTTACCCAAAACATTGACCGAAGTCAAATTTATTCATTTTATAGTCAAAATTTATCATTTTCACAAATTTTCACATTTAGGCTCTCTAGCTACGCGCCCGGACTGCGTACACAAATCGAGGTGATGTTAAAAGAGGTTTTTAAGGCATCGGAATACAGAATTTCAATAGATTTTGAAAATATATTTATCCCATGATTAGTTATATATATTAGCTATGCCACTGAATATTATTCCCCTATCCTAAAAGGTTAACGAGGTAAGGTAAAATGTAATAATGTCCTCAAATTGTTATTTGAAAATGTGGAAGTAACACCAGTTCGGAAAAGCCCTTCAAGACTAACAGAAACCCTTAAAGAGAAATATTCCTTTCTAGTCCCAAACATATTCACACTACTATCATTTGAAGAGTTAGATAATATATTTACACTAATTGAAGCTTTATACTATATGTTTAATTCTACATAATATGATTTACATTTTTTTTTATGTAATTTCAAAATACACAATTTTATTCAAAAACTTTAAGAAATCAACGTTGATTTCACGCATACAATTATATAAATTGACTTAGGTACTGCGAAGCTGTTATTATTTTTAAAGCTAAGTGTCACGACCCAAACTCCCATCGGAGCCGTGACGGCGCCTAACCGCATGCTAGGCAAGCCATCAACATCACAATAATAATAAACTCAAATAATAGAACTTAATAATCTCAATAGCAGAATAAACAAAAGAGAATTTCAAGGTCTGCGAACGATATAGCAGCTATCTCGTAGCCTCCCCAAGCTAGGTCCGGTGTGAACTCTAGCAATCACCACACCCAGCAATATGAATACAACTAACCTCATGCACTCAATAAGTAACAAACCTAAACTCGAGTTGAAAGCAGTGACAAGCTCGTAAGAAGATTAGTGTCCAACAACAATAATAAATAACTACACATGATATAATGATAACAGTAAAAGAAAACAACTCAAGAGATGTCATGTTCAACTCGTTCACAAATACAAAAAATTAGACAAGCTTCCAAGTATAATAGTCAAAGCCCCAATTATACCACCGAAAATCACTAAGACATGAGTTTATCAAGAAAACTGTGATTTTCAAACTTTCAACAAATACCATATATCATGAGGAAAATACATATCTATGCCTACATGTTAAATATTCATGTCAAGTCAATAATATCACGGTGAAACCCTCAGGTATACTCACACTCAGCACACTCACGGTGCCTGGTACATGTGCCCCTCACTATCACACACAATCACACACAGCATTGTAGGTGAAACCATCAGATATACTCACACTCATCACGCTTATAGTGCCTGGCACATATGCCTCTCACCATCACACACACAACCACACTCAACACTGTACGGGTTCCTGGCACAAATGCTCATTAACAAATCACATATATAATCATGTGCCTGCGCTCACTGTGAATACCAGACTCCGGAAAGACGGGTCCTTGCCCAAGCTCTGATCAGATATAAATCAACGATCAGTATAACCATTACAGTGTGCAACCCAATCCAAATATCAATCTGTTGCATCATGCAACCCAATTCAAATATAAATATAATATGACTCTATAACCCACATCAATCATCAACTGCTCAAGTCTCCATATACCAATATGTCACAGAAACATAATCCAGTATACCACACGGTATATCACAATGTACCACAAATTAAGCATAAACTCATGTCACACACAAGGACACCGATAACATATCAAAAGTGCACAGAGATAGAGTTATAACACGTGGATATAATTATCATGACTGAAAAAATGACTACGGCTAAGGTAAATAGCTCAACATAGCAAAATAGATCTATCATGTCTCAAACAATTAAGCAGGTAGCCTAGACATGATTTCTAACATGAATAATAACTCACGTAGTCATACAAGTGGAGAAAATATGATATCAAATAAGATAGAAAAATAAGGCATACAATGAGGTGCACGCATATACGATCATTACCTCGTATATACGTCACTCCCATTACATAACAAATACCATAATCGACGGAAAATTACCCTCAAACCCAAATTTAGACGAGTTACCTGCCTTAGGGACGAATCTATATGTAAGATACGGGGTGCCACGCTACCCGCAAGCTTTAGTTGAGACTATGCAATATCATGCATGTACATATAGAAGGAAGGTAAACTAATAATTTAAGTGGAACCCCCAGTAACAAAATGGTTCAAGGTGCCACTGGTGAGGTACTCTCAGCTACACCCTAGTGGTGCGAGATTGAATCCACCTAGAAAAACTTTTTAAAAGCTTTTTTTTGATTAATTTAAGACTGCTACAAACTTTTTAAAAGCTTTTGTTTGTAATTTAGGATCTTCTGTAATTTAAGACCCTAAATTACAGAAGGAGGTTTACTCCTTTATTTCTTCTTTCTCTTTCCTTAATTGCTCTTTTTTGTATTAGTAGTTTGTATTGACTTTTCTTTGATTTTATTAGTTTATTTAAAAAATTCTTTTCTCCTTTTTTCCTTTAAACATTAAACATAAATTATAAAAAAGGTCTTTCACAAATCTTTTTTATCCTTATAAAAAAATCACCACTATTGTGCTTTCCCAACTCTTCCATGATTTATGAATAGATGGTAAAAAATTAATATTTTCTCCAGGAGCACAACTCCGGTAAATCTCCAGTAGGACAATTGTATAAAATATTGAGTGAGTTAGTTTTCATAAAAATAGTAAATTGAAAAATATTGGTAAACTTACTTCTATTTTAATGTATAGAGTGCTTATTGATATAAGTTTTTGCCTTGAGTATTTAAATATAAATTGATAATGAGCCTTTTTTTCCTTATACTAAATGCGTCCTCCAGTTGAATCTTATGCCTTTCTCCAAGTTATTATAATTATTGTATATTTTTTTGCTCGATAGATTTATCTATATTAACTTTAAAAATGAAAAACCCGAACCGAACCCCGAAGAAACCAAAGCGATTAAATTTATAACTATTAAAACATGTAAATTGTTATATAGTTACGTCCAAAATTTGTGGCATCAGAAGCCTCTAAATCCTGGATCCGCCTCTGACTTACCTCATCCGGGCTAGTCTTCAACCTCGAATCGTGCAAAACCCTAATCTAGCTCTCCAACCGCGCAAATCCAAGCCAAACATTATCCAAGGAAATCAATAATGTCATAAGAAGCAATCCCAATCCATACAACTTCGATCTTTGAAGAAATCCCCAAAAGTCATCAAAAGTCCATTTGGGCATGCATACTCGAAATCCGAAACCAATACTAAAATTCGATAGCCCATAACTTGCCTAGTGCAAATATATAATTCGTTCCCAAAATTGATTCCAAGTCGATACTCAATTCTCTAAGATAATCCCTTTCAAAGTGTAGGCAAAAAGCCTAAATTTTCTTTCAAAATCCCAAGTTTTAGGTAAAGAAATCCATGGGTAATCAAGATATAAAGCCAAATCCAAGTAAGAACTGTTTATCTCCAATGTAGTAGTGAAATTGCTCTTCAAAATCTCCTCTTCTCGAAGTCTAGGGCACAAAATATGAAATAATAGACAAACTCCTGAAATTAGCAACTTAAAGATCTGCTCCAGGTAAACGCTTCGCGATGGCGATCCAAAGCTTCGCAATCGTGAAGCACATAAATGCCACTACCCAAATTAGCCTCCGCGATCGCGACAACTCAAACGCGAACACGGAGCTCTCCAGCTCTAACTCAATCAAGAACGCGTCACACCACCCGCGAATGAGAACAACAACTCCAGCCAGCCTTATCCTCTACGCGAACGCGGACCTGTGCATGCGAATGTATAAACCAACTCCTCCACCTTTCACGATCGCGTCATCATACTCGTGAATGCGAAGACAAAATCTCAGTTGCCTCAAAATCTACTTCGCGATCCCATGCAACCCACCACGATCGGATGCAAACCTGTACACCAGAAAACCAACAACCTCAAAGTGGTTCAAAATGATCAGAAGCCGCCCCGAAACTCACCCGAGCCCCTCGGGAACCCGTTCGAACATGCCAATAACTCCATATACATAATCCAAACATATTCGAAAGCTCAAAACACCAAAATTTAACACCAAAACCAAGAATAACAAGATCAACCTCTTAAGTTCATAAACTTCCGACTTCGAACTAATCGTCCGATTCCAATCTAACCAATCTAGAATGAACCCAAACTTTGCACACCATTCCTAAATAATAAAACACACCTATTTTAATTTTCGAAAAAAATAATATGACCCCGATAGACTTAAAGTCCACTCCCGGTCAAACTTGTGAACTCTCCAGTTCCTCAAATTGTCAGCTTTCACAAATAGAGTTGAAACCTTCTAGGAACATCCAAATTCAAATATGAACATACGCCAAAGTCCAAAATCACCATACGAACCTATTAAAACCATCAAATTCCTATTCTGACGCTGTTTACTCAAAATCAAACCTTGGTCAGCTCTACTAATTTAAAGCTTCAGAATTGAGAGTTACTCTTCCAAATTAACTACGAACCCCGCGAAAATCAAAACCAACTATTTTAACAAATCAAAATACATAATTTGAAGATACTCAAGGTCTCAACCTGCCAAACAGAGTGTTAAAGCTCAAAACGACCGGCTAGATCATTATGCTAAGAGTGTAGTATGTTAAATAATATTACTACTGCTCACAACAAAAAGTAGAAAGAAGAAAAAGGCACATCTGAAAATACATTTAATGTTGGAAGACAAATAATTTAACTTTTGAGTACTAACCGTGTAAAAAACTTTTACACAACCGAGTCAGCTAAAATAAATTTAGCTAAATATATAGTCGTCCATAGAAAATAAGATTAGTAACTAAAAATATAAGATATTAATTAGTACCATAAGCTAAAATACTAGTAAAAACATTCTTTACACCATTTGTGTATCTCAAGTACAACAAATAGCATCTCTTTTACAAGTGTCTTGTATACGTTTCAGTTTTCGTTAATCTGCAATTCAAACTTCAGTTCTCTTTATCATACTTTTTCCAAACCACCAATGAAATGATATTTGCATATATTTTCACACCAGAAAAGTACACAATTTCTTCAATTTGATTCGCCCAAAGTCAAGTCGGCATAGGTGACATTTGTTCCCAATTCTTTTATTACAAAATGGACACCTTTATTGCATGAAGACAAGTACGTAGTTGACAAATCAAGCAACAATAACAATCCCATAGAAAAAAGATTAGAACAACAATACCCTATTTAGTAGAGTGGTTGGAGCAGTTACAGAAAGAATGTCCTTACCTCATTGTGGATAATCAAGGAAAACCAAATTGTACGTACTAGATTAAACTAATTAAACCCCCCTCAATTATTTTTTCTTTATTAATTACCTTTATCTAATCCTCATATCTTCCTTCTTATATTTCTCATCAACTTCTCCATCTTTTTTCCTCACCAAATCATGAAAGACTCAAAATCTTGGAGACCCTTTACAGCAAACTGCTGCTCTGTCGAAGATCAAACCATTTTTGGTAATTTTAGCAGGTGCAAGACCTCGAAATCGGATTTTTCAAAGAACATAGCTCCATTGCCATCTTTTCGTAGGTTGTCATTCTCGGATTTGAGCAGATCATCATCAACTAGGATTAATGAGGATCTTGCACAATCATTTGGTCCTGACTTGTTTGATTTTCAGTTGAGTGAACTGCGTGCCATTACGCAGAATTTCTCGACTAATTACTTGCTTGGTGAAGGTGGTTTTGGGACAGTGCATAAAGGTTATGTTGATGAGAATTTGAGGGCTGGTTTGAAATCTCAAGCTGTTGCTGTTAAGCTTCTTAATATTGAAGGGCTTCAAGGCCACAGGGAATGGCTGGTAAAATTACATATTTCCTCTTCTTCTTATTATCAATTTCAAGTATATTGTGGAAATTGTCGAAATTTCAGATTATATCGTTTTATTTTAGTAATATATCAAGAAAATACTCTTTTACTGATATCAATTATTTTATGAATTATGAAGAGACATGAACTCTTTAAAAAAAAAACTTGAAATCCTTGACTCTGCAGTGTACAAGCTTGGACTTCACAGTTTTATTGGGGTCCACATGGCTCTGTTAAATTATTGGTGATTCTTTTTAAAAGGTCTTCGTAAACACCATCAGCAAGTTAAAGCTAAGAAGTCAAATCCCAATAGAAAATCTTTTGTTTTTTCTGTGTTTATAATTATTGTATGTTTTAAATTATTTAATAGTTAAGTGTGTTTTTGGTTGATAGGCGGAAGTAATATTTCTAGGACAGCTAAGGCACCAAAATTTGGTAAGATTGATTGGGTACTGTTGCGAGGATGAAGAACGCCTTCTTGTTTATGAATTCATGCCTAGAGGCAGCCTTGAAAATCATCTCTTCAAGAGTAAGTTCTTTTTTTTTTTTTTTAGCCCCAACAAGAAAAATAATTCCTTTTCATTTTCAATATTACGTGACCCGAGAATAATCCTTAAAATAGACCATAAGGCATAGTTACAATATTTTTGATAACGGTTTTGTCTAATCATGATTTGACTCTTTAGTGAATAGTGATGAGTAATTTGAATTACTATTTCCAACAAATTGCAGGGTTATCAAACTCACTGCCATGGGGTACAAGATTGAAGATAGCAATTGGAGCAGCCAAAGGCCTTGCTTTCTTACATGGCGCTGAAAAACCTGTTATTTACCGTGACTTTAAAACCTCCAACATCTTACTGGATTCTGTATGTACATCTCTAAATTTACCCCTTTTTTTTTTAACTTCTTTATTTTATTTTAACAACTACTGTAGTTTGTTTTACTAATAAAAAGATTTTAATATGCTAATAGCTTCTATGCTATAATTTCAGGACTTTACTGCTAAATTATCAGATTTTGGGCTTGCACATATGGGCCCAGAAGGATCAAACACTCATGTTACTACTAGGGTAATGGGCACTTACGGATATGCTGCCCCTGAATATGTTAGCACAGGTACTATTATGATCCACAAAAAGAAGTCTTTTGTAGACATGTGCATTCATTTGTTTGTGTTCAGTCCTATTTTTATTTAAATACACTAAGGTGTAACTTTTTCATGCTCCACTTGTGATGTAGGACATCTTACTACCAAAAGCGACATTTACAGCTTTGGTGTGGTCTTGCTAGAACAACTAACAGGAAGAAGAGCAATGGACAAAACAAGACCAAAGAATGAACAAAACTTAGTCGATTGGACAAGGCCCTACTTGTCAAGTAGTCGAAGATTGCGTTGCATAATGGACCCTAGACTTGGAGGACAATATTCAGTAAAAGGAGCAAAAGAAATGGCCCATTTAGCTTCACAATGCACAAGCTTAAACCCAAAGGACAGGCCCAAAATGCCAGCCATTATTGAAACCTTAGAAAGCCTTCAACCACTAAGGGACATGGCTGTGGCTTGTGGACAATGGCCACCCTCTCCAAAATCAAGCAATAAGTATGTTGTTTATTCTCCAAAAGGCAACAAGGACAGCAAAATAGTGGTTATCAAGAATTCTCGTATGGCTGTTCATAGTAAGAGCAAGTAAATTTCTGTATGAAGAATTGTGCCTGAAATAATTAAGTATCTATATATTAATATTGTATCTAAAGTATGGAGTTGAAGTAAGGGTCTAACTTGTTTATGTAAATAAACGAAAGTTATAAGGTTTTTAATATACGAAATCTTCTTTATAGCGATGCGATGGTGTTGGAGGCATTTTGACACACTCGTTTCAATTTGGTTAATACCTCAAAATCCCCCTAAACTATATCGATTTTGTGAGTTTCATACTTAAACTATACCCCCTAAATTAACTACAATGTACCCACTGTAAAATACTCCTTGGAGTGCCACGTGTCAAAAAAAGTGGGTCAAATCTATAAAAGGCGCCTGAGAGCTAAAATTTTGTCCCCGAATGTTCAATAGCTAATTAGTCCAAAAAATAATTTTTCCTAATAGTTTTTTATTATTAACTGTATTTTTTAAAAATAAATTCCTCATTTCTATCTCTCTTTATCTTCTCTCCTTATTCCTTCCTTCTACTACTTCTTCTTCTTCTTCTTCTTCTTCTTCTTCTTTATTTTTTTGGACGAATCCATCTGTCTTCTACATCTTCCTTCTTTAATCTAAACTCAATTGGGTTTTAGAAATTATAAATTTCATCTTAAGTTTCTTCCTTTTTCTCTTACCTTTTCCCCCTTTTGGTATTATCGAAAAGCTGCATAAAAAATGTGATATAACCAGATTTTAAAGCTTACTCATGGCCACTGGGGCTACTTCAAATGCAATCATGGATTAATCATCATAGATCAAGCTAAGAATTTTAACCATCAAAGAAATATAAACAAACAGTTAGAGCAAAAATAGTGAATTTCATTAATGATTGATAAGATTCTACCACAAAGCATAAGAAGAAATAAAAATACTGAAAACATGAGCAAAAGAAACAAAACGTCACGAACTAGGTCACTAGTTGATCTACACTAGGCTAGGAGGCTTAAGGCTGGGAAGAACTAGGTGCTTGGTTTTTGACTTGGAGGATTTTCAACATAGATTGAAGAATGCCATCATTCTTCTCTTTTTCTCTTGGCAGCTCAGTTCTGAGAGAATCTCTCTTAGTCTCCACCTCAACCAACCTCTTCTTCAGCCTTTTAATCTCAGCATACTTAGCTCCACTTTCTTGCCCCAAGGCTCTGACCTTGCTATTCACTGGTATCTTTTTGGATGAACTAGGTTCTTTAGGAGTGACATTGACTTCATAATGTCAAGCAAACAGAGTATTAACCCAAAAATGATCCATGCTTGGACTGACCTCCCATTTTTTCATAGGTACATTGAAATGTGCAAGCACATGTTTGAGAATGAAGCCAAAGGGAATGGTATGAGTTTTGGTGCCATTGATAACTCTATCAAGAAGTTGGATTATATCTTTCAGTCACTTTATTCAGTAGGTCTACGAGGGTTTCCTCTACAGATGAACCAGGTTCATCTTCCCAAACAACCATTGCACCTGCGTCTTTGGTTAAAGTCACAGGAGTGGGTGAAGAATTAGCCACTCTTGTCCCCTTTCCCCTCACAGTACTCCTAGGACCCTTGTTCTCTTCTTTTTTTTTTCATTTTTACCACCAATTTCTCAAGATTCATTAGTCTCAACACCTGCTATAGATCCTACAAATATATTCTCCAAATTCATAGCAACCTTAGAAATTATCTCAAAAGAAACTTTAGAATCAGAAGATACCTGTTCAGTTTCGGAAGAACCACTTTCTTCCCTCTGAGTAGCAGACTTAAAAGAATCTAGGTAGTTTAATACGGTCAGGAGTCTTGAACGTAACTGGTTCACTTGTAACAGATAAGTTCAAAAGAACTTTGGTATTTGGTAGGACTCTGCTCATGATCCAAATATAGTTATTTCAAATTATACAGAGTGTAAAAAACATACCGTGTTATCTTGATGAACCAGGTTCTTCACTGATAATTCTCTTGTGTAAGTCTAAATTTGCCAAAATAGAGAAAATATCATTAGAGATTAATGAGTCATTTTAAAACATGGCACAAGAGTATACTATTGAAAGTATGAGACTGAGCAAGATTTAATTTACACAATATACAGACTTTCTAACCAATTTTTTTTATTAATTTTTTTTTCAATTTTTTCAATTTTTTCTTTTTGTTTAACCTTGAACTGGTCCTTTTAGGTGATCTTAATCATCCATAATTCCAACCTTTCATCTCAAAGTAATCTCTACTTAAGGCTTTTGTGAAGATGTCAGCAATTTGCTTGTCAGTAGCACAAAATTCAACAGTGATCAAGCCTTTCTCATAGTTGTCCCTAAAAAATGGTGCCTAACATCTATGTGCTTAGTTCTCTTATAATGAATCAGGTTCTTTGTCATACTAATGACACTAGTGTTATCACAAAAAATAGGGATGCAACCAACATCAATTCCAAAATCCATTAATTTATGTTTGATCCACATCAATTGAGCACAACATGAAGGAGCAGCAACATACTCAACTTCAGCAGTAGATAAGGCCACTAAATTTTGCTTTTTAGTAGCCCATGACACAAGACATGAACCAAGGAAGTATTCCATACCTGAGGTATTCTTCCTGTCTACAAGCAAACCTGCATAATCAGCGTCATCATATCCCACTAGGTTAAAGTTACTACCTTTTGGATACCAAAGGCAAAGGTCAGTGGTGCCTTTCAAGTATCTCAATATTCTCTTTACAATGGTCAAGTGGGATTCTTTTGGGTTTGCTTGAAATCGAGCACAAAGCCCTACACTGAAAACAATGTCAGGTCTGCTAGCAGTGAGATATGACAAAGAACCAACATTCCCCTATACAACTTCTGATCAACAGATGAACCAGATTCATCTGTATCCAATTTCGTGGATGTTGCAATAAGAGTGTCAATTTCTTTGGATGTTCCTTCCTGGTTTTCTTATTGAGGAATAGGTTCATGGACAGGTTCCCTCGAGGTTCGAGGATCAATTCCTCTCTAGTAAGTTCCCCATGTCATGTTGCCCTGGGTGGAAGGACCTGTTTCATCACCTGTTCCTTCCTGTGATGCATCTTCAGGTTGGATTGTGGTTTCACCATTTGAATTGCTTATCAGCCTAATCTCTTCATTATCTTGATCTTGCCTCTCAGAAAGAATGTTAGTTTTAAAAAAAATAACATATACACCTTTTTTCTACACATATAGTTCTTTTACTGTATATCTTATAAGCTTTACTATGTGAAAAATATCCCAAGAATACTCCCTCATCACTTCTGGGATCATACTTACCTAGGGAGTCTTTGCCATTATTGTGCACAAAGCACTTGTATCTAAATGCCCTAAGATGGGATATATTTAGCTTTTTTCATTTAAGTGACTCATAGGGAATCTTCTTAACAAGAGGTCTAGTCATGCAACTATTTATGATGTAGCATGCAGTGCTCACAGCTTTTGCCGAGAAGCTATAAGGTAATTTACTAGCAAGTAGCATAGTCCTAGCCATTTCCTCTAATGACCTATACTTTCTTTAAACTACTCCATTTTGTTGTGGAGTCCTAGGAGCAGAAAATTATGATCTATGCCATGCTCATCACAAAATTCAGCATTAAATTCAGTTCCATGATCAAACCTAATTGATGCAAGTTGATTACCTAGTTGTTTATGAGTTTTTGTAACAAAAGAAGTAAACATATCAAATGCTTCATCTTTAGATATTAAAAACAATGTCCAAGTAAACCTAGAGTAATCATCAACAAACACCATAATATATCTCTTACCACCTTTGCTCAGAGTTCTCATTGGTCCACAAAGATCCATATGAACCAGCTCCATCGTTCTGGTGGTACTTATCATTTTCTTGCTTTGAAAGAGGATTTACCTGCTTCCCCCTTGCACGAGCCTCACAAACTTTGTCTTCCTTGAACTTAATGTTAGGCATTCCTATCACCAAATCTTTGGAGACTAGTTTGTTGAGTTGACTTAGACTGGCATGTCCAAGTCTTTTGTACCGGGGGGGGGGTCATTATCCAACATACTTAAACAAGTGAGCTCATTTTCTGAAAGTGTGGACAGATCTACAATGTAAATATTATTTACTCTTTTTCCCTGCAAAACAATCTTGTCAGTGGTAAGATTTATCACAAAATATTTGGTAGAGGTAAATTCTACCAAGTTACCTCTATCACATAATGTGATACACGAATTAGGCTGTATTTTAGGCCATCTATCAAGTATACATTCTCAATAGAGTGATAATCAGTCTTACCTATCTTTCCAACCCCAATGATCTCACCTTTCTTCCCATTTTCAAAGGAGACATTACCTCCTTTGAGGTCCTCAAGTGAAAGGAACTGGTTCTTGCTTCCTGTCATATACTTTGAGCAGCCACTATCCATGTACCATATTTGGCTGCTCCCCTTCACTTGGACCCGCAAAAGGAAATCAGGGATTAGTCTTAGGAACCCAAACTAGTTTGGGTCCCTTTCTATAGGCAAAAGGGTGAATCAGATTCTTTTTAGCCCAACCTGGCAGCCTATTTTTCCCTTGAACAAATTCTTTATTCTTGTGACTAGCCTTTTCTTTTGCAATACATTCACTTTTATAGTGACCAGTTTTACCACAGTGTGTGCAAATTTTGTTCTCAGGAAGTGTGATGTACTTGCTTTTGGGATCCCACTTAGGTGCAGGGGTCCCGTAGCCAAGTCCTCTCTGATTGCTACTATGGTGTTCATGTAGCCATGAAAGTACATCGGAGGACCTATTCCATTTACATGTTCTGTCTAACTCGTGCTTAACCTTGCTTAGATCCTCCTTAAGGACTCTTATCTGCTCATCTCTTTTGTACAACTCGTCTTTCATTTTTCCTAGGTTTTCTTCTAATGTGAGTTGTGTGTGATCAGATTTCTTTTTACCTATTCCTAGTTTCAGTTTTATATTTTCAGATCTTAGCTCTAGGACAGTGGTGTCAAGTTCATGAACCTGGTTCTTTAACTCATCATTTTTACTATCACTTTTACTAGCCATAAGTTCCTGATTTTTGCACTTAGCTTTCAAAATCACACACTCCTTAGACGGCTGCTCCTTTTCGTTGTTTAGATCCTCAGATTCATTAATGAAATCCAGGAGTAATTCAGATGCCTTTCTTTAGACAAAAATTTTATCTTGTCTTTGAGATGAATTATACTTACCTCAGATTCCTCATCGGATTCTCCAATTACCATAAGTGCTTGTTCATCTCCATCTCCATCCTCTGAGTCCTCATCTGAGCTATCTCCCCAGTAAGCAACCATAGCCTTTGTTGATCCTTTGTTCTTCTTGGGTTGAACCTGTTCCTTCTACCTATTCCATTGTTAAGCTCTTTCCTTCTTCCATTCAATTTCCCATTGAGGGCAGTTTTTGATGTGGTGATCAGTCTTCCCACACTTGTAACACCCCTCATTGGTTTGTTTTTCAGGAACTCTTAGTTTGTTGTATCTTCCACTTCTTGAAGGACCCTTTCCTCTTATTAGGTACTTTTTGAAGTCCTTTATGATCATGGTCATTTCATCCTCCTCTAGATCAGCACCTTCTCTGATTCTGAGCGCCAAGCTCCTTTCCTTCTCGGGTGCATCCATCTTCATGGTTTGCCTTCTAAGTTCATAGGCAGTGAGATTTTCAATTAGCTCATCCAACTTGAGAGTGAAAATGTTCTTTGATTCCTGAATGGTAGTGATTTTGCTTTCCAAAGTGACTGACAGAACCCTTGTCAAAATTTTCTCAACTTTGTCCTCTTCAAGAATTATCCTTTCAAGAGACTTGAGTTCATTTGTTAGAGTGATGAACCTTTTATACATCTCCTGGATGGTTTTGCCTTCCTTCATGGTGAAATTCTCATATTGAGAATATAACAGTGTTCCTCTTGATCTCTTCACTTGAGGAGTTCCTTCATGAGCCACTTGCAGAGTGTCCTAGATTTCCTTAGCAGTGGTACAACTTTGAATTCTACTATACTCGTCTAGACCAATTCCACACACAAGCCAT
This sequence comes from Nicotiana sylvestris, assembly GCF_000393655.2. Lineage (NCBI taxonomy): Eukaryota > Viridiplantae > Streptophyta > Magnoliopsida > Solanales > Solanaceae > Nicotiana > Nicotiana sylvestris. The sequence continues at coordinate 99,487,940 of NC_091064.1, read as the reverse complement.
TTCTTGGCCTTAGCATTCTTTTCCCACTTCTTCAATTCCTCAGCCGTGCAGTCAACTCTTGTTTTTGGCACTTCTATTCCTTCAACAATCTTCTTCATGGTAGCTAGGGGACCATCAGTGACAATGTCCCATAGCTCATAGTCCTCTCGATGATGTGCTCTCTTATCCTATTTTTCCACTAGGAGTAGTACTGGCCATTGAAGAGTGGAGGCCTAGCAGTGGATTGTCCTTCTCAGTTTTCACGTAGTGCACTCATCTTGATCTGTTCCTAAGGTGTTAGCCTCTTCAAGGATAACCCGCTCTAATACCAATTGATGTTTTATTCTTCAATACCACACAAGAGGGGGGTGATTTATGTGGTGATCAATTTTTTGCTTAAACTGAATATGGAAGGACATGGTTCTTCTATGTGTTCCTTCTACTACTATTGCGGAATAATAAATGTAGAAAGTAAAGAACACAAGTATTTTTACGTGAAAAACACCTGGCTCAAAAGGTGAAAAACCCACGACCTACTACTCAGTAGAATTTTCCCCAACACTTCACTAAATGACTGAGCCAAAATAGCATTTACAAAACTCTTTGTAAACCTAAGGATTACCTCTAATCGCGTTGTAGCAACCAGCCTCTAACTGTTGCAACAACTTCAAGTTAATTGTAACTTGAATACTCAAAGTACCGATTACAATTGCTTCTAGATAAAGCTGAAAGGTACAATATGAAAACACCTACTACAATTGAACTAGAAATAAAGAAAGTCACATAAAACTCTTTATGAAGCTGGTTCTTCAATCTGGTTCATGTAGCTTCAGGTTTGCACACTTGAATCACACATGAATTGTTTGCAAAAAGCCTTGTTATTTTGATCTCAATTCACGTTTAACTTCTGCGTTTTTGTGCAACTCCTATAATGTGAGAACATCCTGTAATTTATAGAGATAGTAGATGAAGAAATAACTAGAGTTCTGATGCAACTCTTCCTTGGTGGAAGAGTTCTAGTTGATTTCAACTTCTAACTCATATAGTGTTCTCTTTGATTAAGGAGTCCTTCTCATTATCAATTATGCAACCTTTTCGATCAGGAGATATTAAATATACCAAGTTAAGCTTATCTTCTTCACATGCATCCCACATGCTCGAATCTGCTCGTTTTTATGAACCTGAGGGGATGGACCTAGATCATGCCTGAGTTCCTTTGTCAGTTTTCAAAACTAACCTTACTTGGGCCAACAATCCATTTCTTCTTTATTCTTCTTCCATTTTCCCAATTGTAGGAAGAACTATTGAGTCTATCTTTATTCAAATGTTAGTTACTACTGTAGCTGCGACAGTTAGTTGTTAGCTGTAGCTTAGCTGTCATTTTTCAGTTGGTTAGTTAGTTAGTGCTTCTTATATATAACAGACAAATTGCATCATAGTTGATTTTGAGTTTCATTTTCCTCAATTAGAGACTCCATCTCTACTTTTCTTCTTCCTCCCTTCTCAGTCGATCTTCCATAAGTTTCTGGGTTTTCTCCATTGTAGCTAGGAAGCTTTTGCATCCTTGAATTCTAAAGCTTAACATGGTATCAGAGCCTTAACACGTCTCATTGATCCACGAAATTGATCTTGGTAGGCTATCGTCTTCTCCGAGCTCAAAACTAGGGTTCATTTTTGGTACGACATTAAATCTCGAGCAAATAAACAAATCAAAGCTACATCATTTAATTGAGTTTTTCTGTGGTTTCATACACTCATTTAATTGAGTTTCTCTATGGATTCATTCTCACTTCGAGCTAAACTAATCGATCACTTCAACTATGGTGGTAGATGACCAAAGTACAGAGTCTACGACTGCCACAACAATCGAGATCGACAATCGATGTAAGTAGTCTGCTTAACATATATCCTTCTGATAGCTCTGGGCTAGTTTTA